>NC_091834.1:108312024-108613329 GCF_037783145.1 Equus przewalskii
GCTTAGTACCGTGGTGGGCACGTGGTAAGCTCTCAGTAATATTAATTTAAAGGGATATTAAAGAACTAACATCTTTGTATAAACTTCCAAAACTTAAACTATTTCTTTTTGTAAATGTAAAACAATCAGAGTTTCGTGGGGAAATAGAACTTTATAACCAACAAGAGACTTTTAACGGCTTTATTGAGGTATACACAGAACTGCACATATTTACTGTGTACAGTTGATGAGTTTGGACACATGGAAACACTCATGTTACCATCACCACAATCAAGGGAATAGACATTTCCATCACTTCCCAAAGTTTCCTTGTGTCCTTTTTGTGTGTGTGATAAGAACACTTAACATGCGATGTACCCTCCTAATAAAATTTTAAATGCACAGTATAGTATTGTTAACTACAGGCACTATGTTGTATGGCAGATCTCTAGAACGTATTCATCTTGTATAACTGAAACTTTATGCCCGTTGAACAACAGCTCTTCATTTCTGCCCCCTTCCCCAGGCCCTGGAAACCTGCATCCTGCTCTCTGCCTCTGTGAGTGTGACTATTTTAGATTCCTTGTATGAGTGGAATCATGAGTATTTGTCCTTCTTATTTCAATTAGCATATGTCTTCCAGGTTCATCCATGTTGTTGCAAATGGCGGGATTTCCTTCTTTTTAAGGCTGAATAATAGTCCATTGTATGTTCATACAATATTTTCTTCATTCATCTGTTGGTGGACACTTGGGTTGTTTCATATCTTGGCTATTGTGGATAATGCTGCAATGAACATGATGGTGTAGATATCTCTTTGAGATCCTGATTTCAGTTCTTTTGGATAAACACCCAGAAGTGGGGTCCTGGATCACATGGTAGTTCTATTTTTAATTTATTGACGGACCTCCATCTGTTTTTCCACAGTGGCGGGACCATTTTACATTTCCACCAACAGTGTGCAAGGGTTCCAATTTCTCCACATTCTCACCAACACTTATGTTTTGTATTTTTAATAATAGCCATCCTAACACGTGTGAAGTGATATCTTGTTGTAGTTTCAGTTTGCATTTCCCTGATGATTAGGGATGTTGAGCATCTTTTCATGTACCTGTTGACCATTTGTATGTCTTATTTGGAGAAATGTCTAAGTCCTTTGCCTATTTTAAAAATCAGGTTGTTTTATTGCTATTGGGTTGTAGAAGTTCCTTATATATTTGGGAATTAATCCCTTATCAGATATACGGTTTGCAAATATTTTCTCCCATTCCGTAGGTCGCCTTTTCATTCTTTCGATTGTTTCCTTTGGTGTGCAGAAGCTTTTTAGTTTGATGTAGTCTCACGTGTTTACTTTTGCTTATGTTGCCTGTGTTTTTGGTATCATACCAAGAAATCATTACTAAGACCAATGTCAAGAAACTTTCTCCCTATGTTTTGGTCAAGGAGTTTTACAGTTTTAGGTCTTACATTTAAGTATGTAATGCATTTTGAGTTGATTTTTGTGTATAGTGTAAGGTAAGGGTCCAATTTCATTCCCTTGCATGTGGATATTCAGTTTTTCCAGCACCATTTGTTGAAGAGACTATCCTTTTCCTCATATATCAATTAATTGTATATGCGAGGGTTTATTTCTGGGCTCTCTATTCTGTTCCATGGGTCTATATGTCTGTCTTTATGCCACTACCATACTCATTTTATGAGGCCAGCGTTATCTTCATACCAAAGTCAGAAAAAGACACTATAAGAAAAGAAAACCACAGGCCAACATCCCTGATAAACATAGGTGCAAAAATCTTCAACAAAATACTAGCAAACCAAATTCGACAGCACATTAAAAAAATCATACACCACGGTCAAGTGGGATTTATCCCAGGGATGCAAGGATGGTTCAACAAATGCAAATCAATCAATGTGATACACCACACTAACAAAATGAAGGATAAAATTCATATGATCATCTCAAAAGATGCAGAAAAAACATTTGACCAAACGTAACATCCTTTCATGATAAAAATGATCAACAAACTAGGTGTAGAAGGAATGTACCTCAGCATAATAAGAGCATGTATGACAAGCCCATAGCTAACATCATACTCAATGGTGAAAAATCAAAAGCTTTTAGGAACAAGACAAGAGTGTCCACCACCAATTCTATTAGCACAGCACTGGAAGACCTAGCCGGAGAAATTAGGCAAGAAAAAAATAAAAGGAGTCCAAATCGGAAACGAAGAAGTGAAATTTTCTCTATTTGCAGACAACATGATCCTATATGTAGAAAACCCTAAAGATTCCACAAAAGGACTGTTAGAACTAGTAAATGAATTGAGTAAGGTTTGAGGATACAAAATCAACATACAAGAATCAGTTTTATTTCTATACAATAACAAGGAACCATCTGAAAAAGAAATTAAGAAAACAATCCCATTTACAACAGCATTGAAAAGAATAAAGTACTTAGGAATTATTTTAACCAAGGAGGTAAAAGACTTATATGCTGCAAACTACAAAAAGTTAATGAAAGAAAATAAAGGAGAAACAAATAAAGGAAAAGACATCTGTGTTCATGGATTGAAAGACTTAATACTGTTAAAATGTCCACACTACCCAAAGAGATCTACTGACTCAGTGCTACCCCCGTCAAAACCCTAAGGGTATTTTTTACAGAAATAGAAAAAACAATCCTAAAATTCATATGGAACCACAAAAGACTCAGAACAGCCAAAGTGATCTTGAGAAAGAACAAAGCTACAGGCATTACGCTTCCTGACCTCAAAATAGATTACAAAGCTACGGTAATGGACAAGGGTTTAATCGAATGAGCTGCCAAACTGCATGGGAAGTGGCCCTCGTTTAGAAGGAAGTCAGCTTCCCCATGGGTACGTCACCCACGTGTGCAATGTGACAGCCATGCTCTGTTGTCAATGCCCCAAATCCTCCTAATGCTTGATTCAGGAACTGCTAATCTTCTGGATTTCTGAGAGTTTACATGTTTGTGAACTATTATAACCTCTTGCAGGGGAGGAAGGATGGAAGCACAAGCTGATAAAGCCTCTCTTTTATAGCCAGGCCAGCACTTAAGGGGAAGATTCTGAGGATACTTTGTTCTTCGGGCCACCCACTGTTCGATGCTGCACAAAGGAAAGTCACATTCTCCCTCATGAGAGGTCGATGAGGCTGCTGGTCTGCCCTTAGGAACCCTTGCTGTCCACGGGCCACCCACATCCAGACAGTGCATCATGCTCTGGGTCTGCAGCTCTGAGCACCTCAAGGCTTGTGTTTCATGGAGGTTTGGGGGTCAGAACTGATCCTTTCTACCCATCTCTAAATCTACTAAAAGCCTCTGTGTTCTAGAACAAGAGAATTCATTGGGACCAACGTGCATAGAGACAGGGAAAAGGACACTTGGATTAGGACACAGGTAGTCAGATTCCTGTCCTGAGATGTTCTTGTCTAACAGGTGGGGATGATCCAGGAGGCCAATGGATGTTTGCCTGTAAGCTGTGGAGACAATTCTTAAGAATGGACTGCGCCACTCTAGAACATTCTGCCCTATCTGGCACCACAGGAACCTATCCATGTGATGTAGGACCACCACAGGGCCACTTTCAACTTCTCATTAATTTTAGAGTACTACCAGCTTGGGTCCGAGCTGCCCCTTTCTAAATTTGTCTTTGATTTCTGGACTCCAAACCTAGGGCCGTGTCCCTGTGCACGGGCTCTGGGAGGGGTGAGCTGGTTGGTTTGCCCAGATTTGATGCTTTTTGCCCAAATGGTTTCAAGCACCTCAGAACAATGTGCGTTGGCATCAGGCTCACCTTAGGTACTGTCTGATCTCGTGTCCCTGACTGTAGCTAACTCATCCTGTAGCGTCTGGGGTCACAGAGCAGACCCTCTGACTCGGGCGTTTGTTGGGCATCTCTGTCCAGGAGCTTCTGCTTCTTCTCTGTGGGAGAGAGAGTTTTATCAGAGACGCTCTAATTCCGATCAGCAGAAATGTTTTCAACAGAGTGTCCTTGAATTTTTAAATTTTAAATCCCTTGAAATGTTAATGATAAAAGAGGGTCCTTTGTATTTTGAGTCCTTACTGGCCAAAATTAGAAATGGGCAAGACTTTGATGTCCCCCAAGGTTCTCATTTGGGATTTTACCTCTCTGTGTGGTCCAAATGTCTGGAACCAGTTGGCTGGCCCTGCCCAGGGCAGACCTCCATGCACGGGAGGGTCCCCAAGCTGAGTCCCTCAAAGTGAGACGCGGCTGGTGATGTCTGTGCTGGGTGCCACGTGTTTGCATGAGTGAGGGCCTCCTGGAACATTTTGTGCTTCGGCAAACAGCCCAACTTGTGCATGCATATGCAAAATGTGTAATATACACTATCTGAAATGTCACATTGCTTATTTTAAAAGCAGTGATGCGTGGTGGACTTTTTTTGTTTAGGAGCAGCCACTGGGAGTTGACTGAGATGTGTATGAACAATGCATCCGTCTGCAGGAGACTTTGCCCAACAAACTTTCTGCCTGAAAGTTCAGTGGGATTAGTTGGCAGCAGCCGTTCCTACACTCTTCTTGCAGGAGGTAGAGCAGACGAATCTGTGCTGTAATGAAACAGTGATGCAACGTCCTTCAAAGAGTCTGCAGGCCTCAGACAGGGTCCCTGTGGCAGCAAAAACCTGAACTGCTGGAGTGGGGAGGCGGCCCCGTGAAGTCTCGTTGATACTCAGGCCTCTCAGGCCAGATGCCTGCGTGGCCATTGTGCTCTGTCAGACTGCATCTGAGGGACAAGCAAAACTGGATCGGGACCTTAAGGCTGATTTTACAAAGACTATTTCTTGAGAAGTCTCCATTTTAAATTTCTTCACCCAAAGAAGGTGTTAAGAGGTGGTGACATCACACCCTCCCTCTGTCTGGGGACTGGCCCAGAGGAAGATCAGAGGCATGGGGCTGAGAGGAGGTGGGGAGGGGCTGCCCCATGGGCCTGTGGAGCCAGGCGATGGATCCAGATGTTCAAGTCCAGAGTGCCCCCAGGGCTCAGAAGTTCCTTACGAGTCCATTGACAAATTGAAATGGCAGACAGTAGGATATATTGGAGTATATGAAGAAGCCATTTGGTATAAACCTAATTCGGCCTGACTTTTTTTTCCAAAAGGGCCTGATTGTGGCCACTGAGCATGCCTTGTATATCTGCTTAGACATTTTGAGATAAAGGTGCAACTTCCCTCCCCCTCCCAACGTTGGCATCTCCTTAAAGATTAAGCATCTTTCCTTAGGCTAGGAACTGATTGCAGCGCTCACCTGTGACCACCCAGCTCGAGGCAACAGACCTGCCACCCTGCTGTGTTCACCGAGACAGCAGACCTACCTGCTGTTTCCATCAATTGCTGTGCCAACAGAGCAGCCTTGTGACTATTGTAAAAGGGACATTTCAATCATATGTGAAACATCCTCTTTGAGGGTATATAACCATCCTGTATACCCCGACTTCTTTGGAGTGCTCTGTTCCTTTGTGGAAAGACTCTCCCGGGTTATAATCCTCACACTTTAGCTCAGAATAAACTCACCCAAATTTTCATTTATAGATTGGTTATGGATTATTTTCGTTGACACCATCTGTGGATGAACGAGAGATCTGTTTCAGTGTAAGGCCGGTCTGAGGTTTCTCAACAGACCAAGGCCCCAGAGAGTCGGCCTCCTGTCTTCCCTGTGTTTGGTCTGACCATTACACCTCACTCCTGTGTGTCTGGCTCCCAGTCCAGAGCTGACTCGGGATTCATCTTTCCAGTCCAGCCCAGGTGACAGTAGCTCTCGACACACAAGGGCATCTGTTATACAATTAGGCGACTCCCTTTGTTATGAACCTCGTTTCCACGTCTGGCGCAGTGTCGATAAAATGTGAACTTAAAGGATGACTTCTGTGTTTCAGTGTTCTCCCGTATGTTCCAGTTCAACTAGGTGGGCAAGGAAGTTGACGGTTCCCATTTAAGGGACTGGTAAACTGGGTCAGGTTTCCACGATTTGCTCTGCTCAGACTGAGGTCACGGTCAGGGCCAGAGCATTAGCTGTAGTCACCAGACTTCCCAACCACATGGTGGGATGCCGTGGTCTGAAAGGAACGTACTTTCCTGTTCCTTACTTACTGAAAAAGTTCACTGTGTGTACACATGAAACCTTACTTGGTTACGCATTTCACAAATTCCCTTAATGAAAACAGCCCAAGGCGTCCGACTTTCAGTTCAGCAATTTTTCTGCCCAGCTCAGGAGTTTGCAAAGTGTGAGTCTGACCACTGAGTGCCCCAGTGGGTGGGGCAGTAGAATGTCAAGGTGACGGGGTGGGGGTGGGGGGGTGTTGGGCATCTTAGCAGATCTTTCTTCCTGAGAAGATGCAGTATTGAGCTTGAACCTTGAACCGCAGAGAGGAGTTTGTACCAACCGCTCCCTTCTCTGGGAGGGGCTCACAGCGTCTCTCGCGACTCCCCGGCCACCTCTCTTTGGGACGTGGGGTCCCAATCACGCGAATGTGAGGTTATTTCACCCACTAAATGACAGGGGGGCGACTTTCACTTCTGCATGGTTTTCTGGGCGTTCTTGACTGGTGAGTCCTCCGTGATTTGCCTCCTCACCCTCCGTGTGGCTTCTTCCATACACGCTGTACCCCTAATCCTGCTCCTGCCTGGGGGCGTCTCCCCGGAAGGCGCGCGTGGGCAGCTGCAGGATGGAGGTGGGAGGAGTCGTTCTGTCCTCAGCTGGGCCTGGCCGCCTTCACCTCTGGAGAGGCTACTGTTCACATGGAAAATGCCCTAACCTCTTCTAAGATTAACAGAGAGATTAGCCACGACAGCAAATTTGCAAAGCTGTCTGCACAAAGCGGACTCTCTCATTCTAAACTCTCCCCATTTTCTTCCTTCTGCCCCTGGTAGCTGCTGAAATATCTCGGGGATGGTTCTTTGGTTTTATTTGGAGTGATTTTGGGTTGCAAATTAGGGGCCTAGAACTTCCTATGTTCACTTCCGCTGAGTGAAGAATTGCGTTTTGATTTAATTATAGATGTCTTCTTTCTTGGAAAATTGAGGAGACCATTCATCTCAAATCCCAGCTCTGCAGGAACTGACAAGAAGACCAGCTGGGCGCCTGCAGAGGGTTGACCCAGGAACCAGGCAGAGCACAGTGGACGCCAGCTCCCCGGTGATGGCGGCTGTGGACCGACAGCCAGACCGGGGTTGGGAGAGCCGCCGTCCTGTCTGCTCCAAAGCCTCGTCACGCCCCCGGGATGAGCGGGTGCTGCTAAAACCACAAATCCTGCAAAAAAAAAAATATGCCCTCCGTGTACTTCTCTCTCTCGATAAGAAGAATCGGAACAAGGCTGCTGCCACTCCCCCCAGGTGGAGCTAAGCTTTGAGCCACCTGCTGACACAGGCAGCAGCGTGCTTGCTCTCTGCTGGATTCTTTCTTTTGCTCACAGGGAGAAGTGAAAGAACCACCTCTGGATTCAGTTCCCTGCTGTGCCCTGTATGGCTGGGTGCCCTTGGGTGCGTTGCCTACCCTCTCTGAGCCTTGGTTTCTTTGTGTGTAAAATGGACTGATAAGAGCGCTTTCTGCACAGGCTGTGGGGGGAAGGCATTAGCGCATTTCCGGTATGTAGACACCCTCAATGAATGTTATATATTATTATAGATGCTGTTGTTATAGTAGAACACTGTGAACCATAGATGGTGTGCCGAGTGAGTACGTGGTTCCTATCCCCGTGGAGCCCGTGGTCCACAGGGCATCAGACTGTGCAGGACCAGTGAGGGAACAGCCATACATGCTAATGGTCTGCTATTCTTCCACTTCTCCATCCAGCAAATTTGACTGGAGGGCCTTCTGCTGGCGAGGCTGTCAGGGAGCTGAGGGCCAGAGCGGGTCATGGGCCCCTGGGGATTTGCACCGGTGTCGCCTCGGGAAAGCCTGGGGTGAGAGGGCAGTGCAGGCATGCCACCGACTGTATCTACAGATGCGAATATTGCCCGTTAGACCAGAGCAGGGCTCCAGTGCAGCTCATCTCAACTCCAGAATCCAGATTCCTGGGGCTGGTGCCGGGTTCCTCCAGGCAGCGGGTGACTTCTCATCAGAGAAGACCCAGGGTTTCTTCAGATAGTCACTTGGCTCTGTGCTTTCTTGGGGAGAATCCTGGGACAAGACGAGTCCTGCAGAGTGTCGTTTCTCTACTCCCGACTGTGTAGTCGGGGTTCCACACAGTAAACAAGCTCCAGCCGCCGTGTGGAGTCCTCTGGCTTTACGTTGAAGTAAATCATTTGGGGTGTGCAGAGCCCACCGGACCTGGCGGACTCGGCCTCGGTCCCGGAGGCCCCCAGGGATGTGCTGTGGGGACGCCTTGAGAGGTCATCCGGGGCAGAGGCAGAGAGTGGGGTGGCTCTCAGGACCGTCACATGGAACTCGGTCTCTGAACGAATTTGCTGCTATTGCTGGTAAGGCTCTGACCTAGGCCGTAAACATCCGGCCGCAGCTCAGAATCAGACGGAGAAGAAGGCCAGCGGGGAGACACGGGGAAGCAGCTGAGGCGATGGGAAGAGCCCGAGGGGCGCAGACTGGGTCGCGGGACGCCCCAGGACGAGGCGCACGTCGGGGAAGCTGACGGAGGTCACACAGGTCTGCGAGGCCAGCGCCTGGATCCCGCCGGGCCTGCGCTCAGCGCCCAGGAAAACTGCATCTGCCCGCGGTCCTTTCACAGCGGAGTCGGCTCAGCTCTCCGCAGGTCCCTCTGGAGGCAGACCAGTACTCGCAGTCAATTCAGAGTGGATTCGGTCACTCCCCCTGAGTCCCTGTGCCCTGAGGGTAAACTAAGTCCACGTGGAAGCACCCGCCCCCCCACAGGGTCTGGTCTACAGAGCGGGGTTTGTGTGTGAGGGGGGCACCCGCTTCTCATCCTTCTCTCCTGGGCCCCGCGGGCCCTCGGCCACCTGCTGGAGCCCTCTGCTCTCATCCTTGTGTGTCCAGCGTGGGGTTTCCAGCTGCCTCAGAGCCCCCTCAGGTGCAGGGAAACTTGGAGAGACCCCCCGAATTACACGGCAGTCACGAGAGGTGGGGGTGTCAGACCCTTTATGATGAGCCTGTCACACCAGAGCTCCTAACCTCCTGGGGCTGCCCCTTGTCTTCTGCTCTGGTCTCCCCAGGTTTCTCTTTACTTTCAGCATCTTCTAGGGCACCCTTCCCACCAGACGATCAGACTCTGATCTTACTCTGACGGAGAACCGTGCCATTTTGTGCCATTCCGTGTCCCTCCTCACACCATCATTTGTGGCCCTCACTCCAAGTTTTGGGTCCTCCCGGCTCTTCATCCTGTGCAGCTCAAGAAAGCCATTCTCTCCGAGGAAGCCTGACTAGTGACAGAAGCCTCGGATTTCGAGACTGTCAGCCCGAGTGGAGATTTAACCAATTTAGAAACCCAGTTGGCTTCTGTTCTCAGCATCACGAAAGCTCCCCTCCTCCAACCCCAGGGGAGCAGATTCCATGACTCATTTGGTTGCTGTGGGAAAACAAGACATTTTCAAGGAAAAATAAGTTCTCTTGGTCGTTTTGCCATCTCCCCGCATGGTGAGGATTTGTCCCCTTGTAAAGAACCTTTACTTCCTCATCCAGGAATATGAGAGTCACGTTTGTGTTCTGATCCTCTCCCGTCCCGGGAGTATCCCCCAGGTGAGGCCCCTGCAGGTGAGCCTTGTTACTGGGTGAAGGTCAAAGGCTCCTCTGCTGGTCAGTGGCCTATGCCCCAGCCTGCAGGGGCAGGAGCATTTTGGAAGATGAGGGTTCTCAAACTGAATGCGTGGGGCACACTTGGGTGGCTTGTTAGATGCGGATTCCTCTCCGTGTCCCTCCCTTACGATGTAGTCAGTCCAGGGTAAGTCCCAGGAATCCACTTGTTTTCCAAATCCTGATCTTTGAGAAATACTGATGTGTTTGGTGCTGATTGGCCAACGCAAAGAGAACTTCTCTCTAAAGAGTTGCACAGGCAGACACAGAGGCCACTGCAGACAGCGCAGTCACAGGGGCTGAGAGACACGGAGGCGGATGGTGGCAGATGGAAGCGATGAGGCGGGAGCTCCCATCAGGTGGCAGAGAAGGAAAAACAAACTGGTGGAAAGAGAAGCAGAGACGATGGCGCTGAGTCACCGCGTGGCCCAGGTCTGGAGTTGTTTGTCCCACAACGGCGGGGGACCCTGAGCTCTCGTTATGTCTGGATGGCCCATGAGCCACCTCTGAGCTCCAGTCAGACCTGGCTAGGGGCTGCTCAGGCCGCTTCTGCCCTTATCTCATCCTGTCAGTGAACCCCTTAAACCCCTTAATCAGAGCTGAGTGGTCCTCTCTTCCCTGCCAATCAGGTAGCACCTAACTCAGGAACGGCCTGGACCGTCCCCAGAAGGACAGGGCATCAGCTGGGAATGCTTTGGGCTGCAAGTAGCAGAACACTCGACTTTTCACAGTTCCGACAAGGAGAGGTTTGTTTATCTCACAGGAAAAGAAGTCCAGGAGAAGGTGATGCGGACATTGGCTCAGGGATTCGATGATACCAGGGCTAAATTCTCCTGTCTTTCACTCATTTTCCCTTCATAATCACAAGATGACTGCTCCAGTCTTCACATCCATATCCTGGCCAGGAAGAGAAAAGGATGAAAGGGTGTTTTGTAGACCTGGTCAACATCTCCCACCAGCCGATGTTAAATCAAGGCTTTCCCCGATGGTGTGGGTGGGCCGCCTCTAATCAGTAGAAAGACCTTAAAAGTCGACCCTGAAGTTTCCCTGAAGAAGAAGAGATTCTGCCTCCAGACTGTAACGTAGTGTCCCGCCTGCCGGCCCCCTGCGGGTGGTGGAAGGCCTTCCACGGGAGCCTCTGCCACAGCATGGCAACTGGCAGATGGGTGGTGTGGTTCTGCAACCGGGAAACGAACCTGGGCTGCCAAAATGGTGAGAGCACTGAGCTTTAACCACTAGGCCGTTGGGGCTGGCTAAGGATTATATTTTTTTATTTGCATTTTGTGTCTATAACCAAAGGGTTCATGCATTTTTTGGACTGTTTTGCTTTGACTCAAGCAGCCTTGTGGCAGCCAGACTTGCACTGTGATCTGTCTGCAAGAGGAGTGGCCACTTACTGGAAACCTGAAGGCTGAGCTGCCGGCTGGGGCAGCGCCTCCCTCACGTGAGCTGGAGCCAGCCTTCCAACCTTTCAGCTTCATCCTCACTTGTTAAAGTGCCAACTGCTCTGGTCCTTGAGTGAAATTATACACACGAAAGTGCCTCAGAAACAGCCACTGCTCTGCAGAAGCCAGACACTGCCATCGTTTCTGTCAGACATGCCCTCTGCCGACCAGGGACGCCGGATCTGTGGGAAAAGGAGCCGTGTTTCCTGAGCCAAGCTTCTGAGGTCTATCTTATGACATGGATTGTTCCAGAAAAAGTTCCGCGCTATCTGTGTTGAGTGATCTCACAGCCATCAGTGCAGGCCAAACCCCACTTTAGCAAATTATTTTATAATTCATTAATTCTGTAGCATCAAAAAATGACTTACAATCTTCAGAATAGGGCACACTAATCTGAAAATCAACATCAAAAACTCTAGGAAAGTACTCAAATAATGTTTGAACAGAACAGATATTATTTACATCTAGGGCCGAGCTTTCCTAAGAAAAGAAGAAAATGGGTTTGAATGAAGTGAGAGGAGACGAGGGGGCTGGGCAGACGCCTCTCCCGGGTCAGGAGCAGAGCAGCCCCTGTTCCCTGGACTTCGGTTCCCAGAACGTCTGCTGCGTCGGCACTGGGACGCCCTCCGGGGGACAGTCTGTGGAGGTGAACGGGGATGGAAGGAGCTCCAAGGTGGTTCTAACAGGCCAGGTGCAGAGCCACCTCCCACTGTGGAGCCCGATCCAGGACGCATGTTGGAACTCCCTGCAGAGCTTTTAAGGAGTCTGGTGGCCAGGCTGAACCCCAGCCCAACCAAGTGAGAAGAAGTGGGGAGGAGCCTGGCCTCACACTGTGGAGCCCCTCGGGGTGAGAACCCTGTTCTGGAGCACTTGCCACTGTGCAGAGGCATGGCTAACCAGGTGCCCACCACCGTGTCCTGGGGGCCGGGACCACCGCCCGAGAAGGAATACTGTGCAGACGGCCACATGCTCCACACCATGGTGGCCCCGGCACCTCTTTACACACACTCATCTTCCCCTACGCAGAAGGTCTCGGCTAAGCCTCTGCACCCCATGCACACTGCGAGGGAAACCCCAAGTCTAGCTGAGGGGGCTGTGTAGGAAGCAGGCCGATCAAGCGCTCTAGCCCTAACCTGGAATCCCTGGCAGTCCTTCCCTGTGCCTGTGTCGTAGGAGGCAGTGTGGAGGGGAGCTGTCTCAGAGTCCAGAACTGGAGGCGTCCCCACAGGACCAGGGGACCGCCTCCCTGCCCCAGAGCCCCACCGTCCCGACTAGCAGAGGGTGCTAACGTCAGAGGCCTGCCTCTCGTCCCCACTCGCCCTTCACCTAACGGGAACTTCCCCAGGGTCACTGCCTCGCCCCACGGCTGTACTTCGGGCATCAAGAGGCAGCGGTTGTCTGTCTGCCTGGTGTCACACTTAGACGTGACCGAGGGGACACATGCCTCTGCCTGGGAGGAGCGTTTGGTGAGGGTTAGGTCTGAGCGGTCTTCTCTGGTGGAAAGGAGGGAGCGCCTTCTTCTTATTGTAGTGAGGACACGGACATCCCTGAAAATGTACCTGCTCTGTGGGTTGCCTCTGATTCAGGGGCTCCCCTGTGTCAGTGGAATAGTAACATGGTTAAGGGCATGAGAGGGGAGCTGTGCTCTGCTGTGAGTCCTCAGGCTGGTGGACAAGCCTCTCTGGTCTAGATTTCCTCTGTGGTGAGTGAGGGGTTGAGTTCCACGCTCCCTCAGGACCCTCTATCGTAGAATCAACACAAACTCCTTTCTACTCCTGGGAGATGGGTTTCTTGCTATTACACCCCTGATGATGTCGTGTGGATGTGCCAAGGCCCAAGTGAAAAGTCGACAAGTTGTTCTTGGACCGTGAACATAATAATTAAAAATGAGAAACTGAATTAGAGAAAGACACTTGCTTACATGTGATAAAATCTGAAGCGTATTCCTCAACTTATCCTCTGAAACATGTCTTCAAAGTTCTGTGTAGAAAGCCATGTTTGTAGCAGGTGAGCTCAGCACAGCCGGTGGGCCTGACCAGCCTGGGGTCTCGGCAGTACCCTCTCTCCCAGGTGGGCCGTCCGGGTCTCTGGCTCTGAAGACCGTTTGGTGCCTTCTCCCTTGTTTGCCACAGAAATCCTTCCCACTCTGATGCTGAGGCTGTCCCTCTGCCGGCCTGTCCCATTCTGATAGCTCTGTGGGCCTCGTGAGGAGGGAGCCTGGGAGTGTGGGGCACGTGGCCTTGTCAGGGCGTCACCCGCCTCCGGGGTCTGAGGGCCCAAAGGCCAGCCCTGCAGTAACCGCTCGTCTTCAGAGTCCATGGGGAGCATGGGTTCCTGCCCTAGTTCCACAGACGGGCTTCAGGGCACCCAGGGTCTCTTGAGCTGTGCCCTCAAACCCCCACACGCACGTTTTCCTGGGGTGCCGTACGTGGGTAGGGCTGGCTTGCTTTTGTCAGGGTTATGGGTTCTGACAACATCAGATCCTGTTGGAAATGCCCTTGCCCTTGACCCCAGAAAGGGCAGGTGGAGGAAACTCTAGAGAGTCCCGACGGCTGACGCTGGTCCTTTCCGGGTCGGGGCGAAGGTGAGTGGGCAGACGGAGAACTGGAGGCACAGACGCATTAGTCAAACACGAGAAACTGCAGAAAAATTCTCTCCCTTCTCCTCGGGACTTAGACATTCTCTTTTTTCTCCAAACTCGGGAAAATTGTTTTTCCACTTGAATCTTCAAATGCTTCTTTTTTCTTCTGCGCTTCAAATCTTTAAATGTACAATTAATTCAACAAACATTGATGGAGCCTCCACGGCGTGTCAGGCACTCTCATGAATTCCGGCAAAGAGCAAAGTCCCAGCTCTCACGGGACTCACGTTTTGGTGGGTTCACGACAAAGCAGTCATTTTGTGCGTAAACCCAGTAAGGAATGAGAGGTTTTCTTAACGAAGGCGACAGACTGTTCCTTCACTCTCCTCCCTCTCTTCCTTCCTTCTTTCTTTTCTTTCTTTCTTCATTCCCTCTTTTCTCTTTTCTTTTCCGATAAATTGGCTTTAAACTTATAAACTGAACTCTGGGAGAGAATCTTCCTTTAAGTCTATAAAGGAGCCTGAAACAGCATTGCCTAGCTCTATTTTCCACCAAATCCTCGAAACGTCTTCCAGAGCCACACGCGTGGCTCACCCAGCCACTCGAGGGGGACACTCCCTTCCGGAATGATCCGGAGGGAACCACATCCTAAAGGTCTGCTCCGTGTTTGGTTGTGAGGGTCTTTGAGGGAAACACAAGCCAAGGAAGACCAGCCCTGCGGTAGAGACGCCGCAGTGTAGCTGTGCCTCCCAGGAGCAGCTTACTTTTCAATTTACAGACCCGTGGAGGCCTCCTTGCCTTTTCTCAGAGGCAGAGTTGACGCCCACCCCCGACTCCTTCTCTCCGTGGCAGCTTTCCCACCTCGCGAGGCTGTTCACAGTGATTCCGCCCCAGTTCCCAGATCGGGACTGAACTTTCCTCTCCGTCCCTCACTGTCTTCAGACGTGGAAGAGGAGCATTGCCGCTTTCCTTGGTACCACCTCAGGGAAACTCTCGCCCACAGCCGCCGCGCCTTCAGGCTCACTCTCCTCTGATTCTATTCTCTGCTCCTGGTGACGAGGCCACAGAACCGACATCGTCCCTCCTCCTGCTCCCAGAGCAGATGTCTGAGAAGCTGGGGTTTATATTTTCAATAAAGATGAATAATTATTAGATGCTTAAATGGAGAAATAAAGCCCCAATTAACTAAGTCTCCACTCAGAAATGTTTCCCCAGAATTTCCCATCAGCGAGAAGCTGGCTGACTCTCATCCTGTCAGAGGAGTAAGTAGGTCAGGGTCTGTAGAAACCCCCCCGAGCTCTGGTTCTGCTGGTGTCTGTTCCCCTGTCGCTGGGTGAGGCCCTGGGGTCTGACGATATGGCTGTCATTAGTGTTCCAGGCTGGGGTGAGCCTTAGAAGGAGATGGGAGGGGGCTGCACAGGGAAAGTTGACGAGGTCTGTGTGCCCGCTGGACAGGAGGGGGCCACGCTCAGATGCGCTTCTGTGAAGCCTCTCGGCTGCTGGACTTGAGGAGGATGCAGGCGACAGTCTGTCCAAAACCCTGTTTACACCTGCAGGAAACGAGACCTGAGGGCGCGCACCGTGGGAAAAATCTCTCAGGGGCTCAGGGCCCAGCACTCCTCTGGCCAGTGTGTGTTGTTCACCTCTCCCTGGCGCCCAAGACAGCCCGTCTCCAGGGCCCTGTGCCTCTGGTGGGCCTCAGCTCAGACCACAGGCCCTGTGGTGCAGCTTGAGTATTTGTGTGCAGACAAGGACGATACTGGGGGTGGGTGGGGTGGTGGTGGGTCACCAGGGAGGGCCGCACACCTGAGCCCTCTTCCCCACGGCTTGCGCATGTGAAGTGTCCATCTACGCCCCAGAGAGAGATTCAGTCTAGCAGACTCCCTGGGGTGAATGCTGTCCATGCCTTTGGATGAGAAATGGAGTTGTCTACCGCACGGTCCCAAGCCCACGGCTGGAGGTGAACCTGTGCTGCCCATTCCTGTCAATACGCCTGGACGCTCGTCCATGCTCTGTCTGGTGCTTCCAGGGCTGAAGCTGTTACTCACTGGCCTTTAGGGAGAAACCAGCCCTGTATGGGCCTCAATGCCGCTGATGGATTTCAGTGTGGGTCAGGACGCCTGGGAGAAGCCCTGGCATCCAGAGCTGGATGGGTCCACCTCTGAGAAGCGTCATCAAGACGGGCAAACAGAAACAGTGGTAAAACTCTTGTTTCTCAAAGAGTAGTTCCTTGCAAGTCATAAGGCCCCTAGCAACAATCCTTGTGCTGTCTGCACCCCCAAATTCTCACGTCCTGCACTCCTGGAGCCTCTCCACCCGTGTGTAACCCCTCTCCCAGCCTCCTCCCGTCTCTGATTCCTGCTGTGTGGATCCGCTTCGTCTCTTACTCTATCCTCTGACTTCCTCCCTTCTGCTCACTGAAGGCTGGACCTGCCCGGGATGGGGACAGGATTCCCCAGGGTTGGGCTGGGGATGGTGGCAGGAGCACCAACATGCTCCTGTGTCAGTGATCCTATTACACTGGATTCTCCTCAGTCCAGCTGCTCTGCAATCTATATCCGTATTGATTTTTTGTAGCTCGTTCTATCAATTATACAGAGCGAAATGTGCTAAAATCTCCAACCATGACTATGGATTTGCCTATTTCTTCTTTTAATTCTGTCCATTTTGCTCCATGCATCTTGAAGCTCTGTCATTAGGTGTCTGCACGTTTAGGATCATTTTGTCTTCCTGATGAATCGACCCTTTATCATTATGAAAGGGGAAGAAGATGCTGAATATGGGATGGGATATCAGGGGAAGATGTCTGATATACAAGAGGAAATTTGAGTTTAGGCCTCAGGAAGAGACAGTGAGCTGTAAGTGAAGATGCGCACGTTGTCTGCATTGTACTTGAGACCACCTGTGTCAGATGGCCTGGCCTTTTCCTTTTCCCAGGTCATTTGGTCAAAAAGTGGCTATCCTAAATTTCATTACTTAATATCCTTGCTGGGTGAGTAACTGGATCACACACAGACACCAGTCACTTTATGATGGGGATATGTTCTGAGAAACGTGTCTTCAGGTGATTTCATCGCTGTGCGAACATGAGAGTGTGCTCACACAAACCTGGCTGGTACAGCCTCCTACACGCCTGGGCTATAGGGTACTAATCATGCGGGACCACAGTGACTGAAACGTTGTTATGCGGCGCATGACTGTAATTTGTGCTGCATTACGAATGGTTTGCCTGGCAGAGTTAGTCACTACAGGGATGCATAATGGTGGGAATTTCAGGCTGCACTATCCAAGAGAACTAGCTCAAGGCAGTGAATGTCTCAGCTTATACAGGGTGGTTAATTGTTTCCCTGCTACTGGTATCTCTCTTCCATAATTTCGACCTCATTCAAGAATGCTGTATCTGGACACCCTAGTGTGCTTTGTGGAAGATGGATTGGTGTGTGGCATGTGCTCTGTGTAACCTCTCCCCGAGTGGGCCCTCTGTGTCGGGGTCTCCATCCTACAGTCTGAGTGGAGAGTTATAGAATCATTCTTTAAGGAGTGAACATTTTTATTGTTTCCAGTTCTTCGACCTTGATATTATAAATAACATCATGATGACCACTTCTGCACATTAATCATTGTACACAACTCTGAATATTTAATTACGGAAAATTCCTAGAAATGAAATTACGGGGCTAAATGGAATGAACATTGTAAAGTTATAACATGTTTAAAGTTAATAGAGTAAATAAATACGGGATAATAACATGCTGTGTGATGCAATAGTTACATTGATTATGATAACAGTATGATGTACTGAGCCCACCAGATATAAAGTTTACAATGTCATAGCATCAGGTAACCCCACCTCACTCTTACCCAACAGCACCATTTTGCAGGCGAGACCGGTGTCCAGTTTACTTTTGGCGGGGTGTGACTTTTTCCTTATTCCTTTCGTCTTTTATAGTTTTTGGCTCATGATTATCTGCTTTTTTCTGCTCGTCAATTTTCTGAGTGTTATTTTCTTACTCACCTGCGAGCTCCCTCTGGGGAGATTACCACATCTTCTGTCCAGAAGAGAGAAGCAATAGCTAACACCATGTGCTGTTACTGGGTCTCAGGCTGCTTCTAGAGCTTTCCAGTGGGCACATTCCACCCTCACAAAAGTCAGGGGCCCGTCACAGGTCCCGCAGTTGGAACTGGGTTCAGGGTTCACGCCTGGACGCTCCAGACCCAGAGTCTGCTTGTTAATACCTGGGCTACGCTGCTTACAGGTGCCCCTCGTCAGTGCACTCACAGGGCCTACTGCGTGCAGTGCACACCTCCCTGTCAGTCATGGAAACTGCTAGGACACACCTAGCATGTCATGTCTGCCAGAAAGTGCTCCTTAAATGATTGAGTGTTCCTAAACCTCACAGTGGTCAGCTCTGGGCACCCCTTGGATCCCAGCTCACTTGAGGGCCAAGTAATGCCAGGAGCTCATGTGGCACAATTTCAGAACCCGTGGTCAACTGTCTCCTTTTGGCCTCTGGATGACTCTCATTCTCTGGAGCCTGCATCCCAGGGTCCATGCCTTGAAACAGCCTCGGCCAACACCAGCTGGAGGGCTTTCTGGAAGGACGTGGAGGATAGAGAGAGCTGCAGGGCGGGTTTGGCCAGCTCCATGAAGGAGGCCTCCTCCAGCCAGCCTAGCAGGGGCTACACGCCAGAATGGGCATGGGGCAAATGCCGACCAGACCCCATCACGGCCTGGACCCTTGTCCCATCCAAGGGGGAAGTAAGAGGGGTGAGGCCTGGGTGAAATCTCGGCCTGTCAGGAACTGGGACCAGATGAACTGATGGTCAAATGCCACCGGGCACCATTTACTTGTCCTGTTTATTTTGCAAACAAGCATTCTTTCCACTTGCTCTTGGATATTATTTAAAGAATTTCTCAGAGAAGCTTCCCTGTGTCCCGGGGCCCAGGGGGCAGACCGAAGCATCTGGAGGTGATGTCCTCTCAGCTCCTCTCACTGCCCGAAGCCTCGGCCGTGGGGTGTCCTGCTCAGGGTCACCTCTGCGCCATGCAGCAGGCCAGGGCATCCTTTCTCCCGGACTTTCCACGGGGTACACGTGTCTCCCGACCCTGGAGCTGAGTGTGCTGAGGGGCCGCCTTGCTCCCATCTCCCGGGCACCTCCAGCGGGTCCTCTCGCTTGTCTGCCTCAGCCGCAGATTAGCTGGTGGCCTTGCCTGGGCTGCCTGCAGGACTGGCCAAGAGCTCAGGAACAATGTGCCACAGTAGTTTCTCAACATTTCTCTGGCAGCCACTCGCTTTCTTCACAGGGAGGCTCATCGATGGGGGACAAGGGGATGGCGGAGGGGTGGTGGGCCACCTCAGTGGGATGCAAGGCTCCTTGAAGCGGGGAGAGGGCCGTGAGGGGCTGGCTCTCCACGACTGAGGGTAGGGCATAAGCCAGGATTCAGGGCTTGCTCCAGCACCCCCACCCCCCCAACGTTTTGTAAGGAAGTTGGTGGAGGCCTGGGTTATCTGAGAAATCAGCCCGAAACCACACAGAGGAGGATGCCATCCTGCTCCTGTCGCTGGTGTTTTTCCAGAGCAGCAGGAGGGCGGAGGCCAAGTGCACCGTCTGGATGTCAGCTCCGCTCAGAGGCCCCGAGCACACAGTGCCCCGTCGTCTTCCTGATTCCCCTGCTCAGTGCTCACGCCCAGAAACCATCCCAGCTGGGGCCTGGAAACAGGAGGGAACAGTGTGGAGACCAGGAGACCTCCTGGTGACTGGCCAGGGCGAGACTGGTGGGGTGGCCACAGGAGGGCTGCGTTTTTATTTATTACTTTATTGGTAATCCACAAAAACCCAATTCAAGACGGCTTGCAGGAACAAGCACGCAGGGTTCTGTGGGACGCTGAGAGCAGGGCCCACTCCAAGGCATGTTCACCTGGTGGCCTGAGTGGAAGGCACTCCTTGGGCCATGCCAACCGAGGGCAGAGGCCATCCCTCTGCTGTAAGGCCGTCTTCAGAGGGAGATCCAACCGACGAGCCTGGTGAGCCAAGTCCAGGGGCCTTGGGTTCTCCGCTTTGGCCCCTGGACTACCCGCTGCAGATACGTGGGCGGCTGGGCAAAGGTGCCGAGCAGATGCAGCTGGACACACTCCACGTCCTTGCTCCTGCATCGTCCCTGCTGACTACGGCGGGGTCCTCAAGCACAGGGTCCTCGAGCGCCGGGCCTGGACCCGCCTGGTGGTTTTTCTTGACAGC
Source organism: Equus przewalskii (assembly GCF_037783145.1). Lineage (NCBI taxonomy): Eukaryota > Metazoa > Chordata > Mammalia > Perissodactyla > Equidae > Equus > Equus przewalskii. Next base: position 108,332,009 of record NC_091834.1, read on the forward strand.
AGCTGGTTCCGTGTAGGGGATCAAATGGCTGGACCCCCACCCTGTCCTCCCAGCGCTGCTCTGTGACGGCCCTGGGCCTGGCTGGCCTTGGGTTTGGGGCCTGACTGTCCCCACCCCCTGCTCTCCTTCCTTTGAGCCTCGAGCCCCCCCTTACTGCCTCTGTTTGGGATGCTGACCTTGGCCTGGAAGCCTGACCTTAACCTTAGTTACCGACCCTGGGAGGTAATTTTCACTGACAGACCCCTCCCCCCACAGCCTGCACATCCCTGTAATGCCCCAAATAAGGTTCTGTAAAAACACACCTTGACCTGGCTCACGGGACCTGTTGTTTGTCCAGGTTTAACCCAGAGTGTGGGGTGGGGCAGGCAGTCCTGGTGGTCCCAGCTCTGAGGATGGTCTGTCGTGGTGTGGGGCCCGCAGTGACGGCTTCATTATAGCAGGGACCAGACTGTGTGGTGGTTTCATTCAGATGCTCTTTCCTCGCCCTGGCCTGGATCCGCTCAAGCAGATTTCATGCGTAGATTCCTTTCTCTTTTGGTTTAAGGTCAGTGAAAAGAGCTTCTGGAATCAGTTTGGTTGGGGTTCCGCAGATTCACCTGCTCTGCTACGGTGTCGGTTCCAACCTGTCTCTTATGTGATCAGTGCAGGCTGAGATGCAATTACATCAAGATGGCAGAACAGAGGTCCAGAGGGGCCCTTGGACACCCCCTTCACTTGAGAGAACTTCACAGGACAGGAAAAACCAAAGGCTATTGGCTCTTGAGAAAATCCCCTGAGCTGGACTAACAGACATTTTACAAAGTGATGTATTCATTTTACCCTAAAAGCGTCAGAGCAAATGGCACTTGGAAGCTCACATGTCGTTGCTCGGGCATTTAGACCACGGACGTGGATGCAGCCGTCGTGTCCACTGTGCGCATCAGTGTCTCACGGGCGTCTCAGGGACTGTTATTCTGACATCACCTCTTTGAGAAACTTCTCACCAAGCCTGTGGTTTCCCTCCTCTCCGTCCTGCACAGACCACGGCTCATGCTGCTGCTGGCGTCTCCTTCTCTTTCCACCAGCCTCGATTCCCCTCCTGAGACACTGCCTCCATGTGCCATGTCCCAGCTCAAATGCCTTGAAAAATACCCAGTTTTCCACCTGCTGTGCAGCATTGGCGTCTGCCTGTCTGACCTCACCTCTGCTATTTCTCTGCAGGGCTGTGTGCACCAACCACATCTGTCCTACATTTAAACTCACTTTTAATTCATACTCTTTTATGAATTCCACTCATCCCCTCAAATCTAAGTCAAGGCCTGTCTTTTCCTCAAAGCCCTTCTTTTTCTTGCAGAACCCTTGGTGTTCTCTGCAAAGCCATGTGCAGCCACGTGATTAGACAGTTGGACAGACGGATAGATGGATGGGTGGATAGGGAGACATGATGTGAACCAGATGTGGTTGACAACAGTATGTGCTTATCAATCCACGGTCCATGGTTTCCTCTCCAGGTGGTGAGATCCAAAGAGCAAAGCTGTGCATGGGCAGTGACTGTAAATAAGCCAAGTCCTGCACTTGCCTTTTCTGTAGATCACAGAGGAAGCTCTGGGTTTGGAAACTCGTGGTGCCGTTGGTCCCCACTGTCCGGCATGGCTGCTCCTCTGCTGCCTCCTGTGCTGTTCTATTAAAATGGTCCATCACACCCCCCTGCCTCTCCACCCCCCCATGAGGAAACCCTCTCCAGCCCTTCTCTCTTCCTGGAGGTTCTCCTCACAGAGCCCCAGGTGTCTGAAAGGAGGGAGAGAGGAGAGAGGCTTGGGGAGGCCAACCCACATCCTCTTCGGAGGGCGATGGGGAGGCAGCCGGGTGCTTCCAGCAAATGCTCCTGTCCAAGCATTCATGTGTGTTGTATGTGCGTCTGCAGGAACTGGAATGAAACTCACAGAGATGGCGCCTCACGCGTCTCCAGCTCCTATGGAGCTAAGGACAGACAAATACTCGGGTTTCCATCGCAGGCGAGTCGGGAGGGCATAATTTACTGTTTCAAAATCTGCAGAACCATGAGTCACTGTATACTGGGGTTTAGTGTATTGTGTGTTTTCAAATCTCAAAGGATTATAAGCATTCATGTTAAGATTTGAAAATCACAAGTTTTGCATCTTCTAGATTCATAACTGTAATTATTCAAACATGAAAGCCTGTGTTTTTAAGGTGTCGAGTTTACGTACTGCTCTCCTAGACTTTATCACTTACAACCTTCAGCACACGAGGACGAGTAAAATCCTAAATCTCAAAGATAGACTGGTCCTGCTTGGTCTCATTATTTTGTGATTAAATTCTAATAGTTTATTCTTTCTGTTGTTTCTTCAGTTCCCAGTGTTGGACAGAAGTAGCTTTAACAAGGATCCTGTGACGGCTCTGGGGGCAGTGTGCGTGCTGAGGCCTGCTGGTCAGGGCTCCGTTGGGGCGCCCCTGGGCGGGTGCAGTGGGACTGTTTTCATGAGCCACGGCTGCCTCTACAGCCCCCACTCTCCTCGTTAAACCTTTAGAGAAGATAAAGCGAGTCCCCTTTCTTCCCATCTTCCAAACAACACTTTCTGTATAAAAGATGCCCTAAATCCTTTGTCACGGCCACACAAGAAGCGGTGCCTCTGAAAGTGCCGGTGGACGACAATGCAGATCACCGGCAGCCTCTGCTGCGTGTGTCCTCGTTTCCTAGGATAAAGAGGTCAGTTTGTAAACTTGAGCAGGCCTGTGCTCAGGCGGAGTGGCCTCCGGGAGGAGCCGGGGCTGGCTCTCCACCGCGATGTCAGTGGGTCAGGCTGAGGCTCAGCTTTAAGTCAGAACCGAAGAAAAAGCTTTCTGTAAAGAGATGTTCCCGTCCCTCACGACTAAAGACAGGCGACTGGGGGAGGAAGAGAGGAGAGCTCAAGGTGCTGGTGTTTGTGGGGGAGGAGCTGCCACACCCTCTGCAGTTAAACCTGCACACCCAGGACCCAGCATCTCCACTTCTGGGAGTTCATTCTGTAGGAACCTGGGCAGACACATGACCACGCATAGGAACAACTCAAACATTCATCAGCAGGGGACAGATGGAAGGAACCAAGTATGTCCGTGCCATGGAATATTATGCAGCTGTTAAAAATGAAGCAGGTTGTATGTGGACAGCCAAGATCCCCCCAATCTGCCTTAACCAGCAAAGCAAGTGGCAGAAACTTCTATACAAAATGCCCTAATTTCCATGGAGAAAAAGAAGAAAGAGAGACGGGGGGTGTGGGGGGGTGTGGGGGGGAGAAGGTCACTTAGACATAGAGGAAAATGTTGGGAACAGGATCAGTCACCCATAAGATTTACCGCTGGAGGGGAGGGGGCAGAAGAAGGATGCAATTCAGAGCTTTTTCACTTTCTAGGTAACACTTATCTATAATATTTGAGGTTTTATAAATCTTCTGTATAATTTCTGCAACTTGAAAACCTGGAAAAAAGCCATTTTGGGGCCAGCCCGGTGGCTCAGCGGTTAAGTGTGCATGTTCCGCTTTGGTAGCCCAGGGTTCACCGGTTCAGATTCCAGGTGTGGACACAGCACTGCGTGGCAAGCCATGCTGTGGTAGGAGTCCCACATATTAAAAAAGTAGAGGAAGATGGGCACAGATGTTAGCTCAGGGCCAGTCTTCCTCAGCAAAAAAAAAAAAAAAAAAAAAAGCCATTAAAAAAACTGCCATTCTTGAGAAGGAAGGCAGGCTCTTTCCATCACGAGAGGAGGCGCCTTCCTCAGGGCGGCTCCTGAGCGCTCGGGTCTCGGTCTCCATCAAGTCTTCACCCCCTTCAGCTCATCTGGAGCAGCTCCTGTGTGAGCGAGTCCTCACTGAGCCCCTCCACCAGCAGACGGCTAAGAGCATGCTGGTGACAGAGGCCTGGACCAGGCTTCGTGCCCACCCTCCTCCCCATCCTTCCCCTGCTTTGTGCTGGGGAAATTCACCAGAGGCTGGTTGCCTGGCTCATTTCCAAGTTTGGCCTGGAGGCTTTGCTTTTGGTGGATTTGGTGGAAAATCCTCAAGGATTTGGTTTTGGTGGTGTGCTATATTCCATTTGAAAGGAAGCAGTTTGGTTGGGCAAGGAGTTCGTTAGAAACAGATTTTATCTGCCTGTGACATAAACGAGGTTAATGGCCAGCTCATAGACATGCACACAGACGTGCACTCACAGGCACACACGCAAGCACACACATGCACACACATGCGTGCACACACACTCAGCCCGGTCTCAGGTTCTGAGGAGCTGGAGGGGGTGCTGAGAGACACAGGGCTCCCATCCCCAGGGCTGCTGAGACCCCCGGGCAGTCACTGCCACCCCTACCCAGCTGCTCTGTGGAGGAAGCCCTGACAGGCGGCATCGTGCCTTGGGGACGCTGGCCGTGCCCTCCTCTCCCTCCTCCATCCAAGCTCCAGGTTAGATGAGGAGACGTCCTCCTGGGGTGACAGCGCTCAGCTGAAAATGTGAGTCCATCCTCAGTTTGAGAGCCTAGGGCCTCCGGATTCGCTGGTCAGAGCGGCTTCTTACTCAGTGGACAGACATGAAATCAGGTTTTATTGAGTGTTTACACGTGTGGATACTCCGTCCACATTTACAAGTTAAAGCAACACAGGAGCACTTGACTCATTTTTACACTTTGTTAAAATAACTCTCTATTTAAATAGAAATGACTTCAAGATTATTTTCATGAAAAAGAGAATAGGTCTCCACGCCCACCAGATAAAATGCCTGGTGTCGCCCTGATGACCCGGAGCCTGAACGGAAGCCTGGCTGCAGGTCACCCCGTGGCCGCAGGTAGCCCCGCTGGGCGAAGGGGGCTGAAGTCACCCGGGAGGCGTCTGTCCAGGGTCGAGGGGCCCTCATGCAGCGCCGATGCCCCGGGGTGACCGCTACGACATGCTGTCACACCCTGAGCTCTTCTCCGCACTTTCCTCGGGCCGGGCGGCCACGGCGTTGGTGAAGCCGGGAGAGGAGAGCCCTGGACGGTGGGGCGAGCGGGAGCCGGAGGGCCGGGAGGACTCGCCTGGGGAGCGGCGCCAGGAGGTCGTGCCCCGGCTTCTGCACGTGCTGCAGGCGGGGGGCTGCCGAGGGCCGGGCGGGGGCCAGCGCTGGCGGCACGCGGGGAGGGCCCGCTCCCCGCCGAGAACTCACGAGGCTGGGACCCCCGTTCTCCTTCCGCGGCGGCTGGACTCACGTTCTGGGGCGTCGGCCTCGTTTCGGGGGCCACCTCGGTCTCCCCTATTCTCTTTGAAAATGGGTCTGTCTACAAGGCCAAACAGCATTATGAACAAAATTACCTAAATGACGGAGTTGAACAACTGGATTAAGTCCCCGTCGGTCACGGCGTGACCCTGCTCCGCAGACGGACAAGCACAGGGGGGCGGACGAGCCGGGGGTCCGCCCCGCCCCGGCCCCGCGGGCCCTAGAGGACCGAGGTCTCCGTCTGCAGCAGGGATGCGGCGCGCGAGCCCCGGGGGCCCTGCAGGGCGCCCTCCGAGCCGGTCCTCGAGATGGACGAGCTGTGGAGCCGGTAGTCGCGGCCGGAGGGCTGGCTCCGGCCCAGGCTCCTCCATTTCCTTCTCAGCTCGCTCTGCACCTGGTGGGGGCAAGGCGGGGGATGCGCTCAGCCATCGTCCAGCCCAGGCGGGCGCTCAGGTGTCCCCCCGGGAAAACGGCCGGGAGGCCGAGGGGAAGGCGCTCAGCCCGGAGCCTGAAGCCCTGAGCGCAGGTGAGAGAGATGTGCGTGAGACGGCGACACGCCGACCTCGGGACGGTTACTGGTACTTTCGGGGAGGAGCTTCCGAGGAGCCAGGGGTGCGGCAGGGCGTCTCGTGGGGTCCTGGTGCCGCTCTGGCCCCAGTGAGGGTGTTGGGGGTAGGCTGGAAAGAGTGGGGAGAGGCAGGTGGGGGGTCGCTTGGACCAGTGTGAAGGCAGAGAACAGAGCAGGTAAGAGATGCTCGACTATGGTAGACGTGGGGGGTGTCCCCACCGAGCAGGGAGGAAGCCAAGAACGGGGGTGGGGGTGGGGGGAGTAGTGGAAAGGACGACTGCGGCAGAGGGAAGAGCGGCCACGGCGTGCACTGCAGCGCCTGCATTTGGGCATCGGGGGCGGGTGGGAGGGTGCCGGGCGTGCACCCCGCCAGGCACAGCCACCACCCGGTGCCCAGAAGGGTCCCGGCCTCCCGGTCAGGCTCTGAGGGGTCTCCCGTCTGGGGAACCCGGACGGCAGGAGGTGCCGCCGGGGCAGCAGCAAGCTCAGGGGGAAGAGGATTAACTAGCGGAGCAGGGGGTTGTCCTGCTCCTCCTGCTGCCGCCGTGGGGGCTCCGCTGGAAGATGGGGAGGGAAGCCGGCCGGTGGAAGCACGGCGCTGACGGCGGGGGGCGGGGACCCCATGAGCATGTAGAGGGCCTGAGGAACAGCGGGGCGTCGGCACGTGAGAAGAAGGGATGGCGCCCAGTCAGGGAGCAGAGCAGAGCGCAGTCAGAGGGGAGAGCAGGGGGCAAAGCAGAGGGCGGTCAGAACTAAGAGCAGAGGGCAACCAGGGGCAGTAAGAGGGCAGAGCAGAGAGCAGTCAGAGGGCAACCAGAGGGCAACCAGGAGAAGTCAGAGGGTAGAGCGGAGGGCAGTCAGGGGGCAGAGCAGAGGGCAACCAGGGGCAGTAAGAGAGCAGAGCAGAGAGCAGCCAGAGGGCAGAGCAGAGAGCAGTCAGAGCAGGGGCATAGCAGGGGGCAGTCAGAGGGCAGTGGGAGGGCAGAGCAGAGGGCAGTCAGAGGGGAGAGCGGGGGTCAGAGCAGAGGGCAACCAGGGGCAGTAAGAGGGCAGAGCAGAGGGCAGCCAGAGGGCAGAGCAGATCTTGGTCAGGGGGCATAGCAGGGGACAGTAAGAGGGCAGTCAGGGGCAGAGGGTAGCCAGAGGGCAGAGCAGAGGGCAGTCAGAGGGTAGTCAGAGGGCAGCCAGAGGGCAGAGCAGAGGGCAACCAGGGGCAGTAAGAGGGCAGAGCAGAGAGCAGTCAGGGGGCAGAGCAGAGGGCAGCCAGAGGGCAGAGCAGAGGGCAACCAGGGGCAGTAAGAGGGCAGAGCAGAGGGCAGTCAGGGGGCAAAGCAGAGGGCAGTCAGAGGGCAGAGCAGAGGGCAACCAGGGGCAGTAAGAGGGCAGAGCAGAGGGCAGTCAGGGGGCAAAGCAGAGGGCAGTCAGAGGGCAGAGCAGAGGGAAGTCAGAGGGCAACCAGGGGCAGTCAGAGGGTAGAGCAGAGGGCTACCAAGGGCAGTAGGAGGGCAGGCAGAGGGCAGTCAGGGGGCACAACAGAGAGCAGAGCCCACGGTGGTGGGGCGCACGAGGGGCTCCCGTGCTTCCTCAGGAGCCCCTGGCGGCAGCTGCAGGAGCAGGCGCGTCTCCCCACCCCCGCCCTGGGTCTGCAGGGCCCTCATGTCTGGGCCCCACAGGTCCTGGGTCAAGAAGCAAGACTGGGACCATGCAGACCCCGCCGGGGTCCCTCACTGCCCGCTCGGGAGCTCTCTAAGTGGGACTGCACAGGACTGCGATCATGTCCGGGGTGCGGAGAGGAGGCGGCTTGGGAACGTGCTGGAAGGGCGGGCGGGAGGCTGGAGAAGGCGCTGCCGCAGCTACTAGGCCGAGAGAGCTGCAGAGCCGGGCAGGGCTGACCCCACGGAGACAGGCCTCCTTCTGGGGCGGGGGCGGGGCGGCGCATTTTAGGAAACCCCTCGCGGATGGAACGTCTGCTGCTGTCCTGAGGCGGGACGCAGGACTTACTTCGCTGTTCAGAAAACAGTAGAGAACCGCCACCACCAGGCCCTGCGGGAGGAAAGGGTCGTCAGCGGCCGCCCGTGCCCGGGAGGCGGGCCCAGGCCCCCGCACGCACCTGGAAGGATCCGAGGCACAGCTCAAACAGTATCTGGTACTTGGAGGAGATGCCCATGGGAAAGACGGCGAACACCATGTAGTGGACTCCGAACAGCGGGATGAGCAGCAGCGTGGACTTGGCGAGCCTCCTGCGCCGGAGAGAGGGCCTAAGCGCTGCGCCGGGGCCTGGGGGGGCCGGGGCCTCACCAGGACGCGCCTTTTCTCCTAAGTAACGCCCCCCACTTTATGGCAGAATGTGCAAATGCGGCGATGAAGCCACTATCCTCAGAAGGCAGCAGAGCTCTGAAGAGGAACCTCGAGGAGCCGGCCAGCGACAGCGCTGGTCTGTGGGTCCTACTGCCCCGTGTCCCTGGCTGACAGCTGGGACCCTTACCAGTAGTGGAAGGACAGAGACAGGCCTCACTCTGAGATCAAATGAGGGACTCAGCAGGGGTGAGGCTCCGACAGGAGCCGGACAGAATCCCTGCAGCCGGCGTTACCCTCCCGGCGGGTACCCGTGTGCTAGATCCCACAGATTCTGTGGAATCAGGGAAATGATGTACTTTCTCTGTCCATCAAAGAGTTATCACCCTCCATCACTAAAAAGCAGGCCTTCTGCTGCAATGTTGCATTGTGTGTGGGAAACAAAGAGCTGAACTCACTTCCTCCCTCCCCAAGGCTGCAGTGTTATCCTCTACCCCCTCCCCCATCAGCAAACGCAGGCGCAGGCGTGGTTCTCTAAGTCAGCACTTCTCCAGCTCATCTGCACCAGAATCACCTAGAGGTCACGTTAAAATGCAGACTGCCAGCCCCACCCTCATTCCTGGCTCTGTGAGCTGAGTCAGCATTTCCATCTGGGTCCCAGGCTGCTGCCTGGGAACCCCACTTTGAGAACTGCTGCTCTAAGCCAGCGACTCTCAATGCTGCATGTCAGGATCACCTGGGGAGGTTTTTAAACTGCTCAAGTGCAGACTTTCTCCTCATTCCAATTAAATCGGGTCTCTGCAGGTGGGACCCGGCATCAGGAGTTGTAACATCCTCCAGGTGATTCCAGTGTGTGGCCAAACTTGACCCCTGCGCTCCAACAAGGTCTGTGGATCAGGAGTACTGGGTCACTGGGGCTCGTTGGGGTGCAAGACCTCAGCCCCCAGGCACAGTCAGGACCCAGGTGATGTGTGTGCACAAGGTCCCCTAAACAAACATCCAGGGGTCTCTCCAACCACCAGTCTTGTCCTGGAAACTGCGTGGGGGGAACTGAGGGAGGAGGCTCCGCTTTGCTCCTCTCCCAGCTTCTCTTGTCAGCTGGCCCCGCCCAACACTTAGAAAGAAGTCTCAAATTTCTTTACATATTTTTGAAGCACTTGCCTCAAACCTAGCAGTCAGGGCCTCGAATGCAGAAATGCAGAAGTTCGATAAATGTGTTCATTTCTCCAAATTTCCCTCACAACAGAACACCACATCCTGTGGAGTTTACAGCAAGCAGGGTTTCCCCTGTTTCAGGGGATCTGCACAAACCCCAGAAGCCCCAATGATTCTGCAGCAGGAGTGAGCACGGTCCGAGCCCAGTCAGTGAGGAAGGCCATCACTGACCACTGCGCGCTGCCCGCTTGCAGGCACGCACGTTGACCTTTATAAGCCCGTGGTGCACCCGCTGCATTTAACATCTTGGTTCCGAGTCGGCTGGTGAGTGAAAAAGCTGGGGTCCTGTAGTGGGCTGTGCCCTTTAGTGAGATGCTGGAGCGGGAGCCTGCCAGGCCCCCACCATTCAGACGTCCAGAGTCTGCTATGGGCGCATCTCTAGAGAAGGGTTTCCGTGAGGCTGGAACCCTGGGACCCTGTCCAGGGAGATTTGCTGCCACCGTCATGAGACAGTTCACAGAAGAGACGTCAAGATATAAGCAGAGGGAGTGTCACAGACACTCTGCCTTTCTTGTCCTGGAAAAAGGGCAGAATCTATTATCCCCAGATGATTTTGTTTCCAAAATAAAAGTGTCTGTCTCTAAGATCTGCCTAGCGAACACTCCCAAAGGACCCGGGGAAAAGGCCAGCATGGAAGCTAAACAGGCCTGCAGAAAATCAGCAGTTCGATGTGACGGGCGACTGAGAACGGTCTGGTCCCCGAGCCGCAGGGGCGGGTAGGTCCTGGGAATCGGCCCCCTCCCCACATGAGCCCTAAATGCTGCTCAGATGGCGCAGCCAAAACCGCTCTGTCCTTTGTGGTCTGAGTGGAATCCCACCTGCAGGTCCGTGCAGCCTCCTCTGATGTGCGCTGGGCAGAGAAACCAATTCCCTGGACTTTCTACATCCCAGGCTCAGTTAGAGGCACCCCGCTCACCAAACTCTCACAGTGCTCACTGGTGCCAGGCACCGAATGTCTTTCAAATGTTAACTCAAGGAATCCTCATAACCTCCGTGAAAAGTAGTATTATTTGCACTTTACAGGTGAGGACACTGGGGCACAGAGTTTGCGGTCACTTCCCCCAGGCCTCCGGCTGTGTATACACCCAGCATCGGGCTCCTGACCACGAGGGACGCTGCCCTTCCATCTCCCCAGGTCCCCCGGTTGTCCAAGGAGGGAAGGAGACCCTGAGTGGGCCCCCCCAGTGGGCAGTAGGGTGACCTGCCCAGGGCCACACAGCTCTCAGCAGCTGCGATTCCAACCCTGGTCTGTCTGAGCCCGAGGCGCCCACCAGCTGGAACAACCACTCCACACTAAGCTAGCGTTTATTTTATACTCAAGTTGCGGACTTTATTTTTCTTTATAAATTCTTAATAGAAATTTATAGACTTTAAATTCCTTTACAGAGTCCTCAGGTCCTCACTAACTAGCTGGATGACTGTGGGTGACTTACTGAAACATCGTTCTCTTTCCCACTGAATGGGGAGGACGACAGCCATCGTCATGTAATCATTTGGTCAATAAACATGAAACATTATTAAGCACGAGGCTCAGCATTAGGTGCCGGCATGGACCATGTGGTCTGATGGGGAGAAAGAATCAAACATAAAATACAAATAATGGGTGGCCAAGGAGAAAAAGTCGATTACAAGATGGGAAAGTGGGCAAAACCCTCTGGCGACAAGCTCACTGCAGGAAGTCCACGCGACAAGGAAGCAGGGCTCACGAGACCATCCCCGTGCATCGCCCTGCCTCAGACAAGACTCGAGCTCTCACCCGACACACGCAGGTCCCTGCACACCAGCCAGGAGCACACTCCAGCGACTCCAAGAGGCACACTTGGGCCATGTGCTGGGTGCCCAGACCAGATCCAGTCTCTCTGCTCTCCGCCCATGCCTTCCTCCCCTTTGCCCTCGGTCCCAGGCCGTGTGAGGTCTGAGGGCTGCTCAGCACTGGATCTAAACTCATACTCACTTATATTGTGACTGGTCATTGCCGCCGACATCTGGGGATGTCAACTTCTGCAGTAAAATTCGTATAATACTAATGAAAAGGACAAAATTGACCTGCACAGAAAGAGACAACACATTTGTGTGTGTCTTCCCCTGCAAAGGAGGTGGTGTATGGGGGGGTCTGCAGCCTGGGTGGGCTCCTCACCAGAACAGGGCTGGGGGGAGGTGGGGCTGTGGTTACAGAAGCACGGAGCCCTGCCCAGCCGGGTCTGCCTCCATGTCGGAGCAGGGCAGCCCAGGCGGCTGTGTGCCCGATCTTATCACCCCAGGCTGTGCAGCATGAGTAAATTAATTCTTAGATGTGAAATGGACCAATGGAAATGCAGTTCAGCCCAGACATCGCTCATCAACCTGATGGTGATTCCCCTGGAGGGGAGCATGCAAGAAGGCTGAGCAGGACACGGCTGTTTATCTTTAATAGAGGACAAGGGGCTCGCTCTCCACCAAAGTGTGCAGCCCATGGGGAACTCGTTTCGGCACAGAGATTACTTACTATGATAGAAATTAGAATTGGTGTTCGTATGACCCACCAGGGAACACTGTGGTCATTGGTGTCCCAGCAACTGTGGAAGAGAGAAGGAAGATCACATCACCCCTGATCCCCCTACAAACCAGGTGCGCGAGGATGAGTGCTCCCTCTCATCTAGAGGCAGAGGGCACTGCTCCCTCTCATCTAGAGGCAGAGGGTACTGCTCCCTGTCATCTGGAGGCAGAGGGTACTGCTCCCTGTCATCTGGAGGCAGAGGGCACTGCTCCCTCCCATCTGGAGGCAGAGGGCACTGCTCCCTGTCATCTGGAGGCAGAGGGCACTGCTCCCTCCCATCTGGAGGCAGAGGGCACTGCTCCCTCCCATCTGGAGGCAGAGGGTACTGCTCCCTGTCATCTGGAGGCAGAGGGTACTGCTCCCTCCCATCTGGAGGCAGAGGGTACTGCTCCCTGTCATCTGGAGGCAGAGGGTACTGCTCCCTCCCATCTGGAGGCAGAGGGTACTGCTCCCTGTCATCTGGAGGCAGAGGGCACTGCTCCCTCCCATCTGGAGGCAGAGGGCACTGCTTCCTGTCATCTAGAGGCAGAGGGTACTGCTCTCTCCCATCTGGAGGCAGAGGGCACTGCTCCCTGTCATCTGGAGGCAGAGGGCACTGCTCCCTGTCATCTGGAGGCAGAGGGCACTGCTCCCTGTCATCTGAGGCAGAGGGCACTGCTCCCTGTCATCTGGAGGCAGAGGGTACTGCTCCCTCCCATCTGGAGGCAGCGGGCACTGCTCCCTGTCATCTAGAGGCAGAGGGCACTGCTCCCTGTCATCTGGAGGCAGAGGGTACTGCTCCCTGTCATCTGGAGGCAGAGGGTACTGCTCCCTCCCATCTGGAGGCAGAGGGTACTGCTCCCTGTCACCTGGAGGCAGAGAGTACTGCTCCCTCCCATCTGGAGGCAGAGGGCACTGCTCCCTGTCATCTGGAGGCAGAGGGTACTGCTCCCTCCCATCTGGAGGCAGAGGGTACTGCTCCCTGTCATCTGGAGGCACAGGGTACTGCTCCCTCCCATTTAGAGGCAGAGGGTACTGCTCCCTGTCATCTGGAGGCAGAGAATACTGCTCCTCCCATCTGGAGGCAGAGGGTACTGCTCCTCCCATCTGGAGGCAGTGGGTAATGCTCCCTTTCATCTAGAAACACTGAGTGCTGACCCCTGTCATCTGGGGGCAGTGAGCACATCTCCCTCTCATCTATAGGCAATGGCTACTGCTCCCTCTTGTCTGGAGGCAGAGAGTACTGCTCTCTTTCATCTAGAGGCAGTGGGTACCACTCCCTCTTGTCTGGAGGCAGAAGTGTGGGCAGAGCACTCACCCCGTGTCTTCTAGGGAGAGCCGGGCTGCAGTCCACGCCCCGATGCACACAGTGGGGATGCCTGCAGAGAGACACCTGGTTACCCACAGCCCTGCGCTGGTTACCCTGGAACAGCCCTGCAGGGACATGGTGGGCGCCTCCATTAGCCAGGGTCGTTATGAATGAGGGCTTTCTGATGAGAAGATTAAGTGGAAACTCTTCATAAATGTATACAAGGTTATGCTCAGGCTTACTAAGCATGGAGATAAGTAAATACACGTTTGAAAGCTGAACCTCCACAGGCCTGGAACGAATCCTTGTGCGTGGCGAGCGTTGTCACTGAAGCACAGGAGAGGGTGTGTGCACTGACGTGGCGACAACCGGAAAGGTGCCCCCGCTGTGAAGGTGGGTGTCCCCCAGCTTTACACCCCTTTCCAGTTCTGGCTCCTGCGAGGCCCCTGCTAACTGGCGTGTTGTCAGGCCCTCGTGATGGAAGAACTTCCTGCTGCTCCTTTCTTTCTGACTCCCCCCACCAGGGAATGCTCCACGAATGGGAGTCTAGAGTAGTTTTACACTCGCTTCCCGGTTCCCAGAAATATTAAAGTGTTGCCTGTGGGAACCTCCAGTCATCCTGGAAAATCCTTTCCTAATTTGACCTGAAGCGCCTCCTACAGGAGCGGCAAAATGTTCTTCTGAGCTGAAAAAGTGCATTTAGGTCAGAGGGGACGAGGATCAGGAACTGGAGGCACTGGGGTGGCAGATGGGGCATCGGGCACACACGCGGGGCGCCAGGGAGGGGAGTCCTTACCCCATCCAATGAGGAGATAGGCCACGAAGCGGCGGCTGGGGGAGAATATGGCCACCAGCAGGGTGTGGAGGTACAGCCCCTCCACCAGCAGCCAGTAGAAGTTGGCCATGATGCAGTACTGGAACAGCACCAGGCTGAGCTTGCAGCCGACCTGGAACGTCACAGACAGAGCGAGAGCGTGGCCCCACTGGAGCAGAAACGGCTCATGGCGGGCGGAGCTGCCCCAGGGCACGGGGCACACACGTTCGTGTAAGGAACCAAGGACACCCCAGTGCCGAGGCGCTGGCTGGACGTGTGCGCTACGTTAGAGCGAGGCCCTGTCACCCGTGACACCCCGGACTCTGAACTCGCTGGAAGGTAATGGGGGATGAGGCAGGCAGAAGTACCCAGCCGTCCCTGAGTGTGAGGGACTCGTGACTTTGAGAGCCAGCTGCTGGAACGTGTGGTTTTCAGCCGGCTCTCCTGACCTCTCCTCCCGTCCTCACCACCGTCTTGCGTTCTCAGCCCCACTCTCTCAGTCCCACTTGTCCCTCTCGCTGCTCCTCCTTGCCGTCTTCTCTTAACAAGAGGTGAAAAAATAAAGGGGAAAACAAGAGAAACCTAGCAAATCAATGATTTCCCCTGAAGTTTTGAAATGGTTTTCACAGGGAAAGAATCACATGTTATACAAAACAAATAATAGTATTTTAATCTCTCAGACCTTCATATAACTAAACGTACCAGGTATTTCAACTTCATGAGCCGCGTGAAATTGCTTTTAATCACTCAGTTTACACAGTGTACTGAAAAAGAATGCACTTCATTTCTATTCTTTCTGTATCTTTGCAGGCTCTTCTCAAAATATATATAGGTGGACATACATATTTATATACATAGACAGACTTTTATATGGATGTGGATATATTTATATATATATGGGTAGATATACTTCTATACGGGGGTGGATATACACATGTGGACATACTTTTACATATATGTGTGTGGATATACTTATATGTGGAATATGGAATATTTTTATATATATATGTCTGTAGATATACTTAAATCTGTCTTTGGGGTGGGCATACAGACATACATATGTAGATATACTTGTGAATATGGGATGGATATACTCACACATATTTTTGGGGTGGATGTGCTCATGGCAAACTCGCAGCAGCCCTCCAGGCCGGCCCCGGGCTGAGAGGAGCTTCAGCGTGAGGCCCCTCACCCTGGATCCCGTCCCTCTGCCTCGCCACACCCCCACCTCCAGCCCTGGTCCCCCAATCTCTCTCCTAAGAGGTGCGAGGTTCAGTTTGCCTTCCTGAGGTGCTCACACATACTGGTTCTGTTTATTGACGTGAGCGCGGATCTCCAGTGCCAGGAGCGGGATCCGGCTGGTGGAAGCCACCCAGTGAATGTTGTGACCTGGGCCACCATCAGTGGAAAGACACACATAACAACACAACTGTGAACCAGAAGAACCAACTTGGGAAACTCGTGACTTAGCACCACTCGTTTGAACAGCCACAGAAATCGTGTCAGGCGTCCAGGACGGCGCACTCTGTGCCCACCAGCGGGCAAAGCGTGACAATCCACGTCCTCCATAGGTGCAGGAGGGAGAGTCTGCACGTTGCTGGTTCAGGTGTCAGTTGTCTCTGGCTTTTGAAAGCAATCCAGCGACATTTATTACAATTTAAAACACACGAGCCCTTTGATGCGTTTCACTCCTGAGTTCCACCTGACAGAAACAACACAGAATGTGAAGACACGTGCAGTGTGTCTGTGGTGGTAAATCCCGGAAAACCAAGGTGTGCGTTACTGGTGGAACGGTTGACTAAATCACGTCACAGCCACACACTCCTGTGCTACCTGACACACTCGTCGACTTGGAGGATTGCCATGATGTCCTGTTGAATGAAGGAAAAAACGCAGAAAGTGTTGAAGATGATTCCTTTTTCTTGGTAAAATTGTGAAACGCCATCCCTGTACTTCTTTCTGTTGCTCATTCACCATCGACACGCTCCCTGAGGACGGGGCTTGGGGAGTGACAAGCCTGTGCTGACCTTTTATTTTCAGCGATGGTTTCAATCCTCCTCCGTCAGGTTGGACGGGCTGGGTGGGCCACGTGGGTGCTCCAGGGCCGGCTGCCGACCAGACGGCATGCCCCACGGACACCAGGGCAGGAGACTGGCCAAGGCCAGTTGGCCATTAGCAGCAGGTTCCACCCCGACACGTCCCCTGGGCTAGAAGCCTCCTACCACCGCACGCTGCTGGGCACCGAGGGGAATGAGCCTCGTCTTCACCTGGGCTCCTGCAGGAGGTCGAGTCCCAGGTGCTCATCCCGTTGTTAATTTTCTCTACACTAGAGTATGGTTTTCCATGGAAGTTAGATGAAAACCAAACAAACCAGCACAGAGAAGGAGGGAGCCCAAGTGTGCACAGGAGCCAGGCAATGGTGGCACGGGGGGCGGAGGCTCTGTCTCCTGTTCAGCTTTATGACCTCACACAAGGCACCTGGCTTCTTCGAGGCCCAACTCCTCAGGAGAAGCCACACCCACCCCAGGGCTGTCAGAGGCACAATCAGGAACACCCTGGAAACGCTCGTCCACCCCAGCCCTGCAGGGGTGCAAGGTGTTTCCCTGGTCCCTGGGGCACTCACGGCATCTGCACTTGCTGGTTAAGAGCAAGAAAAACAGGCAAAAAAATTTATTTGAATGTGTGAAAATGCCATGAAGCAGACAGCTACAGGGCTGGGGACACGTGTGGGCCTGATGCCTGAGCTCTCATTGTGCATACAGTGAAGGGCAGCGTTGTACGCCCATGGCAATGCCCACTTGTGCGGCCTCACGTGTGTCCTGTGTCCACAGCTGCAGTGCACTTGAGGACATGGGGCTCCCACAGCACCTCGCAAACCCCCAAACCAGCTCTTCCAGGGACAGATCCAAACACGGGACAGAACAGAGTCTGAAGGGGTGTGTGCACATGTGTGTGCTTGTATGTCTCTGCGTGTACACAGGTGCCTCTGTGTGTCTGCACACATATGCCTGTGTTTGCACATGTACATGCACATGTGAATCTCTCTGTGCACGTGTGCATGTGTTTCGCATGTGTATGCGTGCATGTGCACATGTGTGTCTTGACGGACTCTCACTCACTTTGCGCTGCTCGCTTCCCTTCCTCCTGATCCCTCTGCCGTTTTGACCTAGGCTGTGGGCTAACATGGCAGCTCGGTGGGCCCAGGACCCTCTGGGATGTGGGACCCTCAGCTGGACCTCCAGCCCATGTCTCTGGCTCCCATGCTCTCCCCAGCCCCCTAAGGCCGCAGGCAGTGGCCAGGTCAGAGGTCAGCTTTGGGCTGGGGTGTCCTTGTTTAGATGTTTTGGCCTCATGGCTGCAGTGTACACCCCTGACCCCCCAGGCAGGGGGACTCGAGCTCTCAGGGAGCGTCTTGGAAAGCCTGAGGCTGGGGTTTTGAGAATCCCCGTAGATCCTACATGCCATCTGCTCTGGTCTCCATGAGAAGAAACTGCCTGTGTGCCCCTCTCTGCCCTCGGGCAGCCTGGCCAGCCCAGGGGCAGCCACTGTCCAGGCCATGCAGGAAGGGGCGTGGCAGGGGGGAGCCTTGTTGAAGGCGGACAGACTCCCTCTCATTCTCGGCTCGCGACTGCAGTCTTGAGGAAAAGACCCCTGCACCTCCCTGGGGAGCTGCCCCAGGTGTTCTGCTTGGGAGAATAATGTGGGTTTGGCTAAACCCACTGGGAACAAAAACGTCCAAGAAACACAGCTGAGGGGAAGGACGTTCACTCCTGTCCCTCTTGCTGAGGTCTGGCTATTTCTGGCTAATTTACAGGAAACCTCAGCCTTCTCCCGGGGACAGTACAGGGAAGACCCAGATCTCCTCTCCTGTCCCCACTCTCTCCTGCCACGCGCGTCCTTTCCTCCCTCCTCTTTCCTGCCCCCCTCCCTTCTTTCTTCTGCTGGCACGGGAGTCTGGGTGATTTCTGGTGCCAGGGGTGCAGCTGGGACCCTCCACTCCGCTCTCACAGCTCTGGGACAAAGGACTCCTGCACCTGCTCCCCCATCCCAAACTTCAGTCCTGAGAACTTGCTGGAAACGCAGTGCCAGGCCTGTTCTGCCGGTGTCCCGGGTTTGAGTCCCGATGGCAGCCCATCAAGGGCATGGTGCTGTAAGGCTGGGCGGGTGGCTGGGGTCCTGCAGCCCAGAGTCCTCTTGCAGAACGGGTGAATCGCTCTCTCAGTCCCTGGGTGCTCACCAACAGTGTCCCACAAACAGCGTGGCTCTGGGAGGAGACCCACACACAGCAGGGAGTGCAGTGCTCCTAGCATGGGGGGGCCGCACGGCAGGGTCACCTCTTGCTGCCCCGGGGTTCCTACCACTCCCTGACCCTTCGTGAGGAGCCTATCAGGTCCTTGTCTACGAGCCAGGAGAGTCGAGAGCGCTGCTCCCGTCAAATGCATGGTGTCTGTGGGCCACCAGGGTCACCAGGTCCTTTAGTAAAGGGCTAAGAAAGGAGGGCTTCTCCGAGCAGAGCTTGGAGACTCACGTGCTCCCTGCTCGTGAGCTGGGGTCTCACCCTCGTCGTGCACACTGGAGACTCCTGTGCCAGGGGCCCGAATGTCCACTTGTGGGTGGAGACTTCCAAGGGAAGGATCTTGTTATTAATTTTGTAATCACAACAGGCTCCTTTTATTAATTCAATCCACGTGCATCAAGAGCCGACTGTCCCCAGGAATATATCGACCTGCAGGCCTACGACACAGTTGATGTTCTGTGGCGTTACAAAGGGCTTTATCATCTTAAAACTAAATTAATTCAAATCCATTGAGTCCAGAGCACAGTGCCAGCAGATGATTCCATCCATTCAGAATGTGAGACGAGAGCCAGCATCCTGGCTCCTTACGGATGAGAGGAGCCCACCTCAGAAGCTACCATCAAATTAAGAGCCATCAACCAGAAACCAAACGCCTGCCAAAGATTCTGAGGACACCATGGCATTGTATGGTGGCAGAGAAAACCTTCGTAGGATGACTTGCATATCGGAAGAGCTCAATCTGTGTTGTACCAAAATGAACTCAGTGCTAAGACCCACTAATATCCACCACAAACCCAGCCGGGGGTGAGGACAGCACGGGCAGTGTGGAACAGCCTAGACTACATTCGTAGACACTAATAACCAAGATGGTTTATCCTCGTATCAAAGAACTGGACCCAAGCGTATTCACAACATGCAAGGGGCTCCCGGCTGGCGCTGCGTGGAATTCAGGCACCGCACAGGTGACTGCCTCCCAGCAAGCGGATGGAAGCGCCCATTGCTCAAGATCTGGGAGATGCTGGGAGAAAAGAGTGGCAATGTGTGTGTCCATCTATGTCAGGATTTTCCAGCCTGGAGACCTGGGCCGTGTCTGGGACTTGGCTCACTTGCCTGCCTGTGTCACCGCAGTCTCACCTGCTGACCTGGGCTGCTCTGGGTCCCGGCCTCTTGGCCAGGCCCTCTGTTCCTCAGGCCTGACACTGCCCTCCCTCCCCCACCACCCGCCCCAGGACCTCCGACGGCTGTGGGACTTCATCACCACGAGAAGTTGAGGCAGAGAAAAGGGGTTGGCAGTGAGAAGGGAGGTTGGGGGGCTAGAGGTCACACAGGCCACCCTCCCTCTGTGAGAGGACTGTGTGCAGGGTCAGCCTTACCCAGGAGGACGGCTGGTCGGGGCAGTGCAGCGTGCCCGAGCTGGAATACAGGACATCGTCCTTGACCAGCACTGAGATGGCTCGAAGGATGAAGGAGAGGAACAGGTTCAGGTGGATGTAGTTCCGGGTGCAATGCAGCTTCCTGTGGGGGCGGGGGGGAGAGGGAGGGAGGGGAAGGGGGTGGTGGGTGAGGGATGGAAGCAGGAGTGGTGGGGAGGGATAGATAAACACTGATTTTGTCAACACTTTAATAATTGCCTATGTGGCTTTAATCTTAAAGCTTTCTTCTTTTTTATGGAAGTTGGTCATTTAACTATTCCTGATTGTATGTTTAGGATGTTTTCAGTTTTGTGTTATGATAAACATTTTTGTATATAAATCTCTTCCCTTGCTTGTGACTATCTCCTTAGTCCTGGAAACAGGATTTCAGGGTAAATGCATGAAGCGCAGCCGCACGGGGTCCTGAGCCTGCAGCGGTGTGCACCCACATCCCCGATGTGAAGCCCAAGCTGTACGCAGAGAATTTCCTCAAGAGCAACATCAAATGACCTGTCTTTGAACTACTTTATGTGATATCTTGCCTCTCTAAAAAATGTTCGAAACATTTTGTTTATACTTCTCTTTTAACACAAATTCTGTGTTTGTGAAGACTTAGCTGGACATGTGACCTGACTTGTAAATGTTTAGAGTCATTAGGAAACAAGCTGTTCCACACAAATGCGCTTCGGAGACCATCACACATTAACGTTTTAGGTTTACATTTAGGTTAAAAACTCTTAAGAACATTAAAAAATATATTCTGAAGTGGATTTCCCCTTGTGGCTTCGGAGGAAAAGCTTATCTGACTACCCTCCCACCAAGGGGCCAACATAGTTCAAAAAGTTGTCTAAGGGCTTCGAGAGGAGCCAAAGCAGCTGGGACTTGAAGGACAGGGACCCTGGGGGAAGGGAAAAAGCACAGAGATGTGTCCATCGCCCACCCCTCCTCCTGCTGTTGGCTGACTCGTGCCTCAGGGCATAGCGGCCATTTACAAGGCAGAAGCCTGGAGCCTATAACAGTCTCTGGGCAGAGTGGACAACACGGGAAGATAAGGGCTTTCAAGGGAGCAGACGTGAGGAGCAACGATTCTGGAGAAAAGGAAAACACAGAGAAAAGAGTCCAAATTCCAGTAGGAGTTACCTACTAAGGTTTTCCTTTTTTTTTATCCCCAAGGTGTTCAAGTGGTGGTTGAGAGGCTGGAATGAAGCAAGAAGCAGCAGCTGAGAAAGCAAAGCAGCTGGAAGAAATTTTAGCAACCTCATGTACTGAGTGACAAAAGTGGAAATTCTGGGTGTCAAGAGTAGAGGGACTTCCAGGCTTTCATTTGAAACCCCTGAAGAGCTAAGACCCAGGAACAAAGACAAACCAGAAACCAAGCAGCCTCCACAAAGCCTGAAACGCAGCCTCAAATCAACTCGATCCCTGGTCGGCTCAGGGCGGTCTGCCCATCGTGCCAGGAAAACTACATCCTCTCTGGAGTGAGACATCACCCAAAACCTCTGCAATTTAATTATTTGTAATTTCAATAAAAAATTACTGATATGACAGAAATAGGACCAAATGACCCAACACAGCTAAAAAGAAAAAAAAAGCAGATAGTAGATATTCCAGATACTGCTATTTTAAGACATGGACTGTAAAATTACTCTGAGTAATACATTCAAGAAAATGGATGACGAGATGGAGAATTTTATTAGAGAATGTAATTGATTACAAAAATTAAATGAAAATTTGAAAACTTAGAAGGATCCCTGAAAATAAGAATTAAATAGTTGGGTCTAACATTAGATTAGACACAGTGAATGAGAGTATTATGGATTGGAAAACCGATTAGTAGAAAATGTCTAGATTAAAGTAGCAAGGAACAAAATAGTGGAAAAGATACAAAACTAGCAGGAAATATAGGGAAATGGTGAGGACCTTGACCACATGTGAACAGGGGGTTTCAGAGGAGAGAGCATTAAGATAGAAGAGATGTTTGAGAAGATACTAGCCAACGAGTTTTTGAAACTGATAAAACATAATAACAGATTAAAGAAACTCCATTAACCCCAAGAAGGAGAAATACAAAGAAAACCACATTAATTTCCATGGCAGTGTAACTGCAGAAAACCAAAAATAAAGCAAAAAAAAATTCAAAGCCCACAGAGAAAAAGACGCGTTCCTTCAACAGAACGCCAATGAGACCAGCAGCTGACTTCTCGAAAGTGAGGATGCCCGTCTTCAGTGCGATGTTTTCTACGGAGAACCCAACACTCCCCAAAATGTCCTCAACAACGGGGGCAAAACTAAGATGATTTCAGGCAATCAAAAACCAGGACAACTCATTCAGTAGGCCGTGCTGGAAGAAACACCAAAGGTTGATCTTCAGGCAGCAGGAAGATGATCCCAGATGGAAACACGAAAATACAGGAAGAACGAAGAGCACCAAGAAAGATAAATGTACGGGTAACTACATAAATGCTGCCGTTTAAAGCAACAACAATAATAATTAAATCTTGTGGTATTTATATGTAGAATTAAAATACGTAACAATAACACAAAAGGCATGAGGGGGTAAATGGAATTAAAATGTAAAGTCTTTCTATTGACTGGAAGTAGTAAAAACAGTAACTGGAGGTTAACTTCCATGAGACAAGCATGCATGCTGTAAATCTGGGGTGACAGCCACATGAACAATATGTAACTAACCATGTAAAAGGGGAAAAGTAGAATAATAAAAATACTTGATCAGTTAAAAAATAAACACAAAATGAGTGTAGAAGCAACAAAGAGCTGAGACAAGAGAAAGCAAACAGACAGAAGGTGGATTAGAGCTCCAAGTTGTGAGTAAGGAGTCTAAATGTGAGTGTACAAATACTTCATCTAAAAATAAAAATAGTTGGACTGGAAATAAAAAGCAAATACCAATTAAGTGGAACTTATAAGACACCCAAATTAAATATAAAACACAGAAGTTCAAAGTAACAGCATAGAAAACAATATACTTTGCAAACAGCAAATAAAGAAAGCTAAGACAACTACATGAACATCAGATAAAGTAGATTTTTAAGGCAAGGGGCATTACTGAACACAGAGAGTTTAATAGGAAGATAAAACATTAAACTGTATGTCCCTAATAACATAACCTTAAAATATATAAAGTAAACAGAGAAAAAGAATAAAATGAGAGATAGACAAGTCCACAGCTATAGTTGAAGATTTTAACATGTGTCTCTCAGTAACTGACAGAACAAGTAGTTACAACAATCACTAAAGATTTGGAATATTTAAATAACATGATCAACAAACAATGTAAATGACAAATGAGGCATAACAAACAATAACTGCAGAGTTTACGTTGTTTTCACATGAAAAGGAAACTTTTACTGAAACAGACCACATTCTGGATCACAAAGCAAGTCTCAACAAGTTTCAGAGGGTTGAATTCATGCAGCTCCTCTCTGATCATCACACGTCAAGCCAGAAACAATCAACAAAGAGCTGAACTGGAAATTAAGCTGCAGATTTCTATAGCCTACGAGTTACAAAGAGTCACAAGAAGAGCTTAGAAAAATTAGAACTAAATGATAATGGGGAACACACAGACATCTTAAAACTTGAAAGACAGAACTGAAGCAGGGCTGAGAGGTAAATCTGTAGATATAAATAAACGCAGTTTAAACAAAGAAAGACTGAACATGAATGTTGTAAGTATTTATCTTCAGAAGCTAGTAAAAGAACTCCAATTAAAACCAGAGAAAGCAGCAGGAAAGAAATAAAGATTAGAGGGTGTCAGTAAATTAATAAATAAACATACAAGAGAGAAAACCAACAAAGTCGAAAGTTGGTTCTAGGAAAACACTGATAAAATTGATAAAACTTTATTCAGTAAGCTTCATCAAGATAAAAAGAAGGAAAAACTAATTGCCAATACCAGGAATGAAACAGGAGATATCAGTACAGCTCTTATATACATTAAAAATATAATAAGGGAACCTAGAAAATGTAGATGAAATGGATAGATTCCTTGAAAAATACAACTTATAACTAACATAAGAATAGAGAATCTGAATCATCATGTCTGTTTTTAAAAACTTGAACCTAAAAATAAGTCTTCCAGGACAATTCTCAGCCGAGACTACTTCACTGGTGAATTCTATGAACATTAAGGAGGAAACAGCACCTTATCTAACCCAAACTAGTCCAAAGAATAGGAAAGAGGGAACGCTTTCTTATTCACTTAGGGGCCAGTATAACTGTCATATCAAAGCCTAATTTTATAAGAAAGGAAAATTGTAGATTAAATTCATGGATGTAGATGCAAAAATCCTCAACAAAATATTAGAAAATTAAACCCAGCTATATAGTAAAAGAATAATATGTCACAACTAGGTGGGGTTAATTTGAGGAATGAAAGGTAGATTTAATATTAGAAAACCTATCTATGCAATTTTTCACACTAAATGAAAAAAATGATAAAAACCATCTGCTCACCTCAATATATGCAGAAAAATAGTGATAAAATTCAATACTTATTCATGATTAAAAACTCATAAAACTGGGAACTGAAAGGAACGTTCTTAATCTGGTAAAGTGTATCTTCAAAATATCTGCAGCCAAGGTCATGCTTATAGTGAAGTATTGAGAGCTCGCACCCCGAGCCCAGAAGTAAGAAAAGGTGTTTCCAGTCCCTTCTGTTTAACACTGTGCTTCACAAAAACATAAGCTGCACATAGAAGAATCCAAGTGAATTTACAGAATAATTATAGAATTCATAAATAAATTCAGCAAGGTTGCTGAAGCAAGATTAATATACAGAGATAAATTCTTTTTCTAGAAACAATTAGAAGGGAGTTTTACAAAATATATACAATAGCACAAACAAATACCTAGGAATGATTATCAAAAGATGTGCGAGTCTTTTACTCAGAAAACCACAAATCATTATTGAAAGAAACTGAAAAAAACCTAAACAAATGGAAGTATATACTTTGATCACAGGTTAGATGATTCAAAATCATAAAGATCTCCAGTCCATCCAAGTGGATCTATAGACTCACTGCCATCAAAAATGAAATCCCAGTAGCATTTTATTTAATGGCAACTGACAAGCTGATTTTGAAAAATTCACATGTAAGCACAACTGGAAACTCTTCCTAACAAAGAAGAAGAGTCAACAGGCATATACTGCTGGAAATCAAGATGTATTATAAAGGTACAGCAATGACAACAGCGTGAAAATGGACCAGTGATAGCAGAGAACCAAATGGAACAGAACAGAGTGTCCAGTCCCAGGAGACACCATCGCACGGCCACCTCTGCAAAGCCGTGTGAAGGACAGTCTTCTCAGTGAGCGGTGCTGGATAAACTGGATACACGTCCTGAAGAAAACGAATGACCAGAAGCCCTGCCTCACGCCACACACAAAATTAAACTGCAGGTGGATCATAAACTTACATATGAAAAGTTAAAGTAATAAAATTTCTAGGCGATAATAAAGATGAGGATACCAAAGACTTCTTAAACAGGACTCGGGAAGAACTAACCATAACAAAGAAATGATAAGCGACGTCATTAAAATTAAGAATTTTGTTGATCAAAAGACTCATTAAGGCAATGAAGTCAAACCACAGAGGTGGAGATAAAATTTGTAACACCCATATCTGACAAAAGACTCCACTATATGACTCCTAAAAATGAGTTAAAGAAAAGAGAGGCAACAGAATAGGAAAATGAGCAAACACTTGAACTTGTACTTCAAACAAATGACTTCCACACATATGACCTCATTATCCAGCAGGAACATGCAAATTAAAGCCATGATTCCATGTTACTGTAGACCCAATGGGATGGCCAAATCTACAAATTGGCAATAACGAATGGTGGCAAGGATGCAGAGCAAATAGCAATGTCATTCACTGCTGGTAGGTGTGTGCAATGGTACAAACATTTTGGAAAATTAGTTGGCAGTATCTAGAGAGACTAAACCTATGCATAGCCTATGACTAGTGAATGTAATATAAATACGAAATAAACCAATATAAATGTGTAGACATGTAAAAACACACACATGTATATCTAAAGAAGTGTGTCCACATGTGCAAGAGACAATGTATAATGCAATATTCATAGCAGCATTATTTGCTACAGTTCCAACCTGAGAGTCACCTGTACATCCATGAACAGTCGACTGGATAAATAAACGCTGCTACATTCATACGGCAGTGAAAGAGAACAGGATAACTACACACAAGAATATCGATGAATCTCCCCACAAAATGCTGAATGAAAGAACCCAGAGACGAGGCAGAAGCCTCCTATGCTGACGGAAACCTGAACGATGCTATTTTCTGGGCAGCGGGGATTGTGGACAGTGGCTTCGGGGACGGCTTCTGGTGCTAACAGTGTCCTGTGTCTTGATCTGGACGTGGTGTCCACTTGAACACATACAACACTCACCCGCTTGAACATGTACTTCACTAATAAAGGTTTATTTTTCTGTATTTAATGCTGCTGCAGAGCCTCAGTGAATGAATATATTAAATACAAAGTAAATTTCCTTGGGTCTCAGGAGCAAGCTGGAGCCGCAGAGGGCCGGTGCGCGGTGGGACCTGCTCAGGACCCCTGCCTGCCCTGCACTCCCATCCCCGCTGCTCTCTGGACACAGTTCCCCACGCCCAGGCTGCTGGGTTACCGCCGCCGCTCCTCTCGCCTGCTGTGTTCATCCTGCAAACCACCTTCCCTTCCTTGTCTTTGTCCCCCTTCCCTCCTTCTCACCCGCAGAGCGGGTTTGGGATTCACCGTCACCACTCGGAGAAGAGCACACGTTCATCCCACACGCTCCATGTTTGTGGAGTGTCTTAGCTGCGTCCTTCATCACCCAGCACTCAATTTAAAGCTTCACTTCCAAGTATGGCTCTACTAACGGATGATGGATGTAACTGAGAGTGTGGCTTCCAGACAAGCCGGGCAGAAATCTGCTCATTAACGACGGCTGGAAACGGACTTTTCAGAACATGCCAACTCCCAAGGTGAGGGGGTGTTGCACGCGGTCGTGAGTCAGGCTCTGCAGTCACCAGCGCACGGGCTGGAACGTGTGGCACCTCCCTGGGCCTCCTTTCTCTCACTGGTAAAACCGGGGCAGCAGCTCTCACCTGGTGGAGAGGTTGCAGGACTAATCTAGAAGCACCTGTAAAGTGCAGGCACGGCGCATGTTAGCAATTACTGCTGTTGTTGCTGCGCTTGTGGGTGCAGAGATGCTGTGTCAGGTCCCTGGGTCACATACGCACTGGAGGATGGGCTGCGGCGACCGCCCAGAGACTCCCCACAGAACTAGGCTGTGTGTGTGGTAGCCAGGTCTGCCCTGCACTTTGGGACTCGGCCTAAGAAATAAGTCGCTCCATTTCTCTGTGTGTAAAATAAGAACATGGTCACTTACTGCTCTCTTGGCTTATGGGGTATTATGGGGAATAAATCTTCAGTGACTGCAAAGAATTCTGCTTCCTGGGCGTAATCACCAGGACAACGGAGTGTGTTATTTTTATAATATGGATGTTAGAATCGACTCACTCTCACGGCTCTCCAAGGAAGTGGCATCGGAGAAGCAAGCACATCTGACAGATGCAGGCGGGAAGGGGACAGCATTTCGGTGGCCCAGGAAGAAGGCAGAGCCCAGAAGTGTACACTGGCTCTGGGCTCTTCTCAGCAATTGTTACACACTGAACTGGCGGCAGAATGACATCCAGACACGTCCTTTTTACACTGTGTCACCAGTAGGTGACTGATGATGTCCACGTATAGAAGATTGTGTTTGATAGTCATGAAACCATTTGAGATTCTCTTAAAGGATCATGTCCGTATTTGCGATAACTCTCAAATGCCATTAGGCTGCCTAATTACAAATGTCACCAGCACAAATCTGAGAGAAGCTTCCGATGTCAAGAATACGGACGGTTCCACGTAGGAGCTCTTTAAAAAGAAGCTGACGTGCCCAAGCTACCCTGTGCCAGCTTACCTCCCTAGATGTTTATTATTTTTAACAATTTGAAGATTTCAAATATATAGTAAAAAGAGTATAGCAGAATAAATATTAATATTGTATCAGTGTTTCTTTAATGAACTAGAATATGACATTTTTTGAAGTACGGCTCTGGATTAAAGGCACTGACTTAGTCTTTCTGAGAAGCACCAAGCACTCGATACATCTGAGGTCCCTGAAGGATGGAAAGAACGACTTAATCGCCTTTGCTCGATCTCCCAGCTAGACTCTTCATCAGTTTTCACTCATTTATGTTACTTCCAAGTACGGCTCTCTTAATGAGTTGTTAAGTTCTGACGAGATTTTCACGTTTTGAGGTAGATGGGGTAACTATTCGAGTTCAAAAATGATTCAGCTTAAACTAGAAAGCCTGACTTATGGCCGATCAAACACACATTGTACGTCTGTTTATCCATTAAAGTAAGGAATTTCTCTTGAGTTAAGGAATGCAGACTGCCCCTCCTACACCCTGTTGGTACTGTTGGTAACACCCTATTGGTGACACCCAGATTGTTCGCTTTCCTGGCATCATGGTCATGTTGACCCGCTAATTTGCAACTGAATACCTCTTTGAAAATGTATCCTGGGTATGTTTAATGTATCTTCTTTCTTCTAAAAAGATATAAGACTTTACTGAAACCCATGCTTCTGTGGAACGCCTTCTAAGGCCTTCCCAGGTTATAATCCTCGCTCTGGCTCATAATAAACTCACCCCAATTTTGATTTATAGGTTGGTTATGGATTATTTGTGTCGACAGTTCTAAAAGTACTGCATTTGTGATATCACTGATTTTATTTGAGTACTGGCCGACATTTGAACTATATTTTAGCCAAGAGAAATAAGATAGGTGGTAAGCAAAGCCCTGTTAAAATAAGCCAGATACCGTCCATTTTATTTAGTGCTAGTGATGCTTAAGACACGGATTTAACCCTAAAAATACTTACTAGCTTTTCCTAGACAGAAGCTTCTGCTCTGGGACCAAAGCTTCTATCCTCTAACTGACCAGCCACCTGCAGGATGTATGGAGTTAGTCACCGGAGAGACCTACCAGAACTTCAGGTGGGGGTGCTCTACCCTCACTGCCAGGGGAAAAACAGGCAAAATTTAAAGAGCGCTTATCACATGCCATGTAGGTTCCATTAGCATCCACATTTTACAGATGCACAGAGAGACTGAGTACTTTGTCCAAGGTCACACAGCTCCTAAGAGACTGACCCAGGACTTGAACACAGGCAGCCAGGCTGCTTCCTTCACATTCTGGAACACATTACTGTGTCTCTCAACAGAAACCAATGGGCAAATGTAGGTGCTTCTGAGGGGCAAGGTCAAGATCACGCTGCTTCTGTGCTTTTGAGGCATTTGCATGATGGCTGAGCACTTACTAAACGACAGTCGCACTGAACTCCCAGCCGGGTCTTCCAGGGACCTACCTCTTTATATACGAAACGCAGGGTGTTTCAACAAGGACGTAAACGTCAGCACCACACTGTACTCTCGCACTCTCGGGAGAGCATGACCAGGCTCGGGGCAGTGAGTCTCCCCGCTCCTCTGCCGGGCCTGACGGCTTACGCGGACCATCTCCCCGCCTCACACTCTGTGGAGCTGCTCGTTCCATACTCACCTGAAGAGGCAGAGAATTATGCTTCCGGTCGTGAGGGAAATCAGAGAGACACTGTAGCCCAGGGTATAAACGGCCTTCACCAGAATATAGAACGTGATCTGCAAAGAAGGAAAAACGTGTCTGTGAGCCATTGGTGGCTAGCACCAGACAAAGGGCCGGGTCCCAGATCTGACGGTGCCTTTCCCTTCACAGAGGCTCTCAGCCACGGATCGCCTGGACGCACGAGACGGCATCGCTTACAGTCCCTCCTCCATTCTGAACCAAAAGTTATGTTCCCCTCTTTAACCCACCTTTTCCCTTATAATTCATGGTGAATGACTTTGGATGGTGTCTGTAAAGCCAATCTGTCTGGAGGAAACAGGACCTGCCACCCTCAGGGAAAGTGAAGGAAGAAAGGAGGGAAGGAAGGAAGGATGGAAGGAGGGAGGGAAGGAAAGAGGGAAGGAAGGAAGGGGCAAGAGAGACAGGGAGCGAAGGAAAGGTTGGACCACGTACAAAGAAGGCTCTGATCTCCATCCCAAAGGGGTTGGAACGGGCTCAGCCCTCCAGGGTGGGGAACAAGCTGTGTGGACACAGGGTCTGAGTAAACCAAAAACCACATGCCTTTACAGGCACACGGAAGACACTCAAACAAAGGGACTCTGCTAACCCAGACCCGGTGGCTGCACTGCAGTATCTTGTAATTGTAGTTTCCTTGACACTTCTGGGTGTAGCAGGCTACACGGCTTGATACTTTTAAACTCCATGAAATCATCAGGAGAGGGGGGATTAATGATAATCATTGTGACATTAGCGCTGGGAGCCCTATTTCAACAAGGAACCTACACAGAAGGAATGGGGCCTCTAGGGATGACTTCAGTGTTAGTCATGGCAGGCCAGCAACACCTCTAAGGAAGTGTAATCACTCATGATAACTCTGGGGTACTGCATGGTTTGCATCTTTCTTATGAAACTGGAGCAGGGAGGGGGTGACTCGAAGACGTCGCCAGCTTCTCTGTCTCATCACTGTCCTGATGCTGCCACAGAGGGGCGATTCCCCAGAGAGGGCTGCAGACGACCCAGGACCACAGTCCTGAGGCTACACCCAGAGGGGCAATTCCCCAGAGACAGCCCCAAACGCCTCAGGACCACTGTCCCGATGCTGCACCCAGAGGGGCGCTTCCCGTGAGAGGGCCCTGGAAGCCTCAGGGATGGGTTGATTTTGTAAATAAGTCCTGATCTCGCTGGGTTTTACATTGCACTGGGCACCGGGAGGAGTGGGGATGCAGGAGACGGTCCTCACAGCTGCTGATTTCTAAAGGCAGCTTGGTCCAAACTCCTCTAGAGAAGGGTTGTGTTTACTGTGAGCGTCCGACAGTCACCAGGAGCTGAGGCCTGGTGAGCAGAGTGGGCCAACTCAGGGTCCAGGTTGGGGTTGGAGAGGCAGCCCCATCGACGACAGGTCTGCCGGCAGGCTGTCCTCTTGGGCCCTGCTCCTGCAGCTCCACGGGGCTGTCAGAGGTGCGTGGTGAAGTGGGCAGCCTCTGCTCCCGGCAGGGCAGGTCTGTGGGCCCCTGCAGGCTCGTCTGCATGGCACCCATTACCCACCCTGCCTTGTTCTTTCCAATCAAAGTGCCACATTTCCAGGAAAGTTTTCTCTCTACTTAATACCACTTTGTGTTGAAGGCTTGGTATTGGACTAGTAATACATTTTAGAAACAAACTATAAAGTCTGGGAAAAAATGAGTCTCTAGTTAATATTTAATGAGAAAACTGAATTAATTAGTACAGCCTCTCGAATAGTTCAAACAATCAAGGTTAGCCTGAAGTTTGATCTGGCAAACTAATGTATTAATAAATTTTAGACGAGACTTTTTTCTGTGTTAAACCTCAATAGGCCGACCAAGGCCCCATTATAAATTTCAAGGAGTCTACACCTGGGCTGCCCAATACGCCTCTCGCCCAATGTGGTTCTTTAAGTTTAATTTAATTAAAATTAATTAAAATTTAAATTCATTTAAATCCAGCAGGAAATCCAGCAGTTATTCAGCTGGACTGGTCACAATTCACGCACTCAAAGTCACGTGTGGCCAGTGGCTGCCACACTGGACAAAGCAGATAGAGAACGTGTCCATCCTCGTGGAAAGTTCCACTAGTACTGGAGACCAGACTCAACCGTCATCATGTAACTGACACTCGTGCACTTGAATCCCACATCTCGGAAGACGGAGCAGATGCTCTGGTCCCTGTGGAAGCCGCTGCCTTCTTGCACAGCTCCAGGGCTTGCGCTCACGTGAGCCTCTGGGTGTGGAGTGGTGGTGTGTGGAAGAGCAGGAAATGCGATGGGGAGTCACAGCCGGGACCTCGCAGCCTGGAGAGGTCAAGTGGAGTCTTCCTCTTCACGCATCGAGCACACAGGTTCACAACGACACTGATGTTCCCCCGACAGCAGAGCTCGGCCTGTGGGAGGACGACACCCTCGTGGATAGAGCCTTGCTCATCTCAGCACCTGCAGTTTCGACTTTTCTTTCAATAGAAAACTCTCAGCTCAATATGGATGTTTTAAGTCTCAAGAGTGTACAGAGCTCAGTTGCTCATGAGATTCTGAAAATGCCTCGATTCCCAGCAGAGAAAAGGAGCACAATCAAGCAGGAAACGCGGGCTCGGAGGGAGAGGGCGCGAGGAGATGCAGCGACCCCGGAAGCCTCAGGCAGGCAGGTCAGCTCCAGCGCTGGCGAGCCCTGGGCATTCTGTCGAGGCCTGGGAGGAGGCAAAGAGAGTCTCACAGACTCGACGCTCACGTTCCGCTTGCTGAACACAGGGAAGCGCTTCACCCACGTCGTCGAGTGCTGTTTGTGGCCCAGCAGAGCAGTGTCCAGCACCTGGTGTGAGCAGACCCTTCGGGAGCTGCCCACCCTCACTGCAGACCCTCCCTTTCAAGAGCCCAGGGGAGGGTGCCTCGGGCTAACTCCCAAGGCCTGGCCCCTTCGTCCCCAGGACTGAGCTGCAAAGCCAAAAACACGGAATGATCAATTGTTTACTGAAAACCTGAGCCCTCCTGGCACCTGACACCAGATACCAGGATGGCTCTCCCTTCCCTTCCTGGAGGTCAGCTGTGTGAAATCACTGAGCTTCTCTCAACTCCACGAGCGAGTGACTCGCTGAGGTGGGGGCGGGACCCAGGCCCTGTGATCTTCCTAAGACCGTCCTGTCAACAGACATGACCAACTTCCAATCAGAAGCAAGGATGTTTCAGTCTAGGAGGGAAGTGTTCCCACACGGAGACCTCTGCGTTCCACGGTGTGTGTGGTCTCTCCTTCTCTTGATGAATTCTTGGGGCGAGTTGGGTCTTAATTAGTGAAGATGGCAGATGCTCTGAAGGGGTCACAGCCGAGCTGTGTGAAGGCAGCAGCCAAGGCTGCCACTTCCTTCTAGGAGGCGACTTCCTGTCAAGGCCTTACACGGTGGTCCCTGTGGAATTTCCTCAAGTTTCTAGCTTTCAGACTGCAGTGCCCTACAGCTTAGTTTCAGGAAGAAAGTAGATGACATGCTAGGGTTCCAAAAATGTCCTCGAAAACCGTAATTTTAGGTTTTGTCCTTTTTCTATTTTCTCTCCTGGTTGAGGGATTACAAACAGGACCGGGGGATTCTGAGCAGCTTTCCATCATTGCATCTGGTGATGAGAGTCCAGGTTAAACAGCTGGAAAATGCAGTATTTCAAACCTCCCCAAAGCCTAGAAAACAACACAAGGACAACACATACCTGCTAACAGACGCCAAAACCAAAGCCGCATTGAGTAAGTCGTGGGGAAGGTGCCAGGGCAGCACTCCGAGCGGCCGGATCGCTGTGGTCGGTGCGCTCCCACACAGGACGTGCTGCTGTTGCCCACTCTGATCAGGCGGTTTACTCTGCACATGGACCTCGTATCACTCCCGTCACCCTATCCGTGGGCTGCTTGCTGCCCAGAGTTTGCTGCCCCTGGTTCTTAGTGCCCCCCATTTCATTATTGCTTTAAACATCTGCTAGGTTCCCCCTTTTTCTTGCCCACATTCTTTCTTGATTCTTAGTTCTTCCTTCTGATTAATTTTTTCCTGAAGCACCTTCTTCAGGCATTTTTAACGAGGGTCTGCTGTTTGTGGATCCTGTCTGCTTTTGTTTTTCTGGAAACGTCTCCTCTTTCATTTCTGAGTGGAGGTCCAGCTGGCGCCCCATTCCGAGTGGACAGGAACTTGTGGGGCGCCAGCTGCCCTGCTGCTCCTGTTCCTGCATGGGCACCCGTCCTTCGCGCTGCATGTCGAAGGCCTTCAGCTCTGGCATTTTCGTTTCACCAGTTGCCTGGCTGTGGATCTCTTTTTATTCACTGTATTTGGGATGGCCAGGCTCTCTGCATCTGAGGATGCAGATTGTGAAGAAAATTGTGAAGACTCTCGGCCATCACCCTTCCGTGTTCCGCTGAGACCGGGACCGGATTTGTGCTGGACCTGACACCCTGGTCCTCCGAGCCCTTTCTGCCATCCGCCCCTCTCCTGCTCTGTGCTGCATCTGCAGGTTCTATCTACCCTCCCATTCCAGAACTCTCTTTTCGTCTATGTCTGATTGGCTGTTGGATACATCTACTTGATTTTCTTTTTGTTCCCAGATAAAGTCCTTTTTAAGAGTATCTTGTTTCTGGTTCATATTTTCAACATCCTCTTTTTTAAAAAAACATTTTAAATGAACGTATTTGCATTCTGTGCCTGATGACTCCATTACCTGAGGTTTCGAGGACGTGATTTCGCTGTCTGTCACTGGCTGACCTTGGTTTACAGTGGCTTCTTTCTCCACGTAGTCTGTCCACTTGGAACGTGAGCTCCTCTTTGGAGTTGGTCAGTGGGAGTCTGTGAGGCCCGGGGAGATGTCTCCTTCCAGGGGAAGCTGTGTTTGCTTCTGCCAGGGGCCCTCGAGGCCACCACTCCAGGAGCGCTTTGCGTGAAGGTCTGAGCTCAGAGTTCCTGTACCATGCAGGTGACGTAGACAGAAAAACCCGACTCACAGGCGGGCCTCACGGTGACAGACTCTCAGGAGAGATTTAAAATCATCCCCAAGGAATGCGCAGGTGGATAAAGAAAACTTTCCCTGTCACCTCCATGGTCAGATTCTTGGTCTAGCTCTTGCCTCCAGCCTCCCACCTCATCTGCTCTGTGAGGCTGCTCATCCTCGCTCCTCATTAATGAGCCAGCAGATGCCCCGGGAACCAGACACCCCCGCTGCCTGGCACCTGTTTCTCAGCTCTGTTCTGAGATTTTCTCTTTTTCTTCAAATCTCAGCTATGCATTTCAAAGCATCATTGTTATACCTCATTTATCGTTTTTGGGTGATTTGTAGAAGGAGTTTTTTACCCCCGGTTTCTTACGTAAGATTCTTATTTCTTGCTGAGCATGTTTGCTATCACTGGCTAATTAAATTCATCCTGTTCAACACATTCACTGAACACTTACTTGGACCCAGACACTTTGTGGTGCCTTGGGAAACAGGGAAACACCCACGAGGGACTCAGACATGCGTTCACCACGGGAACGTGTTTTGGGGACTGACTGTCCCAGGAAATGACACGTGAGCTAGAAATGGGGACAGGTGTGAGTTTAAATTCCTTGTTTCTGTGTTCACTAAGAAGAAAGAACACCCGAATTTCAGCTTGTGTCAGTTCACTTACAGCTGGTCTGAGCTTTACACATCCCTAGTTTTCAATCATTTAGGAAGCCTTAATTTTGTTACGGGCAAATTGCCTTGCTAAGGCCTCGGGGAAGCAGAGCAGACCCAGAGCGAGTTAGAAACCTGGAGTGAAAGGCAGCATTGGGAAGGTCTAATCAGAACAGACCACAAAACAGCCATGAGCAACGTCCGGAACGAAGGCAAGGGAGACCAGCTAACGGCCACAGACCCATGCGTGGTGCTTCGCCGACAGGAAACTTTTCTCAAAGCCACATTTTGAGAGAATGAGGCAAATCACAAGAAACAATGAGGGCTTTCTGCAGAAGGCGGAAGATGAATGACTTTTAGGGTTTTTCTGGGTGGCATCCAATCTCTGTACTACCATCTACATGGACAGAACTGCAGAATAAGAATTAATGTTTAGAACCTGGTCCCTGGGGAGCTGAGCACGGTTATATCAGAAATGGCTGAACCAGCTAAGCAGCTTCAAGAACTGCACGGAGGGTCCACGTAGTGCCCCGTCTGCAGACTCCAGAGTTGTCCCCGGCTCTGCCTCCACCCGGCTTCCTTCCCTGGGGTCCCCCGTTAGACCCGTGGCCTCAGGCCCCTCAGAGCGTGCCTGTCCCCATCTGGGGCTGGCAGAGTGAGGCTTTGGTTCTGAGGTCTCCATGGTCCCTGCCCGATCTTTGCCGTGAGCACTGCATTTTATTCTTCATGATTCCAGCTGCTCCTAGAGGTCAGAACCACATTCACACACAGCTTGGACCCGAGGCCCAGGCCTCCTCCTTGTCCACAAGGGCAGTTCAGCCAATGAGAAGCAACCTTAAATATTAGGAAGACTGTTCACAAGAGAATAGATGGAAGTGTTTTCCCTTTAACTTCAGATCCGGATAAGGCAAATGAAGAGAGTGCTACGGGCCCCCACGTCTTTGCCAGGTGGGAATTCACTATGTGTGCAGCAGGATCATTAGATACTTGTGGGATGAATGAATGATTGCACAGGCAGCAATAAAACACACGTAGACAGAACAGACACAAATAACCAGAGACACAAAGTCCTACATCTTTAAAGCTCACGGAATACGAGACGCGTGATTGTAAAACTGAAGAGAGCAGTGCAAGTAACGAATGCCCAACTTATTTCCTAAGTAAACTCTTAAAGTATAAAAATAAAACTAGAAAACCAGTAAATTTGTTTGAAAAATTTAAAAAATGGGAACATTTCAAACCAAGTTATGAACAGAGTTGTAATTACAGCCTTCAATGCCTTTGTTAATAAATAAGAAAATAAAGCATTCAACTAAAGAAGCTGGAAAAATAATAAAACAAGCCAAGTAAAGCAAGAAGGAAATAATAATGATAAAAGCACAAAAAAGAAGGAGCCAGAAGGTCAGGCCTTTCTGGCAGACACTCCACAAGACGCGGGCTCTCGATTTTTATTTATTGATGCAGATACAAAATGCCCAGAATGGTGCTGGTGTGCAGTGCCTGCTCCACAGGGAGCTGCCGAGGTGAGCGACTGAGAGCGGCTCAGCGACCGCACCGTACAGGCCAGTATAATGGACACACATACGAAATACCAAAAGAAGGAAAATAACAAGAAATGAACGTCTAGACTGTGTTTCATTCACATTCGCGTTCTAATTAGAAAAAGTGCTCTGTGTAACTCCATGTTCACAGTCAAACCGTAAGTAAATGGGTAATATTCTGAGAGTAAAAACTACCACAACAGATGTAAGGAAAGCTGAAAATAGCAATAACCTGGGAAAACATTTATTAGAAAATTGATGAAGTATAATCTGTAAAAACAGCTCTGAGATCAAGCTGTTTTAACAGGTGAGTTCTTTCATCTTTTTTTTTCCCTGAGGAAGACTGTCCCTGGGCTAACATCTGTGCCAGTCTTCCTCTACTTTATATGAGGGATGCTGCCACAGCACGGTTTGATGAGCGGTGTAGGTCCTCACCTGGGATCTAAACCCGCGAAACCTGGGCTGCCAAAGCAGAGTGCATGAACTTAACCACCACACCACAAGGCCAGCCCCCTCATCTTCTAAGGAACAAATTATTCCTGGGATATAAAAGTTGTTCCAGAATGTAATAACAAATAAAAGAAAAGTATAGCATTTTACTTATGAAACTGGCATGTCTGATATCAAAACCAGACAATATACTAAAACAAACAATAAACAAAAAATTATAGACTAATTTCACTTATAAATACAGAAGGAAAAATCTCAAATAAAATATTTAGGATAAAATAAAATTAATTTAGAAGCATGTTAAAAACCTCCACACACCTCGACCAAGTAGATTTTCCCAGGTATTCAAAGAAAATACAGCATTATGATTAATACAATATATTACAACCATATGTCAATTAAAAAGTACTTATCTCAATAGACATTCATTAATCCTTGTTATTTTTAATTAAACAGAATGACAGTTTCTTAGGACTCACTAGTCAGGACGATTAACCCTGGGCTCAGGGAGCACCACGCGTAATGATGAAATGCCAGGTCACACTCTAAGCATTTTTTGGGTTGTGGAGCCGTTGTTGGACTATCTGAGGAAAGCCGTGGAAACTTTCCTCAGAAAAAAATGCCTGTGTGCACAAGAGACAATTCTGCATATAATTTCAGGGGCCAAAGGACCTGGAAGCCCACGGGCAGAGCTTTGCTCAAAGCTTCTCCCTCATCAGCAATGCCCACTGCTGCTTCCACCACTAAACATCTTTCAAATTTAACCAACAAAATAGAACACGGAAAAGAGAAATTTTTTCCACATGGGCAAGAAGAAGCAGAACTGTTACTTGTGCACGGGGTGCGCAAACCCAGAAGAGAAGGCAGCGGGAATCCTCAATGAAACCGCGACGAAGGTGTGATCAGGGCTCACTCAAAATCACCCCACAAATGGTGAACTATGCATGAGCGTGCCTTTTTAGGAAAGTCATTTGACAGTATAATCAAGAACATTAAAAATATTCATACCTTTGACCAGGAATTTGAGATCTGTGCATGTTTGTTTATTAATTAAAATAACAGGATACTGGGAACAACCTCAATTGCGAATGATTGAGTCCTGGCTCAGCTTT
Source organism: Equus przewalskii (assembly GCF_037783145.1). Taxonomy (NCBI): domain Eukaryota; kingdom Metazoa; phylum Chordata; class Mammalia; order Perissodactyla; family Equidae; genus Equus; species Equus przewalskii. The sequence goes on from NC_091834.1 coordinate 108,370,052, forward strand.
GCTGCTCACTCAGCATGGATTCACACCTTCTCCACTGTTTTCTAGAGCCCCCTTCCCCTCCTCTTCACTCTGAGCAAAGAACCTCGACTCCTACTTCACCCCCACAATTGGGACCACCACGTAGAAAGCCCCAGACCTCTTTCCCTCCCTGTTCCCTCTGCCTGGCTCTGGGCCCACCTCCCCGCTCCATCTGAGATCAGCTCAGGATCCCATCTTGGACGAATTGCCCTGGGGATGCCGCCCCTCCTGCCCCACCTGTCTCCCCATCTCTCAGCCCAGAACAGACACACCCTCCACATCTCAGCTTCCTCCCCTTCCTTTTACTGCCCTGCCTTCTGTGGGCACTGCCCCCTGCTCAGTGAGGTCCGCCTGTGTCTGGGTAGACCTCTGTCCGCTGGCCCTCTCTGGCTCCCCAGCATCATCCTCTCTTGGTGTCTTTTCTTCTCCCCAGAAGGTCCGGTTTCCAGCTCGGCACTGCTCTTCTCCCTCCTGCGTCCTCCCTGCAGATCTCAGCCAGCCCCTAGGTTTTAGCCTTTGTGAACACTGCTTATCAGAGACCAGGAGCTCCAGTCCTGACTTCTCTGGCACCTCCAGGCATTCGGTCCCTTGGCCTTCCAGAACTCTCTACCTACATGTTTCTAGGCACCTCGACTCAGCATGCATGAAACCTGGCGCATAAAGCCGCCCCTTTCTCTGAGCACTTGGCCCTGAAATCTGAGCCTCCAGCACCACACCCCTCCTGATGCCCTCACATACCAGATGTCACCACATGGAAATCTCGGGGTCACTCCGGGTGCCCTCTCACAAGCGTTTGAGCAGCCGGCAGACCCCACCACACTGAGGAGGGACAGTCTCCCCCCACCCGTGAAGCACGCCATCTGCGCTCTCTGAGCCCCTGGGGCCGGTTGGTCCTGCTTTCTGCAGAGTGGCCTCAGGGCCGCAGTTTTCAAGCCTGGCTGCGGCCAGAGCTGCCTGGTGCTGGACGCCACCTGCAGAGACTGGCTTTCTGCCTCGGTGGGCCCAGGCTCGGGCCAGCTCCCAAGGGACTTCCACGTGCATCTGAGATAGGGAATGATCTTGCCATCAGTGCTTCTCCCAGTGTGGCCCCTGGACCAGAAGGAACACATCACCTGGGAACTTGCTAGAAATGCAGACTCTTAGGCCCTCACAGCCCTGCCTCAGGGTGGGGCTGGCAGCCCCAAGGGGGAGTCTGGTGCCGCTCAAGTTCCAGAGCCGCTGGTCTACACTGCAGATGGGGATGCAGTGCAGCTGTGACTCCTGTCCCGCTTGAGGCCTTCCACAGCGGCCCCTCACTGACTCTAACGAGGCACCACTGGCTCCCGCCTCCCTCCTGCCGGCTCCTCACACTCAGTCCCCATGACGACCTCCTCGCTCTCTCATCTCTGGTGACACTTGGGGACTTCGAATGTCTATCTTAATCTTCTCCCCTCCCCTCAGCAGTTACTATCAGGGGTGCCTCCCTGAGGAAGCTGCCCTCCCAGGTCTGCCCTGCACTCGCTAGCCTACGTCGAGGGGACTGACGCTCTGTGAGAGCCGGCACACGCCCCGTTCCTGGCCCAGGCCCCAGCCCAGCCCTGGGAGCTGAGGTGGCAGAGCTTCACAGCTTCCAGATCTCTCAGGACTGTGTGGCATGATCTTCAAACCGAGATGAAACGGGGGCTGGGGTGCATGTGTCCACCAGCAAAACAGGAGCCAAGGTTTAAGGGCAGTCAACAAATAGACAGCACAGCCACGGTGTTGGGAATATCTAGGTTGGGGCCGGCGGCCGAGCCGTCTCAGTCCTTTCTCTGTACCGCGGGAGTGAGGACAGCAGGGCGCCTTTTCCTTCATCCCCAACAGGGACGCGTGACCGCACAAGGCCCTGATCTTGAGCTTCCCTTGAGATGTAAGAGGAGCGTCTGGGGACTATGTCGGGGAGCAGAGGACACCCATTAGGAGCAGCAGACAGTGTGAAGCGACCAAAACCCACTGAGCTCCCGCCGCAGGAGCCAGGAGCCTGCTGGTTCTCAAGGCGGCTGCTGTCTGCCCGCCTCCGGCCTCAGGCTGGGCTCTTCCAGAGGATGGCTGACCACTGACCGCTGACCGCTGTCTGGGGGCTGCTGTCTGGAGATGGCCACCTGCTGTTCTCCAGCAGGAGGTGAGAAGGGGCGTGTGCACTTTAGCCTGTGGACGAAACACTGTTGTTCCGAGTAAACAACCTCTGAATGATCACAGCCCTGTCGTCCAGAAACAAGGGGAGACCCAGGCCCCAGCCAGCAGCTGATGGCTGCATGTGCCAGCCAGAGGCGTCACGGACCTTGTTCCTCAACAGTGAGCGGATGTGGCGGGTTCCCTGTTTCCACTGTGAGTCTCCACCATGGGCGCATCCTGGCTGCAGGTGCAATCCCGCGACAGAGCAGCCCTCCCGCCCTGATGCAGAACACCGACAGGAGCTGGGGACCCGCTTGGCCTGGCCTCGGTCTCCCCACAAGTGACGTGACTGAGTCCAGGCTGGATGTACCACGGTGCTGATGAAGGTCAGGACTCGGTCCCTTGCTCTCGCCCCTGTGAGAGCTGGGATGCATCTCTATGCCGAGAGATCTCAGGGGAAGAGGACCTGGACATCCGAGGCTCCAGTAACCTGTGATTCATTCTTTATCCAAAATAAGCCTTCACTTTTATATTCAATTTTGTATTTTTGATATTGCATTCTTTTTCTTAGCAAGTCCTCAAACTGCTTCAGCTTTGGGCCCCACAGGAGGATACCTGGGTGGCACAGCTTTGCTTAGGATAGGAGTGAAAGCCGGGAGGGAGGGCTGGCAGCGGAGGCCTTTGCTCCCGAGCAGCCCACGGTCAGGAAGGTAACTGAGTCAGGGCTGACTTCTTACAGAAAGGCTGTACAGCCTAATTGGTACCAAGTGTCCTTCGGGGGGATGCCCCATGGAGCAGGGACGGGGCTGGCCCTGCAGGCAGGGTGACCCAGTGGCTGCAATTCCACACGCCTGGCAGGAACCCCCCGGTGACCCGGGTCCCTGAAGACCAGGCATCACAGGAGCCTTGTCACCGCACGTTGACCAGGAGAGATGCTCTCAAGGCCACATGTCACAATCACAATTTTGGGACTCTGATTTACTTGTAAAAGCACTTCAGGGGGGCTGGCCCCGTGGTCGAGTGGTTAAGTTTACGCGCTTCACTGCAGGCAGCCCAGGGTTTTGTTGGTTTGAATCCTGGGCGCGGACATGGCACTGCTCATATAAACCACGCTGAGGCAGCATCCCACATGCCACAACTAGAAGGACCCACAACGAAGAATATACAACTATGTACCGGGGGGCTTTGGGGAGAAAAAGGAAAAAATAAAATCTTTGAAAAAAAAGAAAAAGCACTTCAGAGAACATGCTCATCGTCACAGAACCAGGAGTCAGGCCAACAGCTGAGGAATGCTTCTGAGTGCCGCGTGGCCTGAGCCGCGTGTGCTGGGTAGTCTGAGTCGCTCCTGAGTCGGGCAGGCAGGCTCCACGCTGGCCTTCAGCTGGAGTCCTGCCGTTTGGCGGCCAGCACCCCAGGAAGAGGCCTGCCGCTCGGTCTGTGGCTCATCTGGACAGTGTGTCCGACGGAGGTGTCTGAGCCCCTCCCAGTGAGCCTTTCCCATTACACGTCTGCCCTGGAGTGACGCGGCAGAGCGCCCTCCTCGCGGGACGGGCGGCCTGGCCAGTGTTTTGCAAACAGTGAGTCATAACTAGGGCGACAAACCCTCCCACTCGCCCAGGCCAGGCCTGGTTTATGTCTGTGGTCCTGCAGAAATTGTTAACAGCTCCCCGTTTCTCTCTTGAGAGGCCAGGTTGGGCTGGCAGGGTATACAGTCTCCTATTTATAACCCGCTAGTGGGTTATGCAATCAGTTCAGTGTAACTACCAACGTTTAAAGAAGGGTAGCATAGAAAAACATGGATTTGTGAACGTCTGTGTTGAGTCACGGTGAAACGTATTTCTAACTGTGGATTTTAATCAAAAAGTTGAAGCCCCTTGGCTGGACCAGAGATCCCGGACTCAGCCCAGTGCCGTCTCAGAAGCTGTGATAAAAGCCCCCTCCGCCTTCACCTCACCTGGAGCAGATGTGCCAACTCGGGAGACCGACCCTCTTCTGACCCTGTGTGGCCTTCATCACGGGCCTCATGATCTGGGAAACAAAGGTTTCCCCAGCGGCCGCTTCATGTGATTAACCCATCAATGGATGGACAGCACTTTGCACCGTGCTGTGGGAACCAAAAGGAAAACACTGTCGATCCCCGGAGAGCGTGGTTGCAGGATGGGTCCCACCTGAATGAGAAGGCACTGCCCCAGTCCTGGGAGCCCGCGAAGGCCTGTTGGGTGGACAGGACAGCACACACCAAGAATGCACGAGTCAGTGCTCACCTGTGTGTCTGACTCAGAATTCAGCTGCAGGGGCAGGAGCTGGCAGGCGGAGGCAGGTGGTAGAACCATGGGAGTACTTAGCGGGTGAGGGAGAAAAGAGACGGTCCAGCGGGCTGGGAGGCGATGGGCCGGGACGTGGGGAAGCCTGGGGGACCCTGGTCAGGCTGGGCAGGGACGTCTGGGCGCTACCGACTGTGTCAACACTGAGCGACCCTCCCCTCGCCTCTCCCTGCTCTGAGTCCTCCCGACGCACGGTCACAGTCCTGTTTCCCTACCAGGTCTTCCTCGGAGAAGGTGCTGGGCCAGGCACTCACATGCCCCATTTCCTTATGCGGCAGCGGGCGGAGGGCCTAGCGGGGCGCTGTCTGCTTTGTGCTGCACAACACCCTGGCGTGTGCTGGCCAGTCCAGGGCCTTGGTCTGGCAGCTTCCAGCAGGGCTGTGGCTGGATTTCGGGAGCCCTCGGACTAGTAGCCCTTGCCAGAGGCCACCACATGGCCTCTGTCTCAGACACAAGGAGGTGCCTGTTCTCACCTTAAAAGGTGGAAGGTCGAGGCTTTGTTTGTTTTAAAACAAATGTTTCTGAGACCGTCAGAAACTGCAACCTGTTTTCGTGGGAAATGTGGTCCAGGTTGCATTTATTTCCTGAGTGCACAGCAGGCCATCACAGCCCCTTCCTGGCTTATGCATCTGTCTCAAGATTCAGGATGAAGCTCATCGTGACATGTTGTTGTAAAAATCTTAGCAAGTTGAATTTTTCTTCTTGCAAATTATTGGCAAAATATCTTTTTAGACCCACTGACTCTGCTTGGGAGACTAACAATGATCATAACAGTGGTGAAGCTTTTTGCAATTTATAAAACATAATATAATAATCAACATATTCACTTACTCCCAACAGCCTGGTGAAGGAAGCGGATCAAGTGTTATTGCCATGTTCTGGTTACAGAGATGAGGAACCAGCCCCAGGGAGGTGAGAGGCGAGGTTAAGGACACAGGGCTGCAGGGCCGACTCAAGCCTGAGCCCCATGATGTCATCTCACTCTAGGGGGCTCCCCTCAGGGAGAAAAAACAGTTTTGTTTCATTTTCTTTTCTTTAACAAGAATTGGTTGGATTCGCATCTAAGGAGCTTGGAAGTCATCACTCCACCCTAACAATTAGTAAAAATCTGAACAGATTGAACAACCAGCAGCTCTTCTCAGGTCTGCAAGAGAAGCGAGGACACAAGACAAGCTGTGGCCCTGCGACCGCGTGGCAGAGACAGAGCTGTGAGAATGACGATGAAGCTACAGAAATGAAGACAGGGTGGTGCTGGTGAAAGGGCAGACAAATCTGTCAGTGGAGCAGAACAGAGCATCCAGAAATAGACCCACACGAACACAGTCACCGATCTTTGACGCAGGAGCAGAGGCAACACAGTGGAGCAAAGACAGTCATTTCAACAGATCGTGCTGGAGCAAGGGGACACTCACATGCAAAAAACCAATCCAAACACAGTCTCTACACTCTCCACAAAAATTAACTCAAAGTGGGTCACAGACCTAACTGTAAAATGCAAAACTATAAAGCTCCTAGAAGATAACACAGGAGAAAATCTAGATGACGCTGGATTTGGTAATGACTTTTCAGACACAACAACAAAGGCACTATCCATGAAAGAAATAACTGACAAGCTGGACTTCAGTAAAACGAACAACTTCTGCTCTACGAAAGACAATGTCAGAGAATGAGAAGACGACACAGACAGGAGAAAATATCTGCAAAAAACACATCTGATAAAAGACTTATTGGGGCCGGCCCTGTGGCCAAGTGGTTAAGTTCATGTGCTCTGCCTAGGCGGCCTATGGGGTTCACCGGTTTGGACCCTGGAGGCAGTGTCCCACATGGCACAACCAGAAAGATCTACAATAGAATATACAACTATGTACTGGGGGGCTTTGGGGAGAAGGAGGAAAAAAAAGGAAGATTGGCAACAGATGTTAGCTCAGGGCCAATCTTTAAAAAAGAAACACTGTCATCCAAAATATACAATGAACTGTTAAAACTCAACAATAATAAACAAATGGGCCAAAGACCGTAACAGACACCTCACCAAAGAAGAAACACAGATGGCAGATAAGCACAGGAACAGATGCTCCCATCAGAGCACAGATGGTGGTTCGTGGAGCTGGACTAACCACTAAGATCAAGGGCTGTAGTGTAAAGACAGCGGGGACCACCTCAGGCTGTGGGTCTAAATCACTGACGGATGGGGCTGTGGGTTAGTTTCACTTTTGGCGTCTGTTTCCTGACGGCAAAGTGATGATAATGACAGCGCTTTATCTCTGGGCTTGTTGGGGGATTAAATGAGATAATCCACGTAAAGAGCTTAGTAACTGCTCTCAGCAAGTGCTCATAGGTGATTTATTTTACTTGTCTTGCTCTTATAATGAAAAACATTTTCATAATGAAAGAGATTTTAAAGGTTATCAATCCAACGACCCAACTCCTCCTCGTTCAGGTTAAGAAATACTTCTCAAGCCTGCTTTGTACACATTCTGTGACGGTGGAGCTCAGGACAAACCCCCACCCTCCACACGCTGAAGCTGGTTTCCTGCATCCCGGTTCTGCCCCTGACGCACCAGCATCGCAGCCGAGGGGTAAGCGATCGCAGGACAGGGCCACATCCCAAGCACCTCCGCCCTCAGTTCCGTGGAGTGATTGGGGTTGTCTGTGGGTGGTCCGAGCACGATGGGACAGGGCACACCCTGAGCTGTGACTCAGCACCTCTCCAGTCCTCGACGCTTCACCCTCAGAGTCAAGGGGGCCAGTGAGGCTCCCGCCTGCAGCCGTCAGTGACATCTGAGGACCTGGGACTGGTGCTGAACCCAGCTGGGCTGGGCACCCCGTGCTCAGTGATCGTGCCCCTGCTCATGCGCCCCCAGCTCGAGGGAGGGAAGGGGAAACCAAACGTGGTGAAATGTTGACACCTGGCTAATCGGCTCAGGACCGCGTGGGTTTCCAGCACCTATTGCGCAGGTAAATTACTTCCAAACAGGCTTTATGAAGACAGGACAGAGGGAGTGTGACGACTGTGTCCTCTTGTCCTGATGGTCCAGGGTTAAAGGGCAACATAACTGAGAAAGGATTTTGACAACCTTGGCGTACATTTAAGTGGGTTCTTTTGGACTTAAAATTTGATTTGAATACAAAGGTAAGACATGCTTATTTTTGAGAAAGTAGGAAGTATAACAAAGGGCCTCTAAAAGGGAGAACACTGCTCCTGTAGGGGCTCCTGGCTGCAAGGCCCCTTCTCCTCCCGACCTTCATTAGCAGGCTCCTGGCCCCGCCTCCCCAAGCCCACGTGGTCCCGACCGCCCCACCATCAGTCATCACATGATGTGACCGGTGGTGCCATGTGACAGTCAGTAGGTGACCGTTTCAGAACTTGGTCTTTTTTCTGGGTTTTAGACACAGCTCCTTAGTCCCCAGTCACACACATACTGCTAGTTGCCACACTTTTCTTCGGTATTTCTTAGGACCATAAACTTTTGGTCCTGAAATTTGCACTTCAGGTGGAGAAACTAGCAGGATTCCCCAGCAAGTGGCCTGGGTGCCCCCAACCTGCCCCAGAACCAGTGCCTTCCTTCCTGACCCATCTCGAGGGCCGGCCCTGCATTCCAGCATCACAGCCTGCCTGCACCCGAGCCTCACACGTCTATCTGCTTTCTCCAGCCTGGCTGATCAGGTATAAGCCCAGTGCAAAGGGGGTATCGGGCGTCAGACGCTCCTCAGAGCATGGCTCCAGGCTGAGACCAGGGCCCCAGGCTGCAGCCCTGAGTCCTGCCTGGTGACCCAGCCCTGTGGACACACTTCGTCTCCATCATCGTCTTAGGAGAAATGGAGGCCGCGTCCATCAGTGCAGGGCCCTGGGCAGCCGCAGTGGACGGGCTCCCGAGCGCACCTCCCCACCTGCCAGGCTGCTGTCTCTGGCCTCCCCAGCACCCCAGGTCTCCTTCCTGGACGACAGCCTTTTCTTCGTATTTCCTTTGACCCACCTGTGTCGTCTCTTGCCTGGACATCACCCTAGTCTGCCCTCCTGTGCTGTTGTTTCTTGATTACCAACCACTAACTTCTGTGCCTCATCTCCCTTCTTGTGGGAGAATCTCCTGGACCCAATCACCCCTCCCCAGGACTCGAGCACTTCTGTAGGATCTCCTCGTAACCTCCTCTCCCTCAACCTGTTTCTCCTTTGGACTTAGACTCACTCCTTTCTTGGACAAGTACTAAGCATCATTGTCACAGGCTCAGTTAATACTAGCATAAAAAGACCTAATAACTGTGTCTGTCCCCCGAATCTTCTGAGCCATGTTTCTGCTCGTGGTCAGATCTTTGCCTGTTCCACAGAGCTCAGGCCTGTTCCATGGGCGGCGCCGTGTGCCACGCTCTGGGCACGGACGCCCATTCCCCTGCTGACGCGCTGCTCCTCCATGTCCTGTCTGAACCGTGGAGTGGGTCCTGTGCGTGCCTGGCTCCCCGTCCCCACTCCCAGTGCCCCCTCCCTTGAAGAGCCGCCCGCCTCCGAGGGCTGCAGTGAGCAAGGCACTGCATGCCCCTGAAAGCCAGGGCAGGAAGCTTCCTCCTGCCGCTCGACGTGAATCAAGCAAAGACGCCGCCCCCGGACCTTGTTCGGAGCTGAATCCCACAGCAGCCACAGTAGAAGCAGACTGTGGCTGCAGGAGCCCTGGACCTCTCAGGTCGGCCGGCACACCCGAGTCTGCTACCTTGAGGCGATGCTTTGCCATCTCTGGGGCTCCAACCCAGGCTCCGCCTCCACGGGCAGGCTGCTCAGCACATCCCTGCGGGACCCGCCTCAGGCATGGGGGTGGCAGCGGTTCCAACAGGCCCATGAGGACAGAGCGGGACGCCAAAGAGGGCCTGACGCAGAAGCACCACGGACACAGGGTGGCCGTGTCTGTGCTGTCCGGGGGGAACCTGAGAGGGGACCTGAGCGGTCAGTGGGAAGGAGTCACCACGTGGTCTGAAAGCGAGAGGGGAGTGCAAACATATTTTTAGGAATATGGCATAATATGGAAGAAATGTGTCCACTTGATGCATGGGACTGCGGACATGCCAGACAGCGCTCTCGGCTAAATTTAGCAGAAGTCTCTTTATTTAAGAAATATGTTAGCAAATACGTAACAGAGGAGACATATGGAGTGCACTGCCTTGCGTGTCTACCACATAGGACGCCAGGGTGTCACCGGGGTTGCTGTCCTTCCTTGAGGTGGCCGGGCAGTCGGCCGGGGCAGCTGTGAGGGCAGAGTCACTCGTGGTGACTGAGATGTAGCCAAGAGGGCAAGTGTAGCCCTGGAGGCCTCTGGATTCTTCTGGAAGACTGTGATATTCAGGAGAAAGAAGGCCACCGCCAGGCCCATAGAGATTTACTGCGGTCGATAAATTCCAGGCGTTCTAGGTTTCTTTGGCTCTCGGCACCCCTGGAAGATCAGAGGTGGGGTCATTGGGCAGCAGGTGGGAAATAGGGCAGAGAGCCTGGCCGCGGGCTCCCTCACCTGGAGCCTCGAGGCCTGTGGTGCAGGAAGAGGGTCAGGAGAACAGGGTCCACGGAGGCGCAGTGGCAGGAGCCACTGAGTCAGGAGAGCCCCTGGGTCTGGGGGCAGATGACCAGACAGACGGCAGCAGGGGCAACAACTGGTACGGGCCAGTCCCACCCGAGGCTGAGAACGTGGTGCTGGGCCAGCCTCCAGAGAGCAGGGACCCTCAGTTCCCGTAACAAGGATGGGGCGGTTGAGAGGGTCTCGTGGTCTCCATCAGACCTGCTTTTCATGCAGCACCCAGTGGGCGAGAACATGGGGACAGAGGAGCTGCTGGTGTGATGCCCTTGGGCCCGGGGGAGGGGCTCCTTAAATCCTCTTAATGGGATTAAACCCTTTGTCCAAGGATTAAAAGATAAACGGCTTGAGATGAAAATGCTCCTCACGCCAAGGCAGACTCCTGAAGCTTGGTTTCGGAGAGGGACACAGCCTGGAAGACCTTGGCAAATGGAAATGGGGACACGGCCACAGAGGGAGCCTGAGCCAAGCCGGGCCGGCTTCAGATCCTGCTGCGGCCGTGAGACCCAGAAAATAAAGGCCCAGACTGCCGTCAACCCCCTCACGACTCTGTGGACCTCCCGTGGTGGGAACGAGAAGCAGCCTCACAACAGTGGCTCCTGCCATTGTGCGAGAGGTCCCCTGGGGTCTTCAAATCTTTTCCTTCAAGAGACTCTCCATTCCTGACTTTATTTTATCTTTTGATTCTCTCACCATGTAGTCAAGCCTGCAGCTTTTGTGGAGGCTAATTTTTTTTCCTTGAATTTATGTAATTTTGAAACCAACAAAGATTGCACACACAACATCCAGGGCAGAGTTTGGCTGTATGGGAGCAGGAAATCCAATTAAAAACATGGAACTGGGAAGAAAGGGGCCGCTGACGAGATGAGGAGTGACAGTGAAGCACGGAGTTCACTGAGGGGCAGGAGGAACGCTCCATCCCTGGGCTGCCCCATCCCTCAACCCGGAGGAGACGCCACTCGGGCTGTGATGGGTGCGCTCCTGCCCAGAGGCCCCGGGAGCCCGTCCCGACCCTTGGCATCTGCAAGGCTGGCGGTTTTCATCTTTGAAACGATTCCCTAAACAACAAAGGAAGGATCTGGACAGTGGAAACGGGAATTGGGAAGAAATCGTTCACTTGGTTTGGGCCATCATTTTCTTCACTTTCTCACGTTAAAATACTTTGACTTTCAATCCATCAGCAGGGAATATGCACTCATGATATTTGCAGAATGTCTGAAATGTTTAAGAAGAAAAACAGCTCTTCACACGGATGGAACAGCATCAGGAAATTATAGGTGTGTATGCTTCACGCAGGCAGATTTGGCTACAGGTCTTTCCAAGGACCAGTCGACCTGGAAGGGCCTTCCTGGGAATGCTGCCCACACAGGGTGTGACCCCGGGGAAACTGAGGGGCGGGGGGCAGGGGTCTTTGACTTCTAAAGTGGCCGATATTACTGCGAATGGAAGTCGGTTCTCAGCCCGTCCTACGTCCACGTCTTTCACAGCCACATCAGGGGTGGGGTTGGTAACCACACCTTAGTGTCTTTTGGGACCTGCGGGGTAGAGTTCAGCAGCACAAATTCCTGTGCCGTTCCTGGTTATTTTTTTTTAAAGATTGGCCCTGAGCTAGCATCTGTTGCCAATCTTCCTTTTTTTCCCTCTTCTTTCCAAAGCCCCCCAGTATAGTTGTATATTCTAGCTGTAGATCCTTCTAGTTGTGCTGTTGGGACACTGCCCCAGCATGGCCTGACGATCGGTGCCATGTCTACGCCCAGGATCCGAACCTGTGAAACCTTGGGCCACGGAAGCAGAGCACGTGAACTTTACCACTTGGCCATGGGGCTGGCCTCTTCCCGTGCCAATCCTATACTCACTGAGTCCCAGATGCACACAGGCCCCGAGGCGGCTCTTGCACTGGCCCGAGCGAATGTAGGCACCACCCAAGGCCTTTACTTGTCACAAAGGTGACGAGCGCTGAGGGAACGCTAAATATGTTTGACACAGAAAAGCCCATGTCAGCGATTATGCACAGCAGAAGGGAGCAGAGGGCCGAGCAAAGGGAGGCTCAGATCCAACCGCACAGAATGAGCCTTTTCTCTCACTCACATCACCAAGGCTCAAAAAGAAGCTTCATCTCTAAAGGTCCAGCGTAGATGCCACCCTCGTCACCGCAACGTCGCACAGCAGAGCCAGGTGTCTGATGACACTCTCATTTCCCCACAGCTGAGGGTCTGAGCAGAGGCCCCCAGAGAAGGACCAGAATTGCGTTGATGGGCTCCGGACGCCTGGTGTGCGCCATGTGGCTGGAGCCGGGCCGGACACAGCCCGGTTCTCTCCTGACCACCCTAGAAGGGCAGTCACGCTGGCATTGCCGTACTTGCTGGGTCAGCACGGCCCCAGGGCCTGGCTGGCAGCCCAGGTCTGTCCCACGCCCATTGCTGCTGCTTCAACCCACACAGGGAGAGCAGGAGTGAGCTGCCCGTCCAGCAGAAGGACGCAGGGGCCAGGCCATGGCTCTGCTTACGACTGGGCCTCTGACCACTCATGTCATTTCTCCCTACCTCAGTTTCTCCATCAGTAAAGTGAGTTGTCATCAAGATGAATGAGATGAGCGGTGGGTGGGGGAACCAGGGGACACTGGTCAAAGAGCACAAACTTCCAGTGATAAGTTCTCTGTCTCACCAAAAAAAGGTAAATATGTGAGGCGACGGTTAGTTAGCTTAATCAGGGGACTCATTTCACCATGTGTCTGTGTGGAAACATCCCATATGTGCACCTTAAATATATACAATGTCTACGTGTCAATCACAGCTCAATAAAAAAACCACACGAGATAATACTGGTCATTGATCCGGTTCACGGCGCACCCAACGACATCAGCCACCCCACATCGTCCTTACTGGCCAGGGGTCAGTGAAGTCACTTCTCTTCCAATTAACAGGATTTTGGCTAAAATATAAGGTACTTCCTTTTCTAGGTTTTAATAATTTGATGGGAAAAGAACGGGCTTTAAATTATATCTTGGTGAGGAGAACAAAGGAAGCCCCTCTATGAAAGGAATCTGGGGAGACGTGTCAATCCCCTGGGAAAAGCCGTCTGACAGCAACGTCACCCACGGTCTTGCCGGGTGGCGGGAGCCAGACCAATGTGCAGGTGGGGCGGTGACTGAGGGGCGGGCGAGAGGGGAGCGGGGTGTCAGCGGCACAGAGTTTCCACCCGGCACTTTGTGGTGTTCCCTGAGGCTCTCTGGAGGCCTCAGTGTATGCATCCACACACCGTTTGCAGGGGACTCAGCCTACTGCAGGTTTATGAGGCGCTCATACACCCTATGGGGTAAAGAAACGCGGCCCAAGGGGATGGCAGGGATCTGGTTTTCTGATGTAACAAGACAAAGCCACAGTCGTAGACGTTGCCGGTGAGCGTGCGGGACCCAGAGCTGGGCTGCGGAGGTTCCTGCACAGGCCCCAGGCAGAGCTGGAGTCATTTAGACGATCGCCTCCTGGAGAAAGGCTTCACCTCCAACACCCTAGAACCACAGTGGCCAGCGCAGCCGCCTGAGGGGCTGCCTGCCGCAGGCCGTGTCCCCGGCCCGGCCCCAGATAAACCACCAGCAGCCGGCCGGGGACGGACTTAACAGCCCACGTCATGGCAAATCTTAACCCCAGCGGCAGAAAGGACGCTCGCCAGGCTTGTCTCGTGCACAGGGAGCCTGCTCTCGGCGTCACCTTCCACCACACCAACAGCAGGAGGAGGGAACCAGCCCTTCTCGCTTCCAGAACGAAGGAACCATAACTAATCCGAAGGCCTGAAGCAGGGCTCACAGGGGATGTGGCTGGACTTGGGCGACGAGAAGCAGCCGCTCGGAGGAAACGAGATCTCAGCTGTGCGGCCACGAACGGATGCCGCTCAGCGAGCACTGTTAGCAAACGGATGGGAGGCATGAGAACCATGTGGGGAGCCCTCACCTTGCCCTCGTCCTCAGGGTCGTTGTAGCCGCACGCGTCTATGAAATCTGGAAACATCTCCGACCATCCGTCACTTGTGCAGTTTTTGCTTATGTTTCCTGGAAGACAAAGTTCAGGCGTTTGATCTAAGGTCGTGAAACTGGGCTTACTGTGACGACCCAGTCAGGGCTCACACCTGCGTGTCCTGAAATGCTCCCTGGGGGTCAGCGGGGAGCCCCGAGTCTGGTCCAGCTGTGCCGCTTCACAGGGTGTGTGTCCACCTTACTCAGGTGCCTGGTCCAGGGAACCCAGGCAGCGACTCCCTCGCGTTTGTGGGCCCAGCGCCCGAGGGAGAGCACCTGGGGCCTGGGGCACAGACACAGTGAGGACAGCAGTCAAGATGGAACTGCTGTCATACTAAGTGTTACTATTATCACGGAGCAGAATGAAAACTAACAGACTCGCCTGTTCTGTCAAGTGAGAGAGACGTGCAGCCAAATCCTGATCATTCTGGAGTAGCCATCCCGTTCTGTCCTGCTCCAGTCCCGCTCCTGACAGTGTCTTGCCCACCCCCGGCCAGTCCCCTCCCTTCTCTGCCCTGTGGCACAGGGACCAGAGCACACAGGGCAGGCTCCACTTGGTCACGGAGGTTGGAGGAAAAGATACTGGATGTAAGTTTAAATTTCATGAAATAAAGGCAGTTCTGACCTTATAATCCCATTGTTGGCTCCCAACTAACCTGGCCCTGTCTGCTAAACTCAGGGAGGCAACGTTCCCTCCATTTAGGAGGTGTCCTTTGTAGACGACCACACAGAGCAAGGGGACGGTCTCTGTAGGCGCTGAGGGGCGAGGGACGACAAGAGGCTGCACTGGTGGCCTGTGTCACGCCTGGAGCCTGCTGGTGGCTCTGGGAGGCTCAGACCTGGGAAGGCGCCTCCTGCCGTCAGCACCGCGGGGACGGGCCCCACTGTCTCCCTGGGCAGCCGCCCGCCCCCCAGCTTCTGTGACTTGTGGGCTGAGAGCCTTCAGATTTAGCTAATGTTTTGCTCACGTGACGTCTTTTTATTTTGAGGGCGACCTTGAGGCAGGCTTGGCAGGCATTGCTGTCCCCCACCTACAGATGGGAAGAGGACGGTCTGGGGTTCAGTGGGTGCCCCAGGGTCTGTAACGACTGAGCGGCAGAGAGTTCTTCTGACTCAAAAGCCCCTTACTTCTTCCACACCAAGGCAGCCCACCTGTTCACTTGTTTTGATCAATTTGATGGTTTGAGAGGAAATCAAGTGCAGAGCACTCACACCGAGGTGGTGACGGCACAAGCAATTCTGGGCGCGCTGTGTGGGCAGAGGCGGGAGACCACAGACCCCGGTCCAGTGGAAAGGATGTGGGTGGGGTGGCCTCCGCAAAGCCACTGGAAACATTGCCTGGGCCGGCCCTGCCAGCCTCTCTCCACACCGTCACCCACGAGTCCCTCTGACTCCAGCTCCCAGAGGGCAGGGCCCACAGTGGCCAGTGACAGCACGGCTCCTGAGAGACGGGGCCCACAGCCCCAATTCACAGAGCAGGAGACCGAGGCCCACAGGAGACAGCGGTCTGCCCGCCAGAGTCAGGATGAGAGTCACTGGAGGAGCAGCCATGTACCCTCACCAAGCCCCACCCGTGAGCCAGGCTTGTGCCAGACTCCACATTCGTATCAACTCATTTAACCCTGACAGCCACTGAGGAGGCCTTTGATGATCCCACTGTACAGCATCCTGAGGCTTAAAGAAGCAGGACCCTGGGGCCAGCCTGGTGGCACAGCAGTTAAGTTCGCTCATTCTGCTTCAGCGACCCAGGGCTCGCTGGTTCAGATCCCGGGTTAGGACATGGCAAACCATGCTGTGGTAGGCGTCCCACATATAAAGTAGAGGAAGATGGGCACGGATGTTAGCTCAGGGCCAGTCTTCCTCAGCAAAAAGACAGCAGTTAGCTCAGGGCTAATCTTCCTCAAAAAAAAAAAAATAGAAGCTGGACCCTTGCCCAAAGTCACACAGCTAATAAGCGAGGGCCCCGTTTCAATCCTGACAGTCAGCCCCTCATCTGCACTGCACGCCTGCCACCCAGTCTGCACTGGCCCAGTCCTGGCACCTCACCCGAGCTCTGTGGATGGGGCCATGAGTGGGCACTGAGCCGGCCATTCCTCACTTCTTATAGGCAACCACTAATCTAAAGAAAACACTATAAAGTCAAGATTCCCCCACAGCGCCCGGCTTCACACGCCTCGGAGACACCTGAAGGCACAGGTGGGAGGTGAGCTTCCAGGAGACACCTCAGGTAGCAATGTGCAGGGTCCAGGGAGGTGAGAGAGGACAGGGAGGTGAGAGAGAGGATGGGAGGTGAGAGAGAGAATGGGAGGTGAGAGAGAGAATGGGAGGTGAGAGAGAGGATGGGAGGTGAGAGAGGATGGGAAGGTGAGAGAGGACGGGGAGGTGAGAGAGAATGGGAGGTGAGAGAGAGGATTGGAAGTGAGAGAGGACAGGGAGGTGAGAGAGAAGATGGGGAGGTGAGAGAGGATGGGCGGTGAGAGGAAGGTAAGAAAGAGGGGGAGGAAGCTTTTCGTCCTGCTCCCTAAAACCAACGCCCACAAGCCGGCACAGCTGCACCTGCCTCAGTAAACTGATGCGCACATGGGGAAGCCGGCCCCTCAGATGCAAACCCTGTGCAGGACCCAGAAACCACACAGACAGACTGTACCTGGTTTGCTGTAAAAATTGCTGAACACCTTTGGACAGGGCACTGTGACCGTCTCGCCAACATCCGCAGGGCGCCAGCACGTCAGGTTGTCCCAGACTCCACTGCAGGCTGGAAGGGAGAGAGAGGATGAAGGGACGGAAGCCTCAGTGGACAGGACATGTGTTGAAAGCTTTGCAAATAGAAAGCCCATTCAGCAGACAGTTATCTTGCAAATTATTTTTCTGTGAAACAAACCTGCACCAACAATGTTACTGAGAATGTACTTAGCTCTGTGTGCATTTTAATCAGCTTTAGAGAAATGATCAGGTCTGCAGCAGAGAGCATTTGAATAATCCAATGTGCACTGCACACCCTCAAGTTTAATAGAATCATTACTTTCTTCCTCTGATGTGTGTCCCCCAGTGTGATAAAATGGGCACTACTGGGTATTTTTGCGAGTCTTGGAGGCTTAGAGTCCCCTGGACGAATGCCATTTGTGCTTTTAGGGAAGTCAACCTCCAGGATAATTTGCAAGTTTAAACACTTGATAAGACTTAGTTGATTACAGCAGTCAAGATGACATATTTGTGATGAGGTCTTAGGTTACCCTCATGGGGCTATCAAACCACTCAATGTGCATAATGTTACAGCTTAAAACACTTTCCAGATCTCTTACTCGGTCTCAGTAACCACCACTCGGCAAACCACGCGATACTCCACCCATCACCCCGCAGACTGGAAGGACTCAGGTTCAGACAGTGCAGCAATCTCTCAAGGTCACGCACACCAGGGTGGAATCCACACTCGAAATCAGGGCTTTTTACTACAAGCCCACGGTATTTCTACTACGTTTTGTGACCTCTAAAATGCTATAATGTATTCAAACTTCAGCATTGGAGGAGCAATGTGCCCAGGTGAAAACAAACAGCAGGTCTGCTCTCTGGCCGTCCAGACCCGCACAGTAACCGCAGGAATGTGTCAACGCAGAATATACACTTTTTGTCTGAACATGGGAGTGTTTTACTTTCAAGAATACAGATGCCTCTGAAAAACTAAGTTTTGCAGATGAAAATACTTTCTAAATGTTTTTAAAGTGAAAATATATTCATTCTAAAAATTGAATTATGTACTAATGATTAAATAAGTACATAAATTCATACTATATTTAAAGAAAATGTTGCTTTAAAAAAAAATATTCAGAACATGTCATCAAGAACAAAGGCACCCCTGGGAAGTCCGGTTACGTGCCAGGCTGAGGGACCAGGGAGCGAGTAGCTCTGTGTGAGGCTGTGGGGACATGATGGTGATGCTGTTTAAAGTACTAAGCTCGCACGCTGAGTGCCTTCTGACTCCGGCTCCAGAGAGAGAGGGACGCCACCGAGGCTCAGATGAACACGCCAGGGCCAGGTTCCCGACGGAGAGTCAGCAACGGGAGGAAAGTGAGGGTGTCCAGGTCACCAGAGAAAAACCAAGAGATGGCAAAGCACCTCCAGCCCTGTGAAGTGGCGCAGTTACTGAAGATAAATCCTGACAGTTTGGTTGCTGATTATTTTGAAGGTTCAACTGTCCACCAGAAAAACAAAAAATTTCTGCTTAATAACGACACCTTAATAGAGAGATTACATCCGTGGGTTCGCTTCGGGCAACCTTCACATGGCAGTAGGATTTGACTCAAGTTCCTCGAGTCTGACTGAGCTTCCTCCAATCGCTGGTTAGCCTTTCCTTTCTTTCCTCATTTACTGAACTCCACGTGCAGAAACTTCAGAGGACGAGCACAAACTCGAGGCGCTTGACGACCCAATGGCAGAGATTAACTGACCTTCCACCCGCAGTCCAGGGTGAAGAGGAGTGGGCAGGGCCCAGGGTTGTGTGTGGATGGGGGGGTGGGGGCAGGCTGGTACTTAGGCCTTTACATATGCAATGAGTCTGAGAGCAACGCCCGCCGATCAGCGATATATGAGCTTCTCTCCTCTTCCCAAATATCACAAAAATGAGTCAAGAAACTTGAAAGAGCAGCACCAAGAGATGTCAATAAAACTTTGATGACAGGGCGCATATGTGTGTGTTAAACAATGAGGCAGAGCAGAGGGGGCTGCAGCACAGCCTGCGGGAGGGCAGGGAGCAAGACACAGGCGATGCTTGCCCACTGGACGGGTGCTGGGCGCCGGGATACCAGACACGGGTCACGAGATTCGAGAGAATCACGTCAAGTTTGAATTCTGACCATTGAGACCTCCAGCCTTTCTTGCCCTGCTGGGTTTTACCGGAAGTGAGGCTTACGTCACCTAAGTGGAACAGGACCCACAGGAGGCCCCAAACCAGGCCCAGTGGGACCGGAGGATGGAGGGTCCAGGAGCAGCGACGCTAAGGAAAAAATAACACTTGTGATTTCCTCATGTGTCTGACTGTCTTGAGTGTGCTGTTGTCGTTGTTCTGGTACAAAGCTTGATGCCTAATTATTGGTAGATGTATAGAAAACTAAGCAACAGAAAAATGAGGCACTTCCTGTTCCAGGAAAAGCACAAAGTTGTACAAGAAAGGAAAAGTTGATTGTTATATGGTCAGCTGTGCTCATAATAACGTAAACCAACAACTGTGAGGTGACTCTGCTGGAGGCCCAACTGGAGGACGGACAGAAGCTGACAAGGAGGGGCCACTCTCCATGGAGGACAGCGTGAGCAAAGATGTTAAACTCAGAGGAGAGGCTTGTCTGGAAAGTTGTAAAGAGCCCAGATCGTCTAAGACACATGGCTGTGGCAGTCAGGGCCTGGGTGAAAGTTTATTTTTGTGTCACATTCATAGCAGCCTAGATATTTGAGACGGTGACAATAAAATCAAGGGTTAGTCTAAGAAGAGGAAAATTTTGTTCATATCAATAGACTCTGAAAAGCTACTTGACGAAATGCAGCAACCATTCCTAATTCTAAAAAACTCAAAGTAATAACGAGACGGCCTTAAGATAACAAAGGCCCTTTATTAAAAATAGCAAGTATTAGAAATGGTTAAACAGAGTATACAACCAAAATCGGGAGCCTGGCTGGATACAATGCTGTCACATTGTCACAACAATGTTAGAAGTTTTAGTTAAACCAATAGATGAAAGAAAATGAATCAAGTGGTGTACACCGGCACAAAGAAGAGAAAAAATCTTAGAAATGTACTTTCCAATATGGCAACCGTTAGCCACATGTGGCCATTTAAATTTAAATCTAAATCAATTAAAATTAAATACAATTAAAAATTCAGTCCCTCAGTTGTAGTGGCCACATTTCACATGCTCAGTAGCCACGTATGGCTTGTGGTTATCGTAGCACAGCTCAGACATAGAACATTTCCACTGTCACAGAAAGCTCTATTGGACAGCGCCATCCTAGAGCTGTAGTTAAAACAAACAAACAAAATATAAAATTAACAGGCCACTCATAAATTATCAAGAAGCTTAAAGCAAAGAGAAAATAATAAAACCCATCATTATTGTATATATACTAATGCTGAGGATAAACTAGAACTGACAGATGAGTTTCCCTGTGTCACGCTTTTTCAGCTAAAAATGCCCAATATAAACCATCTGAAATATTTTATGAATAAATATAAGTGGTAATTTTTTTGTGAAAATGTATATTTCAGTTAACGCACAAATCTTGTCTTTCAAAACCTACCAACAAGGAGGTGAAGAAGCTCTTTTATCCAAAGTGATGGTTAGTAGCTTGGTGAATCGAAAGTATGGTAGAGGACCAGAAAAAAAATGCCTGATCATCACATATTAATTTAAAACACAGAAATGTGTGTGTATTACTTTAACTTTGAACATAACAGCCAAAACCTCTCCTTTGAGTATGGGCTTCTCGATTGGGCTTCTCACCATTTTTCTTGCATAAATCATTTCCCCAACCTGCCCTCTATGATTTCAAATTTCAGAGTATTGAAGGTGGACTCAGACTCTTGCAAAGCTAGATTTCCAGCAATGAACCCCAGTTGTCATTCTCATCTCTAACGCTATAGCTAATCAGCAACTCACTTTTTCCATCTTTCCAAAGCATACAAATTAGTTTTCCTAGAGACGATGCTTTTTTTTTTTGTATTTCATCAACTTACACACTCTTTAATTAAGTCGTGGGGGAGGTAGCAGATTAGGAGGCATCGCTGTGTTGTGACTCGGCAAAGTCTCCCAGAGGCTGCCAGGAGGTGCCGGGCAGGCAGAGAGATCCCTCACCAGGAGCCTGGCCAAGGCGCTGAGTTCCAAGGGGAAAGAAAGTTGCAGGAGCCCAAGGTGAACTGACGGTGGTGGCTTCCTCAGTTTTCCTTTGAAAGGCAGCATCATCTCCTGAAAACAGTATTCTAGACACAGTGGTTCGATCAGCTGGTCTCATGGACGGTGCGGCCTGAGGACCTTTCTCGACCTTCACTGGAGCACACGTAGACGCTGGTGAACAGGGTTAGGAGGGCTGCTATTAGAACACGCTCCCATCAATATACTGGAAACACGTGGCATGGAGGACGGGACTCTGAGGAAGACAGCTGTGATGCAACCTGCCTGAGATCCCCTCGTGGATGGGAGAATCTCACCAAACAGGGAGGAATCTGCCACAGTTAAAAGGAACCTAATCCCCCTGTCCCTGAAGAACAATTCTCTCTCCAGAATGTCCCCAGGCAAGTCACACGTCTCACAGGTGACAGTGCATGTGTTGTTTCCAGTTTTGGATTTATTTTCTCATTATTTCAATGATATAAACATCAATTAATTTTCAAGAAAATCACATGTGAATCTTACCAGTTAGCTGCTACACTTCAGGAAAAAGCTTTTACAAATACTGTATTTCATCCTCACAGCCACAACCCCCACACTCTGTGGTGGGGAAACATGGCTCACAGAGTGAATACACTTGCCCCAGGATGAAGAGCAGAGCAGGACCAGAACTGGATGTCATTGTCACTGCTCTCTCCCTAGAAGGCCGCTGTTTCCCACTGGCGTTCTCTGATCTCCCAGGACCTGCTATCGGTCCTGCGCTTGGGGACCTGTGGTGACATGCTCACTTCAGTCTTCCATGTTTAAGATATTTTGTGATAAAAGCCCTGGACAGGAAGCCAAACGCATGTATCTGAGTCCAGGTTCCTCCTTAAATCTCATGTGATGGAAATAAATCCCTCCACACTTACATGTGTGGACAAAGGGAAGAGTCTATGGGCACTCTCACAGAAAACACCAGGGCCTATGTTTCAGACAAGGCTGTGACCAGGACCACAGACACCGATGCATTCCTTCTGCCCTCTCCATCTGGGGTCCCTGGGGCACTGCAGGCACTGGCTGTATTCTCATCTATCCACGTTCCACCACGAGAGAAATCCAGCCTCCTACAAATATCAGCTCACAGAGAGAGACAGCTCAGCAGTGGAACAGCTTGGGAAACTCTGGTGGGCCTGACGCTTGAAGATGGACTTCACCGTCCTCACCTGCACAGTGTGACAGAAGTGCACTTCCCAGGCACGTACAGGGAGCAGTGAGCACTGAGAGTCAGCGGCCACCACAGAAGGAGGGGACTCAGCCACCACCGCGCTGCCTACGAGGAGAGCACCAGACAGACCAGCATCAGAAGACTTCATCGTCAGAATGATACTGTTCCAGATGGCATGTGGGGAAGGGGTGCAGGAACAGGTGAGTGGGACAAGAAAGCAAGAAACAAAACTTTCTGGCACTAAGGTGTGTCAACTTAAAAAGCAAATTTTCCAGTTATTTTACCCTCAAAACAAGTTTAACAGGAAATAGCCAAAAGAACTGCAACTCAGGACATCCATGCTATGGCGACCCACAGGCAAATCCAGAGGACAAAGGAGGGAGCTGCTTTTATAGAGAAAAGGGGGAGAGGGAGGGGCTGTCCTAAAGGAAAGTCCACTGGGGGAGAGGCATGGTTCAAGGGTCAACAGCTTCTCATTGGCTGAGCTGTGGCATTTCTCATTGGCTGGGCTGCGGGGTTTCTCATTGGCTGAGCTGCAGCTTTTCTCATTGGCTGAGCTGACGCCTTTTACTTCCTGTTGGGGATGCAAGTGTCCACCGCTTCCTATGTGGTGTAGCTGACAATGTGCCATGGGGGTGAGAGCTCCCCTCAGGCCTCCCTGATTGCAATTTAGTTAAGGTTTCTCTTATTAATTTCCACATTTTCCCCTTTGGTCAAGATCTTTCTCCGAAAGCATCTCTAATCAACAGACAAGGGTCTCTATACATAATGGTCTTGTCTGAAAGCATCTCTGATCAACAGTCGGGTTCTCTGCACATGGTGGTCTTGTCCCTCAGTGCCAGGAAGGACCTTTCCTGGTTGTTGTGTCCCACATTGGAGGGAAGGTGCACAGTGGTTGGAAACCATTTAGGCCACATTTGAGTAAGAAGGAAGTTAGGAGGGAGAACTCTCAGGCATTTCCCATCTAAAATCTATGTTTCTCCAAGGTCGTAGGCACTGGAGATCAAGTGCTGAGCCAGCATCACCTCACTGGGCATGTCATTTTTACAGAGGTTCGACAGGCAGTAGGTATAGAACTTCAGAACAAGTATACAGAGTAAGATTAAGAGCAATACAACAAACCCAGTTTGCAGATGGTTCTAACCCAGGAGCCCAGACCTGAAGGTACCAGCTGAACAAATCAAAAGACAGTGGGTTGTCAGGTGAAATTGGTTGAGGCCACAGTGCTTGCTCTCTAACCTTATGTAACTGGTTTCTACTTCCCCAGAGGCATTTGTCCATGGGCAACAGGAGGCGTTCACCATTGCACAGACACCTCCTTGCTCAGCGAGGAGGTAATCAAGGGTTACATGATTAGCCAAGACTGCCTTGGTCAATGAGTTAAGTGACTGTTGCTGAGCTGAAATTGCTTTGGCTGTGGAGTCAGCCAACTCTTCTAGAGTCATGGAGAGATTCCTGATCACTTGTTCATTGACACTCACTCCAATCCATGGGAAGAAAGCTCTTCCTATGGACGTAAACCCAGAGTCACGTACACCTTCTGGAAGTTATCGTTTAAAATGATTATAGTGGCTTAATGTAACAGACCAGTGAGAGGCCTCTGTTTGGTTACGTAGAGAGATAGGACGTGAATACCCCAAAGGCACACTGCCCTTGTGTTCTCCTGCTGTCAAGGCAATGAGTTGCCCAAGCACAAAGGCCATTACCAAAACCTCCACATATGAAAGTACAACCAGGGACTGTACATAAGGCTCCCTCATAAGTACTATTCACTCATTCACCAGCACAGAGGCGTTCGCATTATATAATCAAGGCTCAGATTCTATGTTGTTACATACCGAGAGGTTGCTTAAATACGTGGACGTGTTAAGAAATATACAAATGATTAAACTTACATCAATGGCCCCACAACATTTTTCACAAAATATTCAAAATATTTTGTTTTCCCCTTCCAAGGCTGGGTTAATCAAAGCAAGGAATGAGTTTAGGTGGGCCCAGGACCCTCATTCAGTAAAGTGGACCAGATCAATTTAGACAAACAACAGCATCCAGAATCCCAGTCAAATTACTTACTGGATGCAGTAAGGGGTCATTACTGCCTTGGACAGACCAAGATTTCTGATGGCAAATCCAGCAATCAGAGAGGTTTCTCCCTTTCACAAGAGACTGGGAAATGTGAACAAGGACACTGTCCTTCCAGGAAAGGTAGGGAGAAAATAAAGTAAGAAACAACAGTGGGATGAGGGTGTACAGGTCTGGTCTGGTCATCTTGGGAAAGCCGTGTGCCTGAGATGTCGGCTGCATCTCTTCCTAGTCCATTTGACTTGGAGGTCTCCAGTGTTTGCATAGGACTAGATGTCAGGTGGAGCCTTCCTTAGCTGTGAGGTGTGCACCCAAGACTCAAGTCCCTGAAGCTAGGCTGCCATCTGGGTAGAGAGTCCCTTCCAAGGAGATTTCAGGGGCAGTAAAATTGTAAGTGTCAGTTTGGAGTATTGTAGCCAGATATTTAAGGGCACTAGAAGAATTCAGAATCCAGTCTGGCTTATAGGTATAACAAAACCTTAAAGACAGTTAATAGGATTAGAATTTAATATCTACAAAGGGGCAAGCATAATTTTTCTCTCCAGTTAATCCCATCTTTATTAAAGATAATCATAGTAAAACTAATTTGTTTGTATTAAACTTGGCCTGATTATTTATATAAATTCAGCAAAAATAGTGATTGATCATACAAGCTCTTTTTTAAGATTGCTTTGCTGAAAACTTGTAAGCAAGGTACTAGGCTGATTTTTCCAGGCAGTTCCTTCAAGCTGTCTGGTCATTTCTGAGTCTATGTACATCTTCTTTAAATGTAACATTCTAGTCAGAGCCTTGGTAATGTGGCCAATATTTCCAATTGTGCCCTGTTATAAGGAGAATAGACCTTCACTGGGAGCAATTTAGCAACATTCTCATACTACCTTGCTTTGGCTTTCTGCTCGGAGACCACCCCTGAAAATACTGCCACTCCCGGATGCTCAGGCATCCTTTCCCAGTGGCCTTCGCTGACCACACCACACAGGAGGGACCCCAGGGTCTCTGCTCCGTGAGTTCAGGATGCACGGGGCAGAGAGATGGAAGTTATACCCTGAGCAGCTGCTAGGAGCAGTGGTACAAAAACACGGCTTTGCAGAAGCTGCATTCCAGGACTCTTTGTCTTAGTGTCTACTGTAAACAAGGCTCCGGGTGAGGCCGACAAAGCCTTGCAGGACATGGTTGTGATGCCGGGAGGGTCCCAGTGCCCAGCCCTGTGGACCGCGGACACCATCACCCATAAACCTCTCACTGGTTATGGAGACCCCGAAACACTGGCCCACACTTCCTGCTCCCAGATTTTCCTGGCAGCCCCTCGGTCTTGGTTTCCCCTTTGGACATCTCTGATGCTGCTGCTTCAGGCGGCTGGTTACAAATATCCAGTCATGCTAAGTCCTGTAGGATCCCTGGTAATCTGGACACTAACGGTGGTGATCAAATTCTGCTAAATGAAGGGTCCTCCTCCTGCTGTTCTAAGGTGCATATCCACATCGTTTGTCCTTGAAACATTTGCCAGTGAGACAAGGAAAGCCACATCCAGGCATTCGCTAAGCTGGGCACAGTGCCACATGCCGCTTTAGAAATGGTGCAATCAGGGATGATGAAGAGAACCACTTTTGGCAGGAACAGAGTGGGAAGGAGCCGCTTGAGGGGAAATATCCCAATAACGTCCTGTCAGAACTAACAAAAAGCCTGTGCTCTGGAACCTCAGAGACGGCCAGTGCAGGCGAAGATGACCACATGGGGAAGGGTGGCCATCGTCAGGAGCTGGAGGAACCACTTGAAAGACAATGAAACAGGACATGCTCCCGTGTGATAAGCTGACTGCCCCCGAGACAGAACAAAACAATACCCTGTCGCAGCGACAAGTGCGCTTCCTCGTGACTTCACACATCTTGCAGAACTGCAGCTGTGCCAGCCTGGAACCTGCACTGATCAGTATTCATTCTTCAACAGACGTTTACTGAGCATCGACTATGCCCCAAGGCTGCTCTACCCATGGAGTGACCTGGACCAGGGGGGCCCTGACCACGAGCGCTTCCTGCTGCGGAAAACGTCAACCATGCCAACAAAGGCCTAGCTTGGGGACCGGCTCCTCAGCGCCCCCTGGCTCATAAACGAGTCCACACAGCAGGTCAAGCCTTCAGGCCCCGAGAGAAACAGCTAAGTAGGCGGAGGCCGAGGTCCCAGGACCACGCTGCCTCCTCGGGTCACTGCACAAGACACCCAGATATTGCACAAGGGGAGCCTGGGCCCTGCGGCAGAGCTGGGACTGCAAACTCAGTGAGCGTGCTGCAGAGAACATTTCACCGGGACAACTCCAGGATGCCTCCGTATTCTGCCTGATCAGGGTCTTGAATAATCCGCCCTCAGCAGCCTGGAGGTGAACTACACACTCAGGCCTGGGAGACACCACTTGCGGGACTTCGCCCTGGACAGTGCTTTGAAATGGGCTCACTTCAGAATTTTGAATCCGGAAGTAGCAAAGTGTTATTTTGGGCGCAGTGGTTCCGGCAGATTCCGTGCGTGGGAGTCATATCCTGGGACTTGAACTGACATTAAACCAAGACTTCAAACCCAGAATTAACCAAAGCTGTTAACCGAACAAAAGGGTTTTTCAAAGAAACACAGAGATCCAGTGTGAACCTATACATTCAAAAAACACCCTGAATCCAATAAACCCCGAAAGTCCAAATGTCCTCTGACGTCAGGCCTGTGGTCTGGGCCCCCAGCTACCCTTGCTGCCCAGGAACTCACGAAACCCCTCACAGACAGGAGCAGTGTTCTCACGCCTCCTCCTCCAACACCGCACTGACACGGGAACCTGAGTGAGGTCCCAAAAAAGCGTCACTTTAGGAAAACTGGGGAGTGTGCAAAATTGTGTGCAAAACGCTTGTCCTCTCACCCTTTGAGATGTTTGCTGTTATTATCTTTTATGAACAGCCTCTGTTTCCTTACACGTTAAAAGTTCTTGAAAACCTTCCCTCCAACATCTGGGAACGACGTGGGACGCTGTTGGTGCCGCACCAACTCCAGGCGGCAGAGCCGAGCGACGCTTTGCAGAAAGCCAGGCTCAGGCTGAGGCAGGGACGCAGCGCGTGGGGAGTCCTGCCACGTCATTCCCAGGATAATCTCCCACTGATTTACGACGGAGACTTGGGTGACTTCCCGGGACGGTCCCAGCACATACATCTACCAGTGTCATGACCTGGCTGATAAATCATCAGCAGACGCATGGCTGAGTGTCGCTTGAGTGTGAGAACCAGGCAAGTGCAGAAACGCCCGCCCTGCTCTCCAGGCCACAGGCATCTACAGCTCCTGCCTGTGAGACCACAGGGGCCACCCTCCCAGCCTTGGTGGGAGATGTGGCTATGTCCAAGGTCTGCAGGATGAGGGGACTGGTGTGGCATAGCTGCCTGGCACCCCTAGAATGTCCACAAGTCAGTGTCCGGGGTCACAGTCCTAGCGACCTCACCAGCCCCCATGCACCCCAGGAGCAGAACCTCCCAAGGGTCCTTGTGCCCGGCCCTTTGGTGCTCAGCCTTCCACATGCCTCCCCTGCCTCCCTCCCTCCCCTCCTCTTCCTTCCAGGGCCAACCTACAGGCCGCCCCTCAGTCAGTCTTCCTCCTGCCTCAGTACCTTCTGCCCAAAACGGTCCCACTTGCCGGCTCTCCAGTCTTGTAACACCCTGCCCTTCTGCTCCAGCACACGCGCAACAGTCCCCACCCTAACGCACTTTTCCCGCCTCTTAGCTGCTCCTGTGCTGTCTTCTTTCTCTTCGTTTCTGGAGTAGCCTGCCCACCCTCTCCAGCCACAGGGACTTGCCAGTCTTCATCACCCTGCAGCTAGGCTTCTGGCTCCACCATCGTTGAAATGACGCTTTCCAGTCGCTGTCCACAACCAACATCTTCATCATCTCCTTAGGGTAGCATCTCAGAAGCGTCTGCTCCATGAGCCTTCCTGACACGCAGCTCACACAGAAACACCCCCCTTTTCAGAATTCCTCAGTTGCCCCCTCAGGTCCCAGCTCTCCAGGCCGTGGGGGAACTCTGCTGTCCTCAAACTGCTCGTCCTGTGTCCACCACCCAGCCTGCCCAGCTCCCCTCCTCCCGTGGCCGCACTCAGGCTGCTTTGCGTGGCTGACATGTGCTGCTCCCACCTCACCACACGTCAAATCCTACCATCTCCAGGCTCTGGAACAAAGCCAGCCCCCCGGCCCATGTGGAAATCCTCCCTCTGTCTCCCCCGAACGAACCCCCACGGCGTGTTCTGGCAGGAGATCATCTCGAGTCTGCCTTTCAGTGTCCAGAGCACCTAGCCCAGGGCCTCGCGGGCGCACAGTGTAGGTGCTCGCTGGAGGAACCTAGGATGACCGTGCTGTCCTTGTCACTGGGGGCCAGCGGGCAGGGCCCAGCCAGGTGGCCTGGCCTCACCCTTGGTGTCAACTCAGACAGACCTCTTTCCTGCCCCCGCAGGGAAGGAAGGAGCTGCGAAGAAGTCACAGATTAGGTGGAAAGCCGTATTAACACTTCCCTAGGATGGAGAAAAGGAGCCTTTGCAAGTGCTAATTCTCAGGCGGGGGAGCCCTGCCAACTGCAGGTCACAGGAAGCACCACGGTGAAAGTGGCGCAGATGTCAGGGAGCTCTGGGCCTGCCTGTGTGATCGCCACCTGCAGATAAACCTCGGTTACTTCTGCTGGGCCTCTGTTCACACACACAAAGACAGAGGACTGAGCGAGCCCCACCAGGAGTGGAACCACCAGACCACAGAGCTGCCCGAACCGTCACAGCCACCACTGCAGGACAGAGGAGAATGCTGGCCTCACCAGGCTCAGCAGCTGACGGAGTCCTTCTCCACCGGGTCGCTCGGGATGACAGCACAAACAACCAACATGAGTGTGCAGGAGGGCAAGACGCAACCTCAGCTGGCGACACTGGGATACTCGAAGGAGCCTCCTGCCCTTTGAAGCGAACATTAAAGAGAGAACCCCCTTCCAACACACAGTCTCCATCTCCCGAGACACCAGACGTGGTCTCGTGAAAAGACGTCCGACTTGGAGCCCAGGCTGGCTCTGCCCTCTGGACGAGGCTCCTGGGAGGTGCCTCACTTTTCTGCGCTTGGCTGCCTAGTGAGATGGGTTACCTGATCACCACCTCCAGCATCAAGGCCAGGCCTCCCCCGACGGCTGCCAGGTGGACGTCTCCTGCCCTGTCCTGAGACTGGATGTGTACAGCCTCTTGGGGCAGGGCATGTGCAGGGCCTTCCCTCTGCCCGGGCACCGGGGTGCCGTCTGCTCCTTGGATTTACCAGGGCCATACAGGAAGGGTCCCTCCAGCAGACGCCTTGGTGCAGGAGGCTGAGGAACGCCGGGAAGGGATCCCATGCCTGACGGACAAGAGGGCTCGTGTCCACTGTCGCGACAGAAGCAACGGGAGGGGAATGGGATGGGGCGCCGGGCTCAGCCTGTGGGGAGGGGCGCCGTCAGCTGTGGGCGGGAACCGGGTGGGCTGGGTGGAGTCAGTCCATTCCAGGCCGAGCACAGGACGCACGTGGCAGAGGGAAACAAACACAAAGGTCACGGAACAGCAGGGACGCCTGTGGAAGGTTTACAGGAAATTTCCCAAGTGCCAATCGATCACCGATTAGCTTACGATCAGAAAGCTGCCGTTTTCTTGGTAGTTTTCCCTCCCACCTTTCTTCTGCCTCTTCTCTGAGTAAAGATGAAGTCAGTCCTTGGTCATTTTTCCATCACTGTCAGTGTCTGCTTCCAAGTAGACTGATGTTCCTGCAAGTTCCCGTTCTCTGGTTTCCCCTCAGAAATCCAGAGGCTCCAAGCCCTGTTAGTCCTGCTCATCCCAATGCACGGGGACTTGATTCGGGTCCCAGAGGGGAGACCGTGCCTCCCAGTCTCTCATCACCCCTCCCACCCAGCATATGCTCAGTAAAAACGTGCTGAAACAGCAGCGAATGACAGAACCCGAGGAAGGAGCGAACGCCCCTCATCCCCCGACCGCAGCAACTCCAGGCAGAGGCCCTGTGGCCAGCAGCTGATTTCTGGTGTGCCATTCCTTTACGAGTCTAGACAAAGACTTCACTCAGGGTAGAAGTTTTTTCAGTGAGATTTATTTCCTGTAAAAAATAAATTTACAGCTGTTACTTTAAAATTCAAACCAATACATGATTATTATTTAAATATCCAAGGTGAGTAGCTGATCTTAAAGACTTTAGAAATTAAAAGAAACTCAGTCAAAAAAGAAAAGATCCAATCCTAAGGGAAAAACAGACCAGGCTGTTTACCTCGTCAGCCCGAAGAGAAGTGCGGACCAGAACAAAGACTACTACATCAGAGAGAAAATTAAAAGGGCAGAAACGGGCCACCTTTAGGAGGTCTCCAGCATCACGCTGATGTCAAAGGGCAGCGGCCTATCCCTGGGCTGTGCCTGGGCTTCCCGACATTCAGAGCCGTGTGAACATGACACAGAGTGGTCTGTTCGTGCGCCTTCCTCATGCGTCTGTGAAGGATGGGAACGTGCGACCACGGTGGCCGCTCCTCAGCAGCTCACGTGCTGACCGGGAGAGACAACACCAAGCTGGGGGATGTGAGCAACAGTGCGCTCCGTGCCTCCCTCTTGGCTGACCTCAATAACTGAGGTAGCATCTTTCTCTGTAGCAAAGGTTGGGCAGGAGCATCAGCAGCTTCCTTGTGACACTGGGGGCTCCTCAGCTATGATACAAACCGACCGTGGGCAGTGCATCTATGTGGCTGCTCCCACGGCTCCTGTGGGACTCAAGAAAAGGGAGCCACGACACCTGCTGTGCCAGGTGCAATGACGTCTGTCTCTGACCAGGGTCTCGTGTCTCCTGCAGGCACCTGAAGCTGTGGCATGCTAACTTGCAAGCACAAGTGGGGGAACAATCCAAACCCGTCACAGCTCTTCATAAGTTGATCAAAATCAGTCCAGAAGCCTTTGTTAAAAAAAAGTCAAAAAATATCAGGTTTTCAGTCTGGCACCTCCCATGGCCCCAGTCCAAAACTGACATTCGCCATCACAGCCATTTCAGCCACACAGCGTAACAGCACGACTTGGAGCATGGAACCACCAAGAAGACACAGGTCCCACGTCTGCACCTCCCAAGTACAGGCCACATCCTCTCCAGATCTGGGCATAAATGATACAAAGTCACATGAAAGTTCCTACCAAACCTGTGCATACGCAGGAAGACTGGGCAAAGCCTGGGATGGCTGACTCATTCCCTCCCACCTACGGGTCAGCGCGGGCCATACGCTGGGAACAGGGCTGCGTCTTAGCTATATTTTTAGGCATCTGTGGCCGCAGAGTGCCTCATATGCATATTGGCAGGATTAAGTTAGTCTCAGCAACAAATCAATATCAAGTCACAAAGCTCTAAGTACCTCCCGAGCTTTTCCCTCTTACAAAGTGAATCCTTTAAAGGGGTTTACACTTGAAATCGCTTTCTGTATGGACTTATGTGTTGGCTGGTTGGTTTGTGTTTGTTTTAGACTCAACAAGGAATAACAAGAATTCCTCGTGAGACTTACACAAATTACCTCACTAGAACTGAAAACCAGTTTTGTCCTGTTTCTGGTGCTCTTTCACATCAGTTTCTTAATCCTACAGAATCTAAAAGTGGCTACTGCAGACCCTTGATGTCTCTTCTCACTTCTCACCTCAAGAAGCAGACGTCCACTGCCGACGTGCTCTCCCCATCCAGTTAGAAGGCCTTCCCTCTGCACACTGGCTGTGTCATCTCATCTACGCATCTTTATTCTGGTAACTTATTACTATTTATATCCTTGGCATTCAAGCCATGCATATTTCGAAGAGTAAAAAGGAAAAAAGGAATTTAGAACACAAGTTGTCCCTCTTTACAGAAAGCTGACGGGTGGCCAGGCCTAAGCTACCGTCACATTTTCGCTCAAGGGCCTGTTAGCCAGCTCTTCCTGCAAGTCACAAAGGTGGGGCGAGCCAGATGCAGATATTTTTGCTATAGAGCTAACGTTAATAGGGAGAGTCCTTGATATGAGAAAATGTCCAAGGACTGATACCTGTCCTCGCAAGAACACTGAGTCATCTCTTTTTCCACCGCTCCAAACAAGGGCCACGTCTGGTGGCCTTTGTCTAAAGCTACCTAATTCTGATTGAGCTGAGGCCGAGGTGAACTCGGTGATTTTCACAGACTCTGCCCTTAGATACTGCCACCTAGCACATCTGACGTGGGCGACACACAGACCACCTCTGAGAGACTCTGAATCAAGGCAGGAGGAACAAGAGCTCCCAGTGAATATTTAAAATGTCCTGACGCATCTCTGCTCCATGAGGTGTCTCCAACGGTTGGGTCAGGTTTGCATCCAGCCACCACGTTGAGAGTTGAGAGCCGCCTGGCCATTCCCAGGCAATATCTGCCACACAGGAGGTCTGCCTGGCTCCCACAGAAGTTTTTTTAAGCACTAGTTGCAAACTTTTAAGAAACTGGAATATTTTACATCAACTTTGCATTTCTGATGTTCTCTGAAAATAGGAAGCTGAGAATTCAGTGCCTGCATTTCCTCACAGCGACAACCCAGGCTTGTGAGGAGCAGCTGCCCCTGCCCCATTCCCCCCCCCCCCACCCCCACCCCCTCTGCCAGCGTGTCATCCCTGCCTGGCCATCAGCTCCCCCTGTGGCCAATGGCTTGTCCTCCTGAATGGCTGGCCAGGGATTAGGGGTCAAACCTGTGCCTGTGGAATAGAGTAAAACTAAAATGACATTGTTTTG
The DNA here is from genome assembly GCF_037783145.1 of Equus przewalskii. Lineage (NCBI taxonomy): Eukaryota > Metazoa > Chordata > Mammalia > Perissodactyla > Equidae > Equus > Equus przewalskii. The sequence goes on from NC_091834.1 coordinate 108,403,020, forward strand.
AACTAATTAAGGCCATGCTCCATCTATGTGAGCCAACCAGTAAAAAAGAATCTTTTATACAAAAAAGGCCTGACTGTGGATCACAACATTCTGTTTCACAACGGCAGAGAACTTAGCCTCCCTGAACTAGTCCTGCTTCCCTTCGTCCCGCATCTGTCAAGGTGAGTCACTGGCACAAACTTACAGATGCTCCATCACTGTCAGCCACCCCCTGACCAAGTGTGAGGGGACTTCCTCCGAGGGAAAGTCCTGGCCACATTCCACATTTCAAAACTTAAGAGCTCCCTGCTGCCCACTGGAACGGGGCCAGTCTTCTGTTTGTTAACAAAATGTTCCTGATGAAAGCAGGAAGTCAAGAGTGACAAGAAAGAAACACTACAACAGTATTTTAGGAGCTTTTCCCTAAAACATCATTTCTGGGAGAGGCAAGAGGAGGGGAGCAGTTGCCAGCCGAGGTGTCCACAGGGGAGAGGTGCATGGTCTGTAGAGAATTTACCAACAATGATAAAACAATGATAAAACCGACTGCGACTTGGTCTGCTTTCCATTACGACCCTGCGTCAGCAACACCAATGGTACAGCTCTCCTCTCTCCACCATTTCGGGAGTGCCTGTGCGTCCAGAGCTTGTGGCAGAGGGCCTGGGACGTGCGTGCGTCCTGAAGACGGATGCAGGAATTGGAATAGAAGGCAGCGCTTACGAACACCCTTTAAATGCTGGAAGACGCACTCCTGGGAAGGAGCACTTCTGTTCACTGCTGCTCCAGGAGGCAAATTAATGCCCGCGAGTGGACACCATCCTCAGGCAGCCTCAGGACCCATCAGCAGCATGACTGTCCAACATGGCGTGAGGAGGTGGAGTTCCCATCCCCGGGTCTTCGGACAGAGGCCGAGGTCAGCAACTGAGGATGCAGCAGATGGCACTCCTGCCCGCCCCACTCCATGCAGGAGGCCTCGCCAGTGGGCTGCTGGGATGTGCTGACAGGACCTGGGCTCACTGGCCACTAACGAGATGCTTCTAAAGGCTGTAGACCATCTCCACTCAACACTTACTTTTCCTAAATTTCTTAATTTTCACTGAAGGGAATGGACGTCAGTGACCATGACGACTGTTTTGTCACGAGGCCCTGGTTGGCAGGACCCATGTCTCATCCATCCCTGTAGTGGCTAATGGTCAGCACATGGCTTTGCATGGGACGGACATCCAGTCCACGTCTGCTGTGGAGCTACTTCATTTGCCTTCCTCTGGACAGAGATCAACCAGACCATTTGGAAGATGTGGGCCCCAGGGCCATGTGTGCCCCGCAGAATCACAGATCTTTAAGGCTGGAAGGAATCCTGGAGCCAGAGACCTCACTTTTCAGCTGCGGAAGTGGAGGCTCCAGAGGGGACAGGAAGGGGCACAGGATGCCAGTTTTAGCGTCAGTCCAGTGCAGGAGCCACTGGCCACCTGTGAGCACTTGAAACATGGCGGGTCCAAATCGTGATGCACTGAAAGTGCAAAATACACTCTGGGTTTCTAACACTTAGTATACAAAAAAAAGAGTAAAATTTCTCATCAGTATCTTATATCAGTTACAGTTGAAATGATAATGGTTCAGATATATTTGGATAAATAAAATATCTCGCATGTTTCTTTTTACTTATTTTAATGTGGCTACTAGAAAATTCAAATTCTTATGTGGCTCAAGGTCTATTTCTATTGGGCAGTGCTGGTCCAAAGCAGAGCCCACATCTGTGACTGAGGGTCTGGGGTCCCCTGCGGGACACTACACTGTTTTGACACATAGTCATATTTTGATTTTAATTTGTTCTTGAAGAGGATAAAATAATAACACAGAACAGAGAAAAAGAAAGCTGAAGGGCAAAAGGGTTCTGCTCCTGTTGTCCTCTGGGTGTCATACCAGAACCTTGTGAGTTTATAGGCATGTGAATGTGCCCAGGTGGAGTGCCTGCTGTCCTGGCACTCCTTCTCGACCTGGAGAAAATAAAATCAGCCACTTCGCTGCAGTCACAAAGATCTGTCTGCAGGAAAACATGAGTTTCATTTTCCTGTTTGATTTCTGACAAGTTCCCACGGTTCTTAAGAGGACCGAAATCATCTGTGATGTAACTCACTTTAAAATGCAAGAAATTAGATAAATACTCACTTCGTGGAAATGAAGTTGCTTTTGCAAAGCATAACAACGCCATGAAATTAGTAACTGGTGTATTATCTCAAACCACGGAAACTGCTACTGTTAAGGATCAAGGCTTTCTTCTGAAAGGTTTACATGAAGCTCTCCCTTGGCCCAACACCACCATGCTCTCTGAGTTTTACCAGAGTTCATGAAAAAACAGTGGAAACGGACCTTTTCCCTTTTTCCCGAAGATGCAGGTGACCAGAAACACCCATTCCAGAGGGCCTGTGGGGTCTCTGAGTCCCCGGGCACAGTCCTAGTCATCAGCTCCCCACCTCACCTTTGTATTTCTCTGATTCGGCCCTTAGAAGCTCTGCACACTTTGTTTCTTCCTCCTGTATTTCCAGATGAAATCGGCATTCTGGGTGAATGCTGTTCACCTGGTCAAGATTTAAAAAAACAGAAATAACTAAAAAATCCCAACAGAAGAAGGAAGTCAAGCAAAAGTTCTACAAAACCCCCAAAATCTCACAGTTCTAAACCACTTCCAAATTAACACTCATTTAAAAGAATCACCTTCATATTTCTGGCATGGTTATTAAAAAAAAAACCTCCACTATTTACTTTGTAAAGGAGTTATACAACAAATATGAAACCTAATAGGATATATTTTTTTTTGCACGGAAAACAAACTTACTAACGTAATACACTGCATGTTGCTAGCACTAATTTGGCGGCAATAGAGCTCTTTAATCCAATCATCTTTCAATACTGGAGTCCTCCATTTCATAGGCTTCGATTTAATTAGAGTAAATACATGTTTGTTCCTAAGACCATTCTTAAGGATGGCACGCCAGCCACCCTAGAGCCGGCTCATCCTCCAGGGACAGTCTCTGCCCTCGTCACTGCCAGGAGCCCCAACAGGACAGCCCCAGGGTGAGAGGCTGCAGGTCATCGTGCAAACCCAGCCTTAGACTCTGGTGTGAAGGAGCTTTTCAAAAAGATTCGAGGGGTAAACAAGGAGAAGAATTTGGGGAGAGCCCATCACTGTGGCTTCCACTAAACAAGGGATGGGTGAGTTCACATCGGATCTGTCACAGGAACTAAAGATGTGACACAAACAGTGGTTAATATTGTCTGTCTGTGTGTGCAAAGACAAAACCACGTGTTTCAGTCTTAGAAGATAATAGTCTCTGATCTCTATTTTTACAAAGGTCCAACATTCTCTTTTTGTATTGGCACCCCCCAAATACATGGTAGGTTGGAGGTGCACCCCCTCCTGTGTCTGAAGAAAATTTTACTTTTACTAAAAAGAATCATACTCTTGGCTATATTATGACCATCTATGTTTAATTATCCTACTATTGAAATAGGTCAATTAGAATTCTAACCAGGAATAGAATTTCCTAACAGAATTAAGAGAAGAAACGTAATGCTGTATACTTTCATCACATTTACCCTCATTTTAAAAAAGATCTAAAGCTTTTTTTTTCTTCCCCTAGCTTATTACTGGACAACCTCCAACTGCAGAAGATCCTGGTTTCAAGCAGGCTATATTTTTCTATGGGAAAAACAAGCCAATGGTTTAGATTTCAGAATCAGGGAAATCATATTGACTTAAAAAGAAAAATAAATTTTTGTTAAGGTATTAAAAGACACTATAATACCTGACATTCTTGGAATATGCAGAGCGATGACTTATTTTGGGACATCTTAGAAATTAAAGCAGCATTAACCACAATAATTTCCGGTACTTTTAACAAACTAGCTCTTCCAAAGCATTGCAATTAGTAGCAAGGTTCTTATTCTCACAGCCCTCCTCCGAGGGAGGAGAACCTTTACAGGACACAAGGAGGGCGGCAGGCTTATGCCTCCCCCCCCCCCCCGCCCCCACACGGAGGAGACAGCCTCAGCAATTACTGCTTTCCCCAGATAGCTCCGTCCTCAGCTGCACAACCTTCAGGGGAGATGAATCAACAGAGCCTGCGATGTTGGCTGGACATGCACACACACAATACGACGTGCACACACACAATACGACGTGCACACACACAACAGTCTTCAGTCCGCGAGGAAGGAAGCAAGAAATAAGGTTCGAACTTGTTTCTAAAAGGTCTTCAAATAAAAGGAAGAATTCTTGGGAACTAAATAATCTATTAATGCCCTCATTTAACCAGCTTCTCTTCGGTATGTAATTTCCTTCGGTGCTTTTAAATAATGGTAGAAAAATCAAAGCGGAATACTTCCAAAAGGAAACTTTCTTTCGCCACATTGCGTCTGCCCCTGACACACACTAAAACACAGGGAAACTAGTGACAAGCGCCAGGAGCGGAAGGAGAAGCCGTTAATGACGAAGCAAACCCATTTCCCAGAAGCGGGAAGCCTGCGCAGGTGGGCGCCCCGGGACCCGCGGGCCTCGCCGGCGCGATCCCTGGAGGCGGGGGATCCAGCTCCTCTCTGACAGCCCCGGGGAAGTAAAGCATCCTGCCCAGCAAATCCGGGGCAGTCGGTGCCGGGGAGACGGCGCGTGCATCTCCCACCGAAGGCTGACTTCGGCTGGCGCGGAGCGCGGTGCTTCGGCTCCGCTGGGGAGGGTCCGGAACGCCCCCGGGGACCCTATTCCTTCTCTGGAGCACTCTGGGCCAGCACTGCGCCCCCGGCCCGCGCCTCTCGCCAGCCCCGCGCCCCCGACCCCGCGCCCCTGGCCCGCGCCCCTGGTTAGCCCCGCGCCCCCGCCTCGCGCCCCTGGCCAGCTCGGCATCCCCAGCCCCGCGCCACCCCGCCCCGCGCCCCTGGCCAGCCCTGTGCCGGGACTCGGGAGGGAAGTGCAGCCCGGCGCACGGGGCGCTCCCCTCTGGGGGAAACATGGATCCACGGTCAGGGAGCGGGGGTCCCGGGCGCACTCACCGGGGCGAGCAGCCAGCAGCAGGTCAGCAGCGCGCGCGGCAGAAGCGCGGGCGTCCTCATCCCGGCTCCGCTCGCCGACCGGCCGCCCGCCCGAGCGCAGCACCGCGCTCCCCCCTCGCCCCCCGCCCCGCCCCCGCGCCGCGCGCCCGCAGCTGCCGCCGCCGGGGCCCCCGCCCCCCGCTCCGCCCCCCGCGGCCCGGCCCCGCCCCCTCCTTCTCCCGACCGGGTCCCCCCTCCTCCCGGTGACCCCCTTCCTCCCCTGCTCCCGCTCCTCCCACGCCCCGCCTCTCCCTCCTCTCCCCTCCCACCGCGCTGCCTGTTCCCCTCTTCCGCAGCCAGGAGAGGCGGTGAGGGGTGCGCACAGGTGGGTCGGGGGCCGCAGTGCCCGCCCACCTCCAGGCTGAGCAGTCAGGGTGAGGGCGACTCCGGGGTGACAGGGAACGGGCAGACAGGGCTCCAGGCGTGAACCGGTGGGTTTGCACCTGCTTGTGTCCTCCTTGTTAGATAATAACCTAAAGACGCCCCCAAAGGTGGCCGGAAACCCAGTGGGTGGGTGGGCTGCCTTTGAAGCCCAAGGGCTTGGCTTGGGGCAACTGAAAATCAAGAAGAAAATTGGAGTGCATTTTGGTGGAGTGCATTTTAGGGGGCTCAGCGTGGCCGCAGGTCTTCCGTGCCTCCCGTGTAAAACCGGGAAAGTCATTGTCTCCCGCGGACTCACAGCCAAAGGGGCAGTGGGTGGGGTCGCGGGGGCCTGAGACCCCCTGAGCCTCCGGAAGGCGGTCCCCTTAACATCCGAAGATCCTGGATCCGGCTGTTACCCGGCCAATGGAGAAGCATAGAAATGAAAAATAAGACGTGACTTTTCTGTGGTTTTAACTTCTTTGAAAATAATTTTAAACTTACACAAAAGTTAGAATAAGAAGAGTACAAAGAACATCCTTTTGCCCTTTACCGAGGCTCAGCTCCTGAAGTTTCACCTCACTGGCTTCACGGTTTGTATCCTCTCTGACCACCCCACCACCGATTCGTCCATCAGCATCTAACATCTGTGTGTCTGGAGTCGTCCATCTACCTGTCTGTCTGTCTATCGTCTATCATCTTTCTTCCTATCTCAGGGGGACAGTATTACAGACCAAGATCTGCGAGCTCAGGTATGCAGCTTGGGGTCTGGAAGCTTATGGACTCTGCATCCAACATTTCTTTTACTCGCTCTCCAACCCTGGACAAGCTGATGGACTTCTCTGAGCTGTTTGTCCATTTGTGGATGAGAATGCTGGTGCCCGCCCTTCCCCTAAGGCGGCTGTCAGATCAAGGTCATCACTGCACATGAAGGCTTTGCTGAGGGCCTACCCTCTAGACACGACTGCCCTGGAGCAGGGAGGACACAAAGTCTCCTCTGAGACGGGAGTCTGCAGGCCAGCAGGTAGGGGTGGGTGACGCCGGGGAAATAAGCGTGATGACAGGATGCAGGCAAATGGGAGGAGGAGCAAGCTCTGAGTGAGACTGGAAGGATGCTCAGGAGTGAGAGATGGGGGTCCCTGAGAACAACGTGCTAGGGGCACTGGAGAAATCAGGAGGTGTGGACAAGTCCAGAGGCCTGAGGTCCTGAAAGAGGGTCTCGACCCAGTGGAGATAGGTCAGAATTGAACCGGAGTCAGACTCTGACACACTGCAGAACAGAATGCCCAACTGAGGTTCTTTCACTCTGTCTGTCCCTGCCTTGCTCAGGATCCCGCTGATGCTGGGTCGGGTGGGACTTCCATTTGTCAGTCAGAGGGGACTCTGTCTCCTTTGGGTGATTGCCCACTCTTGCAGGAATTTTTCCACTTGGCCTTGCGGGGGAGCCTACATGTCCTCAGGGCTGGGGGGAGGGGCTCCGCTGCGCGTGCCTGATGTGGGGGGCTGGTGGTCTTGTGGCTGGACCCCTGACACTGCCGGGCTAAGGTGTGGCAGCCCCCTGACTGAGCGGTGCCCAGGCCCTGTGGGAGCTGGCCCTGGTCACAAGGGCCCCGCCTCTGCCTCCTGCTCCTCGCCGCTTCCTACCACCCCACCCTCAGCACCTGCGGGGGTCTGTGTTCTGAGGCCCCAGTCGGGGGGCATCAGCCCTGTGAGGCACTTCTCAGCTGCTACCGCCTCCTGCCTGGACGCTGGGCCCGCACTTCACGTGCTTCCTGGCCCTCCCATGCCTGTGGCTTCCCCAGTTTTCCAGGCTGAGCTCTGAGTGGAGAGAATCAACCCTCTGGGGGTGGAAGCTGAGCAACTACTGCTGTGCTGTCCCCACAATCAGAAGCCGGAAACCTATTGATTCGCGAGGGGAGCCTCTGGGCTTGGTGCTCGGAAGAGGGTGGAATACTGCGCCGGCACCCTGTGCTTTCCCAAGAGGACCGAGCCTCGAATACACGGACCCCGAGGTCCTTCTGGCCCCCTGCCTGCCCAGAGTCCAGGTGCATGACTCTGGGGACCATGCCTGCTTGGGTGGAGGACACGCCCCCATACCCCACAGGCCATTTTTAACTTTACCTACGAAGAAACTCACCATTTGCCTGGGTCCCTCCTTTGGTGTCTTTTAAAAGCCTGAATGCTAGACTTCAATAAACAATTTACTTCCTCCTCCCCCCTTTCTTAAGCCTGGTGCTCACAGCTGTGATGGGGGATCAGCAGGTGGTCTGGGGAGCGCCCTCCGAGCCTGGCCCCTGGCTTTGTGCCCCATGGGCTCCTGGAAGCTGACTCAGAGCATATCTTCTACAGCTGTTCCCAGTTCTGATGGGCACATAGCATCCTGGCCCCTGGGCACCCCCACACTCAGGGCATGCTGTGGGACACAGCTGGTGCCCAGTGCATGCTTGTCACATAAGACTGTATTCGCTGTGGCGTGGAATTCCTAATACGTGCTGGCCCACTTCTCAAGGTGATTATGAAGCTAGACTCAAGAGTGGCGGTGGGAAGCCTTCACGAGCATTTTTTGGAGTGTACAGATGTCATGTGCTGCCTTGGGGATGTGCCCCTCTCGGCCCCACCCCTGGCTGTGCTGTGAGCGGACACAGACACAGCCCAGGCCCTGGCCTCAGGACGGGTCAGTGGTGTCTGAGCAGTTTCCAGCCCCTCCTACTATCAACCGCAGCCAACCCACTCAGTGAGATGGAGTCACTGGCGCGAGCCTGCCTGTGACTGCAGCCCTGCATGACCCCACAGTGCAGTCAGCCATGGACTCTCTTCCAGATGTTGAAAAGCCCAGGACCAAGCGGTGGCAGAGTTCTCAACTTCCTGTAACTGACAGGGTCTCTTCCCGCCGGCCCAGTCCCACACAAGGCCCTGGACCTGGGCTGGGAGCTGTGCACAGCGGTGGGGGTGGGAGTCTCCTCTCTGCTTCGCCTTCTGTCCCTTCATCACTGCAGCCTGCAGGAGCCCAGGGTCAGAAAGCTGGCACAGCAGGGGCTGCCTCTGTGAGCGCCTCAGGCCTCCCCCGACCCCGCACGTGGAGACTCCCCAGCCGCAGGCCCTCCAGTGCAGGGGCTGCTCCTCAGGCTGCTGCAGCCCCCACAGGTTTCCCTTCTATTGGGATCACCTTCCCTCTCCAGATGGTCCTCTTAGGAGAAGGAGTTTCAAGATGGTCCATGGGAGTCAACACCTGGCTGAGGAAAATGAAAACCACCCTTTGCGTTGCCAGTGGGGCACGCAGGCCGCTGCCAGCACCGCTTCCTCTTCAGGTTCTGCATCGGGCAGCCCGCCAGCCGGCCAGTCGCAGTGGCCTCACCTTCAGACACTCCAGGCGCAAGTCAGAGAGGTTCCTGCCTCCCTAGGAGGACACAGGCTGAGCTGCCAAATGGGTCTTGTGGCTACTTCCCTTGGTTTGTGGGAGGGGAAGCACCCCCGGTCCCCTTATGAGGAGGGAGCTGTGAAGCATCCCTACTGTGTGCCGCCTTCTCTCCCTCGGCCTCCAGGTGGTTCTGGGCTGACGGGCGCAGACCCTTCGGGTCCCTCTCCTGGCAAATCCTCTGTCGGTGCTCCAGCACCTCACTTTGAAACGTGGGGCTCTTGATCATAGTGGGGATGGCCTTTGGGCGTAAACGCTGAGGTAACTGGTTGAGCCCTCTCATGTCCTGCTGTGTCATTCTCAGCTGAGCCTGGCCCAGAGGCTGCAGAAGCATGTGGAGAGACCTGCTCCTCAGGGTTTCCCAGAGGAGGGGATGCAGGTGGTGACACCTAAGACGCATCTGGAAAGTTGTGGTTTTGTAAGTGGACCTTGGTTTGTAGAGCAGTTACACGTTCACAGTGAAGCTGAGTGGGTCCCCCTCACGCTTCCACACAGGTTTCCCTTTATTAACATCTTGCACTACTGTGGCGCCTCGTTAAAGCTGACGAGCCCATGTTATTATTGACTGACATCCATGGTGCACCGTCTCCACGGTTCTGCCTTTTCCGCAATGTCATATGGTTGGACTCACAGTGGGAGCCTTTCCGTCTTGCCTCCTTTCACATAGCAATATGCATTTAAAGTTCTTCTGCGTCTTTTCGAGGCTTGATAGCTCATTTCCTTTTAGCAGTGAATAATATTCCATCTTCTGGATGTACTACAGTTTATTTATTCACTCATCTACTGAAGGACATCTCGGTTGCTTCCAAGTTTTGGCAATTATGAATATAGCTGCTATAAACATTCATGAGCAGGTTTTTGTGTGGACATAAGTTTTCAACTCATTTGGGTAAATACCTAGGGGCATAATTGCTGGATTGTATAAGAGTATGTTTAGCTTTGTAAGAAACTGCCAAACTCTTCCAAGCTGGCTGTACCATTTTGGATTCCCATCAGCAGTGAATGAGAGCTCCTGTTGCTGCCCGTCCTTGCCAGCATTTGGTGTCAGTGTTCCAGATTTTGGCCATTCTAGTAGGTGTGTAGTGGTATCTCATTGTTTTAATTCGCTATTCCCTGATGACATATGATGAGGAGCATCTTTTCGTATGCTTATTTGCCATTCGTATATTTTCTTTGGTGAAGCGTGTGTGCAGATCTTTTGCTAATTTTCAAAAATTATATTGTTTGTTTTCTTATTATTGAGTTTTAAGAATTTTTTAATACATTTTGGATTCTAGTCCTTTATCAGAAAGGTGGTTTGACAATATTTTCTCCCAGTCTGTGGCTTGTCTTCTCATTTTCCTAACAGTATCTTCCACAGAGTAGAAGTTTCACCAAACCCAAGGTCACCTAGATTTTCTCCTATGTTATCTTCTAGGAGATTTATAGTTTTGCATTTTACATTTAGGTCTATGATCCATTTTCAGTTAATTTTTCTGAAAGGTGTAAACTCTGTGTCTAGATTCACTTTTTTGCATGTGGATGTACACTTGTTCCAGCAACACTTGCTGAAAAGACTATCTTTCTTCATGAATTACTTTTTTCAAAGATTAGCAGACTATATTTGTGGGAGTCTATTTCTGGGCTCTCTCTTCTCTTCCATTGATCTATTTGTCTATTCTTTCACAAATACCACCCTGTCCTGATTTCTTAATGTAGACATTATAGCAAGTCTTGAAGTTGAGTAGTGTGTGTTCTCTCAGTCGCTTCTTCTCCTTCAATATTGTGTTGGCTATTCTGGATCTTTTGCCTCTCTATATAAACATTAGAATCTGTTTGCCCATATCCACAGAATAACTTGCTGGGCTTTTGATTGGGATTGCATTGTCTTTGTGGATTAACTGGGGAAGAACTGACATCTTGACAATATTGAGTCTCCTATCCATGAACATGGAATATCTCTCCATTTATTTAATTCTCCCTTTATTTCATTCATCAGAGTTTTATAGTATTCCTTATATAGATCTTGTACAGATTTTGTTTGATATATATCTAAGTATTTCTATTTTTTGGTGCTAATGTAAGTGGTATTTTATATTTTTAATTTCAAATTCCAATTGTTCATTACTGGTATATAAGAAAGTGATTGACTTTTGTATGTTAACCTTTATCCTGCAACTTTGTTGTAATCACTTACGGGTTTCAGGAAGTTTTTTCTTACTGTTGATTCTTTGGGGTTTTCTACATAGACAATGATGTCATTTGTGAACAAAGACAGTTTTATTTCTTTATTCCCAATCTACATACCTTTTATTTCCTTTTCTTGTCTTATTGAATTAGCTAGTATCCAGCATGATGTTGAAAAGCAGTGGTGAGAGGGGACACCCTGGCCTTACTCCTGATCTTTTCTCCCCTAGATGTTCTTTATTAAATTTAAAAAGATCCTCTCAATTCCTACATTGTTGAGAAATTTTTATCATGAATGGGTATTGGGTTTTGTCAAATGCTTTTTCTGCATCTACTTTATATGATCATATGATTTTTAGCCTGTTGATGTGATAGATATATTAACTGATCTTCAAATGTTGAACCCTCTTTGCATACCTGGAGTAAATCTCACTTATTTGTGGTGAGTAATTCTTTTTATACATTGTTGGATTTGATTTTCTAATATTTTGTTAAGTATTTTTGCATCTATGTTCATGAGAGGTATTGGTCTGTAGTTTTCTTTACTTAAACGATGTCTTTGTCTAGTTTTGGAATTGGGGTAATGCTGGCCTCATAGAATGAGTTAGGAGTATGCCCTCTTCTTCTATTTTCTGGAAAAGATTGTAGAGAATTTGCATAATTTCTTCCTTAAATGTTAAGTAGAATTTCCCAGTGAACCCATTTGGGCCCGGTGCTTTTTGTTTGGGAAGGTTGTTAATTATTGATTCAATTTCTTTAATATATAGGCCTATTCAGATTATCTGTTTCTCTTTCTGTGAGTTTTGGTAGATTGTATCTTTCAAGGAATTGGTTCATCTCATCTAAGTTATCAAATTTGTGGGTATACAGTTGTTCATAATAATCCTTTATTATCCCTTTAATGTCCATGGGATCAGCGGTGAGGGCCCCATTAGTAATTTATGTCTTGTTTCTTTTATTTTTAGTAAACTTGCCTAGAAGTTTATCAATTTTATTGATCTTTGCAAAGAATCAGTTTTTGGCTTAATTGATTTTTCTCTATTGATTCCCTGTTTTCTATTTCATTAATTTTTGCTCTAGTTTTTATATTTATTTTCTTGTGTTTACTTTGGATTTCCTTTGCTTTTCTTTTTCTAGCTTCCTAAAGTGTAAGCTTAAATGACTGGTTTTAGGTCTTTCTTCTTTTCTAATGTATGCATTCAATGCTATAAATTTCCCTGTAAGCACTGCTTTGTTTATCCTTCACTTTTGAGTGTTAATTTTGCTGGATACAGAATTCTAGGCTGATGAGCTTTTTCTTTCAACACTTTAAATATTCCACTCCACTCTCTTCTTGCACAGCTTCTGAAGACAGGTTGGGTGCAATTCCTGTCTTTACTCATATGTATATAAGGTGTTTTATCCCTCTGGTTTCTTTCAAGACTTTCTCTGTATCTTTGATTTTCTGAAGTTTGAATATGATATGTCTAGGTGTAGATTTTTTTGGTACTTCTTCTGCTTGGTGTTCTCTGAGTTTCCTGGATCTTTGGTGCTCATCATTAATTTCGGAAAATTCTTAGTCATTATTGCTTTAAATATTTCTCCTCTTCATTTCTCTCTTTCCTTTTCTTCTTCTTCTGGTATTTCTGTTATGTGCCTGTTACACTTTCTGTAATTGTACCACGGTTCTTGGATATTTTGTTGCATCTTTTTCATTCTTCTTTCCCAATGCATTTCAGTTTGAGGGTTTTCTATGGACGTTTCTTCAAGCTCACTGATTCTTCCTTCAGCCGCGTCCAGTCTACCGATGGGTCCATCCTAGGCATTTATTTCTGTTAATGGTGTCTAACCCCCCAGCATTTCCTTTTGGTTCTTTCTTAGAACCTCTACTCTCTGCTTACATTACCCATGTGTTCTTGACGTTGCCCATGTTTCTCCTTAGCATATTAATCATAGTTGTTTTGATTTCCCAGTGTGATAATTCCAACGTCTCTTCCATGTCTGAGTCTGTGTCTCATGCTTGCTCAGTCTCTTCAGACTGTGATTTATGTCTTTTAGTATGCTTTGTAATTTTTTGTTGAAAGTTGGACATGATATACTGGGAAAAAAGAACTGACGTAAACAGGCCTTTAGTAATGGTTTTTATGTTTATCTGGCCAGGGGTTAGGCTGTGTTTACTGTGGCTGAGGCTGTGGGTGTCAGAGGCTAAAACTTCCTCTGGGGTCCTTGTTTATTTTTCTGCTGTGCTGTCTTTGGGTTTCCCTAGAGAATTCTTCTCCAGTAAGGTCTGAGATGAGCAGTTCTCTGTTATTCGCCTTGTCCCACAGGAGCCCCGTGGATGTGGCGGTGGTGATGAGTGGGGAGGGGAGCATCTGCAGTCCTGGGGGTAGGTCCCAGGCCTTAGTGAGCCTTTGCCTTGGGACCGTGAACTTTGCCAGTGCTTCTGTTTTTCTTCCCTGTAGGAGGTATGGGATGGCTACGGTGGCTGGAGTCAGGCATTTCCCTGCCCCCAGGTTGGCTCTGGTTAACTAGTTTCCCCTGAGGCAAGCCTTATTAAGAACAGAATGTTCTGGAGTATTTCAAAATGGCTCCTTTCCCCCTTCCATTGTGAGAAGCACAAAGGAATTTTTCTCTGATATTCATTGTGAGAACCTTATCCACTCCTGGAGGTAAAAGTCACAGAAGTGTGAGGCCCTCCTAGGACTGGGTCCCCCCAGAGTTTTTAACTTTCAAGTTTGTCCACAATGAACCTCCATCAATTAGTCAATTACAGCTTAGGTTTTCCTACCCCAGCACTGGTTCCGCAAAGTTCTGCTCCTGGGTTTTTGCTGCTGTGAGCTGTGATTCTCTGTATGGGCCTGTCTGTCTCTCGAATTTTGGGGGCAGAGGTTTGCCCTCTGACCTCAATTCTCTGATGGATCTAGCATGAGTTTTTGATTTTCAGTTTGTTCAGCTTTTTCTTGTTGTGAAGACAAGAGTGAGGGCTTCCAAGGTCCTCACATGCTGAATTAGAAATTGGAATTGAAAGCTGTTTTTTTAGAAATACAGGCCAGAAGAGAGGTGGAATGTACTGGATTACTTTTCAAAGTATTTTCCAGAGTATAAATCAGATGGACTCCAATGTTTACTCAATATTTGGTTAAGTTCAGGGAGAATAGATCAACTCATTAACTGACCAGCAGATTAGCTGATAAATCGATGAGATTTTCTGTACTTTTTTAGAAACAGGAAAGCCTTGGCAGTTATAGCTGTAATATTTTACATGGCAGGCTGACTTTACCGAGTGGATAGATTCAGACCAAAAGGCTGAAGATTAACAGCTTGGAGAGCAGTGACCTCAGCTGCACGATGCCTTTTATTTCTGCTCCACTCTCTCCACTTGGTCTAGAATCCTTGAGATTAGTGCAGATTGTGCGTTATTTCCAGCAAAAGAGAAGGGGAAAAACAGAGCAAACCTTTCAACACACCTTCAACTCCCTTTGGCTTCTGCAACCCACACTCTGCCATCTTATACGTTGTCCTTCTTGTCTCTCGATATAAATTATACCTAAATGGTGCAGTTACTCTCCAAAGCAGCTTTCGGCTCAGGTCCAAGGTGATGCCAGTGCCATTTTGACCCCGCAGTGAGCACCAGGACAGAGTCTGAGCTCGGTGCGGCTCCTCCTCCATTCTTTTCTGCTCCTACCCTTCCCAGGGCACTTCAGACAAAGCAGTTTCTTCCACATTAAGCTGGGATCTCCCAGTGCTTCATCGCTCCCCCGGCTTTTCTTTTAAAAACTCACAAAGGGCATTTAACATTTTAGATACCCAAGTCACGTGTTTCTGTACTAAGCAAGAAAGCAACCAGCAAGGATTTAACACTATTTCTACCCAGGATGCTGAGCTCAAGCCTTCCAGATGTGGGATATCCTTACAGGTAAGACCTGCCCAGATGCCTCACTCCCCCAATACTCTCTCCTTGTCCCCCACCTCAAAGGTCTGCCCTGTGCCCCAGGTTCTGCTTCCCGCTGACTGCCACAATCGTGAGCTATCAGAGGGAGCTCAGGGGCTGTGAGCAGGTGGTGAGGGGGCAGCTGGGAGTTCCTACAGGGCTGGAAGGAACCTGATGCCAGGCTCCTAGCAGTGACAGGGCAGAGGGTGGGGGATGTTTGCAGCCACAGGCTTTGCTGAACACCCACTAAGCCCACCCTCGGAATGTGTGTTGATCTCACCACTCCCTGTGCCCAGCATCCTCCTAGGCCCACTGCTCTTCGGAGAGTGGCCCAAACCCTCAATGTGCCTTTCAGTGAGTTGGCTTCATGCCGTGCCTGCATCGTTGCCTGTTTGCCCTCTGCCTTGTGACTGCGAGGGGCCCCTTGCATCCTCAGCAGTGTCCTGTGTGGACGTCATCTACAGTCACCCTACGCTTTAAGGTCCCGGGTGACCTGACCCCTGCTTTACTCCCGCCCCCACCTTGTGCGAGCCTTGACCTTCCTTCTGCCTGAGAGACTCCCAGGGCCACCAAGTTAACACTCTCATCTTCTCCCATCTTAGCTCAGGCGTCCCTGCCTGAGGAAAGCCTGCCCTGTCCCCCATTTCTGGAAGCATCTTGTGTTTCCTTGTTGAGGAGAAATGAAGACTCTTGATCTACCTAAGCAAGTTTAGTGTGAGGCCAGCCAGGCCCCTCCCCCCACAGCGCAGGTCGTGTGATGGCCCCAGAACGGCTACCCGAGAAGAGCTCAGAGGATGTGTGCGAGTACTGGGTGTGGACGGTGCATGGGTGTGTGGATTCGTGGGGGTGGGCAGCCCGGGGCGGGGTGGGCCTACAGAGGCGAGGCCTCCGGCTCTTGAGGAGAAGCTGGTCAGTCTAAAGAAGCCTCTGACTTTGTGCTTGGGACCGGTTGTTGACAGTGGAGCTCAATGTGGGCTGACAGCCGAATCCAAATCTGATTTTTAGGAGCTGTGGCCGCCCACCTTCTCTCTTCTGTTGGGTCTGGATGGTATAGTTGGGTCACAGACCAGACACAGCCCATGTCACGACCAGGAGGTTTTACTTCTGATTGAGACCAGTTCTCCAAGAAGCAACTGCCTCATTCTCTTCTGGGCCTTGACTCAGCTGTCTTGCAACAGGGCTCAGAGCTCTGCAGGTTCTCCTTCACTGAGAGGGTTCATCGTCTTCGTGTAAACTTGTTTTTTGCTGAGGAAGATTCTCTAAGCTAACATATTTGTCTTCCTCTATTTTGTGTGTGAGTTGCTGCCACAGCATGGATGCTGAGTGGTGTAGGTCTGTGCTGGGAACTGAACCCAGGCTGCCGAAGTGGAGCAGGCCGAACTTAACCACTAGGCCCTGGGGCCGGCCCCCTCACGTAGACTTCTTAATTTGCAGTTATATTATATTATATCATGTTATATTAGTTTAGAGAGATGATTTGATTGCTGTCTGCCTTCCTTACCTACAGGTTGGGAGGTTCAGCACTGTAGGAGGCATAGAGTGGGCCTTCACTGTCTGCTGAATGAGCAAGGGAGCGAATGGGTGGGATGACCCTAGCGGTGCTGACTGGGGCTGGCCTGTCTTGAGACCTCAGTGGCTCTGCCCCTCATCTCCCCATCCCCCCAGCAGAGTGCCCGCTGGCCAGTGGGCTACCTTTTCCTGAGAAGGGTGGACTCCTGACTCGGAAATCGCCGGCCTTGGGGCTCCGCTGCAGACTCGCTGCCGACTGGCACAGTGAATTAAGTCCAGGCGATACCTTGGGGAGAAATAAGCCGTTTCACTGTGTTCACCTGAGCCCGCTGCTTCCTCTCGAGAGTATTCATCTTCTAACCGGGCAGGCTGGGTTCTGGCCAAGCATCTGGGGCAGCGTTTCCCTCCCTGGGCAGTCACAGAGCTTTCTGAGGAGGGGTGGCTGTGTGGCCGAACAGGGCTTGCATCTTTCATGACCATCCACTCCAGACACGGGCACAACTTCAGTGTCCGTGGTTTCCTAAAATTGGTCCCCATACTATAGGGTGGTGTCAGAGAGGGGAGCTGAGAAAGAAATCTCAATTTTTTTAAATTTAAAACATACAGAGTGGGAAAAATCAATTCCCTTCTTTTCTTTCTGTTGGAGATTGTATGATTAACATAAAACACAGGCCTTAAAGACAGGGAACTGACGGCGTCCTCTGGGCGAGGGTGGCAGTCGGGTGTGATCTGTTGTTTCCCGACAGACTAGAAATGCCCGTGGAGAAGCTCAGGAGGGAGCCGCTCCCGGAGTTAGAAATCCGAGTTCCCCTTCTCCTCGCCCCCGTGTGGTCTGGGCGACCCCTGAGCTTCTCTGAGGCTGCTTTTCTCACCGAGAAAGAGGGAGTGAGATCTGTGACGACTTCCTGAGGTGGAGGGAGGTTGAGTGAGCAGGAAAACATCTTCCTAAACCCACGCACCGGAGGCATGAGGCCGCTGTTGCTAGCGGGAAAAGGAGGGGTGTTACTTCTTTCCCCGGGAAAGACGGGTGGATTGCACGGTGTCTTGCAATGAGCTCTCATCCCTCACGCCTCCTGGAGCCCGTCACAGGTGGCGCACGTGAACTGGTCTTTGGGGCACGGGGCCTTCTCCAGGAATCTCCCCTCCGCCTGGGCGCTCGCACTTTCCTGGACTATTCTGTTCCCTCTGATTCCCTCTCAAATGGCTGATGTTTTCAGGAGAAGCAAAAGGGGTCCAATCACTCATATTTGGCATGAATTGGTAAATCAGACCTTTGCTCCTTGAGAGAAGAAGCCGGGGCAGAGGGAGCCCTGGTGAGGCGCCTGGCAGAGGAAGGGGACTCGGGATGGAAAGTGCTTCTGGCTCCAGCCATGGTCAGCTGGGCCTCAAGTTCACTGGGTCGTTGTTGTCACGTGTCCCCTCTGTGCAACATTAAGGCCCTTCCTTCAGTGAGAGTACCAAGGGGGCGACAGGCCAGAGGGAGGAGGGCCCGGAAGAGGCCTGGGAATGCAGACGCCAGAGGCCACCCGGGCCGGAGCTTCGAGGGGCCAGTGCAGCTGTCTGGGTGGCCGTGGGACCCGGACTGTGGAGGGGCCTGCGGCCAGGAGCAGATCTGGAGGTGAACTGCGGCCGCCACACCAAGAACGTGGAGTTTTCTGCCTCTGTGGACAAAGGGGGGGTCATAAAGGATTTGAGAAGGGCCCCACCTGATGTCCTTTTACAAAGCCCTGGCCACGGCATGGGGAGAAATCAGTGCACAGAAAGTTACGAATCTTTAGAGGAAGTCAGGATCTGCAAGACTGTGCTGCCCTTCAAAAGGCTTATTTCCGCTTTTTAGGGAGAAGAGAAGAAAATGAACAAGTTTAAAGGAAAACAAAATAAACAACTCCTGTTTTTAACTGAATATTCGGCAGAAATGAGAATCTGAGGAGTAAACTGGTGAATGGCACTAAGTTTAAAGGTTTGCTTCTAAAGTGAACAGGGGAGGATAATTAATTACTCAAACGGCCCTTTAAATAATTAGTAACACCTGCCGGGAGCAGCTGAAGCATCGCGTGGACGTGAGCGCTTGGTGCGCCCGGCTGTCCTCCATCGCTAACTCCTTCACACAAAACCCGGGGAATAAAAATGCCAGCTGGTCTTGTCCTTTCACTGAAAGTGGCTGTGTATTCTCTGTTCTTTCATCTTTTTTGCTCCTCTCTAATCTCTCGTTAGGTCCTTGCTGTAGTTTCAAATGCGCTTCGGAGACGGGGCGAGGGGACCGTCGAGTCACGTGGGTCCCACTGAGCAGAGGACCCGCAGCGTTGCCGCCAGCTACCAGGAACGCGTCCCCAGCCGTGGAGCTCGTGGTGGCTGATCAGAACTTCCTCTCTGACACAGATGCCCAATCATTAGGTAACGTGGTCTCCTCTCGTTTGTAGCCTGTGGCGGCCGAGGAAAAGAGCCTTGGGAATGGGTTTCATGGTGGCCCGGCCGTGTGCCCCTGGTGTTGTGTCACCCCTCGGGTGGCGAGTCCCTTCATTTGTAAAATGAGCGAGTAGAGAGGATAATGGCTATTCTGACTCCTCTAACACTCTGAAAGCAAACTAAACTGATGTTTAAAAATTAGATTCTGCTGCGTTTTCATGTTTATTTGTATTCTTTGAAGGACAAAATGAGGCTTTTTACCTTCTATGCTGTCAAAGCTGGAAAAATTTCCTCTATTACAATTTATTCTATTATACATCTTTAGAAGACAGAAGCTCAGGACTGATTTTACACCTGGAAGCAGAGAAAACTGCCTGTGACCGTGGCTGGGTCTCGTTCTGACTGTAATTTTGACCAACAACCTGCGATCTTGTGTCAGTTCTTCATCTGAAAGAAAAAAGAAGCGCAGGGGTCACTTGCTTTTCCAGGAGAGTCGTCGAGTGGAAGACGCCAGGAGCAGCAGCACTGGTGGATCTGCGCACAGCAGGGTCCATCCTCACCGTCTGTGGCTCTGTTGTCACCACTAGACGTAAGCTTGATGGTCTGATTTTTCTGGCAGCCAAGTTCAAAGCAGTTTAGAAACTTTGAGTCAAGTTTACTGGCAACCATAAAAAATGAGAGGAGCAGACATTAAATTAGTAAAAAAGATAGAGGAACTGAAAAAACAGTGTCTCTTGGGTGTGGCTGCACATAAGCAAACAATAGTGTCCAGTGTTCGTGGAGTCACGGCCGGATGACGGAGAGAACGTGTGTGTGGGGCACGTTCAGGACACTGAGCAGGGAGAGCATTTTCCACGAAAGGTGGCCCAAGTGTGGCTCCAGCAGGGGTGACATTATGCCTGTGGAGCCACCTGCTCGGAGCCAAGGCCCAGCCAGTGTGGCAGAGCAGGCCTGTGGCAGGAACGTGAAGAAGGAAGGCTGCACCAGGACTCCGAGGGACCCGCAGGGGCGGAGAGCTGAGATGGCTGGTAGCTGAGGCCCTGGGGTCACAGGGCTGGTGGCATGCAAGGGGCGTTTGAAATCTTTATTAGAGTTTTAAAAATGTATTTGTATTTCACTTTCACATTGGCATCAAAATGCATGTGTGGAGATGTTTTATCAGGTCTGTGCATTTCTATCAGAAAAATTTAGAAGTTGGCTATAGGACTTTCTGAACTGCTGTGTCCGGGGCCTGGGCAGCCTGTGCCCTGCGTTGTCACTGCACCGTGGACCCACCCACCTCACTGCATGCATGCCAGGTCCACGTTCTGTTGTGTCCTTGGTTAAAGAAGGCTGGAGTGATTATCTTAATTTCTAGGGGGAAAAAGCCAGCTCACACAGTGCAGAGGGTCCCTTACTTGGTCATTTTGGTTGGGGACCCGTTGCCCCACTCCAAGTCCCCTGCCAACTCAAGGCCCAGGTGAGCCCTGCCCTAGGCGGCCAGTGGCTCACATCCGTGTGAGGCTCCTGGGTCCCGAGTGCATCTGACAGGTGGACACTGATGGCCCTCGAAACAGGGATCCAGGTATTTGAGACATTTGACAACTTAATTGGACTTAGTATCATTACCTAGAAAGATGGTCAAACAGGCCGTTTCTGAACCATAAACTGGCAGATGACATGGCAGGAAGGACCCCCGGACTCCATGCACCACCATCCCTCCCTCGGTCCTGGGGGTTCCACCATCAGCACTTGGACTTCTGGCCAAGGCTTGGTCACGGTTTTTACACACACTCATGGGGGGCTTCACACTGGAGACTGAGGGGGCGTGAGCAGAGAAAACTGGGAGGATGAGCCACGGACATCGAGGGGGATCAGGGGTGGAGGTTCTGAGGGTAAATCTGTCAACTGCAGAATTTTGCTGTGTCTTCACACTCAACTGAGCCCGGTTTTGTGATAGCCAGTTTTGTGTGCTAAAATGCAAGAATTCCAATGTGGGTCCTTTACATTTTTCTTCTATTTCTCTATTTTTTGCTAAAGTTTGTAAATAATTACTTTATAAACAAAAATAAAAGTTACCCTTGAAGTTTTTAATGCAACAATATACCTGTAGAAATACATTTTCTTCAGTTTAACTTTTTCCTGTGGTTTCTACTTATTTCAGTTTAATAAATATACATTTAATATATGTATTAAATAGTATAAATGTTTATAAATATTATTTATTAAAGAAATATATTTAATAAATTTTACACAATAAATTTAATATAAATTTGTTAGTACAAGGGCTGTATCAGGCACCAAGCCAGGTACTAGGAGAGATGAATAACCAGAGGCCTCTCCCTGCCCGTCAGGGCTGGCACCACCGGGCTTAGCAGAGTCTTAGGAAAAGCCACACATGCACACACACATACACGCGCATGCACACATGCATACGCACGCACACACAATGCACACACACGTACACACATGTACGTGCACATGCACATACACATACAAGCACATGTACACACAATACATCTCATTAAGAAGATGAACAATTTTATTCCCCATTTTTGTGCTGAGATTCCCATAAGGCTTTGGGACACCCCATTTCCAGCTGACACGATGCTCTTCAGCCTGTGTGAAAAGGACAGGGCTTGAATGCTTTCACTGGCAGAGGGTCATCAAAGAATAAGACATCGCAGGGCAAAACTCACTTTTCAGATACTTAATTAGTCCATTAGTGACAAGTTTTGAGTTTACAAATATCAGATGGGAAATTTCCCACACGAATAGATGGATAGGAGGGAACAAACACAAGCTTTTCAGGCAAGAGGCACCTGGGGGTGCGTTTCCAAGAATCCCCCTGTCCACCTGTCCTCTCCAGCTCCTGGTGATACTTCCAGGTGCCCGGCGAGGCTTTGTGTGCTGGAAACACCCAGGTTTCCAGAGTCAACCAAATGATGCACATGGCTGCACTTTTAAAATGCCTGTTCCTCTTTGCTTGTTAGAATGAGGCATAAGTTACAGCAAAGGACACGATGAGAAGGGCTCAGCCAACGTGTTTCATGAACGTAAACACCTGTGGAACCAGGTCTAGACATTTGCAGAACCCCGGGGCTCCGTGTCCCCTCCCCGTCATTATCTCATCTCACTGCCCGGCATAACTGGGTCAAAGCTCCAACATCATGATGAAGGGAACGCTGTTGGGATGTGGTCTCACCGTCTGGCACAGGGATGGTAGCTGGAGTCAGAGCCACTCATTTTGACACTTAATCACGTGCTGACCTATGTAGCCGTCTGCTTGTTTGTGTTTGCCCCCTCAGCTGGGTCGTGAACTTGTCAAGGATGGGCCGTGTCCACATTTCTGTCATCTCCTGTGGTGCCAGGGTAGGGCCTTCAACATGGCAGTCTTTGCTGCATCATAATTTGTGGCATTCTGCCACCTCCAGCCCATCTTCAGATGATCCTGCAGTTTTCAGACAAAACCGCAGTGTCCAGCTGATTATCCGCCAGTTGACGAGTGTTCAGTTAGCAGCCGGTACGTGTCAGTCAGACAACAGAGGAACATCCCTGAGGACCAGGCCCTTGGCTCAGGCCTCACGGAACTCACAGTCTGCAGGGGAGTCACGTCCAGCAGTCACGGGAAACCATGTTGGCATCAGTCTATTCTAGCAAACTCAATTGCCGATTATACGGAATTTAGATGGATAGGTGGATGATAAAGGAAATAAATACTGAACTTTAACTCAGATGCCTTTATGAGTCAACGAAACAGCTAAAAACATCAATCTGGACACTTCGTAGCTGCAGAAAACAAAGATCCGCTAAACCCACAAATCAGCCCACAGTTCTGAAAATTGTTCCTTCTTATAATTGAGAGCACTTTTGCTGATTGCTTTAAAGTGCTTCTTTCCTCAAGCGGGTCACGTCCTGCCTTAGCGTTCTTTACGCAGCGTACTCTCCTTCCAGCTTGTAAAGTACATTTGAGTGAGGATTGAAAACAGGATGTGGGAAACTGGAAAAGGAGGCTGAAAAAGCAGAGAGCAGACAGGACAATTAAAAACTACCCCACGTTGGCTTTCCCACGCTAGCCACGGGAGGCCGAAGTTTCTCGGGAAGGAGTGGGTGGTGAAATTGGATTATCTGAGATCATCCGACTTCCGTATGTCGTCACCGGCCCAAGATCCCCCCAGGAACTCCGCAGCAGCCAGGGTCTCCACAGCCACAGGGACCTGAGGGACCCTCACCCCACTGCGTGGACGCAGCCTCGGAGCAGAGGGATACAACGTGTGCTGATGGGCACGATGGGCTTGTGGCTTCTAAGCAGCTTCCCCGGCACGCACTCCCCCCTCATCCTAACGTCCCCGTGTAGACAGTGATGACTCTCTAAGCAGGTGTGGTGCACCATGCCTACCAACTGCCCCAGGGTTCACCTCCTGCCATCACAGGCTGTGACTGGTAAGAAGAGCTGGTGCAGGGCGCGTGCTCCCACCTGCCATCAGGCAGCCTCTGGGTCCAGCTCCTCAGTTCTGGGGCCGTGCGGGTGCAGGGCACGCCGCAGCCCTTCAGAGAGAGGACTGTCCTCAGGCCGCCTCCCTCCCGGCCCCAGCCCGGCCCCAGCCCGGCCAGCCCAGAGGCCTGACAGCTGATGTCGTCCGGCACTTCCCGTGAACATTTTGTTAAACCCACCAAACCCTATGGAGTAAATGCTACTGGAATTCTTGTTTCAGTGAGAGGGAACCTGAAGAGAACAGGACCTGAGACACTGGGTGGTAGAGCTGGAGGCAGAAGCCCAGCTGTCTAATGTTAGGGCCCACAGCTTTGTCTACACACGTGCCCTCCTCCTTGAAGGCACCTCTTTCCTGGCACCGGGAAAGGCAGGACCCGGGAATCCGATGACAGTAGCTGAGCCTCTGGCTCTCAGGGCCACAGGGAAGCATGGGGCCGAGAGCAGCTGCCCCTGCTGCCAGCAGGGGAGTGCAGTCACGTTCTGGCAAATGAGGAGCAGGCAAACCTGGAGGGAGCTGCCTCCTGCCAGGCCCTCGCCGCCTCAGCTGTCCTGGAGGAGAGGGTTCCACGACTCCAAGTTCCCGTCCCTGCCTGTCCACCGAAGAGGAAAACCTCACTCATCCAGAGACGATCATTATACTTAGAAACACATCATTTATTCAGTTGGAGACAAGGCCTAGCCCAGCCACTGCCACGAATATTGCAGAACCATTTTCCTATTTTTTAAAACAATAATTGCCCCTTTCTTTTTTCTCTTATTTTTGAGGAAGATTGGCCCTGAGCTAACACCTGTCCCCATCTACCTCTATTTTATATGTGTGACGCCTGCCACAGCATGGCTTGACGAGCAGCACGCAGGTCCATGTCCGGGATCCAAACCGGCGAACCCCAGGCCGCTGAAGAGGAGCATGCAAACTTAACTGCTACGCCACTGGACCAGCCCCTATTGTTCTTTTAATTGAAGAAAAGGACTATTTAAAAAGAAATTTGTCGATGTCATTACCAAAGTGTGTAGGAACCGAAAATGATGAACCAGCTTGTGGCAAACTCCCTAACTTCAGGATAGGGAATCAGAGTAAGTTGAGGGTAGATTAAGGAAATTGAGGAAGTCTATTAAAAGTAGGTCAGCATGACCTTTATTAATGCCATTTTGCTGCTTCACATTCTTTTCACTCTGAATAAGAAAACACTTCTTTCAACCTTTCCATTTCTTTACAGTTCTGTTTATGAAATGCTCTTTTGGAAATGCAATCTTCTTAGAATTTAATTCCTAAGAAAATAGAAAAATAAGGTGCTCTCTTGCCTGCCAGAAACCATGGCTGGGGGCCCAGGAAGTTGGTGTGGTCACAGTGGATGAGGTTCCTGGGAGAGACATCAGCCTGGCTCTCTAAAGCCACAGCTCAGTGCCAAGAACAGGCCTCTCCCCTCCTCCGAGCGTCTCCACTGAACTACTCAGTCTGTTACCTTCTGACCTGAACACTCTGCTCAAATCCAGTGCAGACATCTCCTGCCTGCAGCGACATCTCTGGAGCTGCCCCACGTGGGAACTCCGCCCTTGCTGCTCCTGCCCAGGCCCTGGTCTCCTCAGCGAGGCCCAATCACCCCTTCAGACAGAACCCCCCCCACTCCCAGCACTTCTGTCCCTTCCACCTCTGAGCACATGGGAAGTTGTAACCCATGCACAGGGACCATCTAGCCCAGGTCTGGGTGAGCTCTGGACAACTTGTGCAAGAAGAAATCATTTACAGCGAGTTTTAAAAAACCAATAAAATCGTATCTTATTTTTGAAGTTAATGCTCATGAAATAATTTTGATTTTTAAATTCATTTTATTAGCTGTACTTTTAAACAGTCTGCTAATTTGTCCTTAAAAACCAACTTGAATTTTTCACTTACTGAAAGCTAGAGCATCGTGGGCTTCCGCCTGGTTCTCGTGGGGTGCTCACGTGGGGGAAGACAGTGTGAGAAGTCTGTCGGGAGGGCCCCACGTGGAGAGGCCGATGTGGGTGCTCTGCCTGACTGCCCAGCTGAGCTCCCAGAAGTGAGCTCCCCGACATGGGCTGAGCCGTCACAGGCATCCAGCCCTGGGGCCTTCGCACAACTGCAGCCTCGGCTGACATCAGGCCGCAACTACATGAGAGATCTCAAGTGAGAAATGCACAGCCAAGTCCTTGCCAAATTCCCAGCCCCCGAATTTTGTGTATAAGCAAAATAAAATGCTTGTTTGAACCCATTAAGTTTCGAAGTAACTTATGCAGCAAAATTTGCTGAAACAGGTCCCTGGTGATGTTGAATGTCTTGCAGCTGCAGAGAGAATGTGACTGATGCTGCCCTCTCCTCACTGACTGCCACACCAGGAGGGTCCTGCTGGCACAGGGGAGGCCGGGGCATGGCCACAAACACGGAGCCTCCAGACGAGCTCTCAGCACAGAGTCTGATGCCTCCTTGAAGGTTTCAAGTTCCCAGATGCAGCCACCAAGAGGTCATCTTCACACTTCAAGCTGGAAGCTGTTAGAAGAAGGGACGCCCCGAGTTTGGAGCCGTTGGTTACGTGGTATCATTTATTAAGTGCTGCGTGAGCTCGACTCTGAGCGTGTGGTGGTCTAACTGGGGAGGCTCACGCTCTGTCCTCACCACGCAGGAGAGGAGTGGCTCAGCGAAGCCACACAGCTGCCTGACCCCGAGGCTCTGCTCGGCTACCATGGCGCGTCCACCCCTGACGCTCACAGCAATGAAGATAAGATGGGGAGAGTACAGACAACAGAAACGTAGGAATCTTAACGACCTTCTAGAACGCAAGCTCCATGAAGTCAGCGACCGGTGAGTTTTGCTTGCTGTTGTGTTCTGTGCGTGGAAAAGCCTGTGGGTGGACCCTGCTCCTCCCCACAATGGTATTTTGGCTATTTATGGCTGGGTAACAAATTGTATGAAAACTTAGTGGCTGAAAACAGCTGTTTTATTTTGCACCTGACTCTGTGGGTCAGGACTGCAGGAAGGACGGGGCTGTAATCTGACCCACTTGGCACTGGTGGGAGGCTGAGGCCAGAGGATGCACTCGTAGGTACAGACCCAAGATAAAGCAGAAATGTTCACCAGGACACATGTGCAAGGATACTCTTAGCCGTCTTGTTAATGGTACCCCCAAATCAGAAACACCCCAACTATCCACCCACAGCAGATGGATAGGTAACCTGTGCTGTGCACTGGGGGGCTCTGTGGAAGTGAACGGAGGACCAACCGCTGACATGACATGGTGAACACCACAGACAGAGTGATGGGGAAGGAGCCCAACAGGAAAGTCTACGAAGGATGCACTGCCGGGAGCCGTGGCTACATCATTTGATCGGCTGTTTGACAGGGTCCAGCCGATTAACGCCGAGGGGTGCAGGGTCGCCCCTTGGTGAAGAATAACCGGCCGGCCCCTCACATAGTTCTGAAACCTGTGCTGCTTCTAATTGCCCTTCATTCCTTTTCCTTTCTTAACCTCCAGTTTTCACTCCTTTGGGTGGCTGCTTGGGAGGCACTACCTCCTGGGAAAATTAGATATAGTAAGAGAATGTGACCACCTGCAGGTAACTTTCAAGATATTCTTCGGTTAATTATTGGAGGAGCACACAGTCCTATTTGAGACAATCAGAAAGGAATCCTGCCCAGATAAGATGTCAAATTAGGTTTATGGCCTCTGTCTGCTTAAGGTTTCCTTCTCCCTCCAGTTCTTTGTCTAAACATATATGCATCGTCCTTCTAAGTTTGCTGGTTAATTGGATGATCAAGAAGTATCTATATATTATTCTTGACCTTCTGCTTTCTGTTAAAATGTTATAGAGGTTTTCTCCTAAAAGCAATAAATAATAAATAATTGATGAGTAGAAGGGCCGAGGGGTGCAGGGATGCCCCTCGGTGAAGAATGGCCGGCCGACACCCCTGATATTTTCTGAATTATATGCATGCTTTCTAGCAAGGTTGTCTATACTTATTTCTGTTTTTCATTCTTGAAGATATACACTTTAGCTTAGCTTTTCAGCCCTTTGCTTTACTAGCAAAATGATACTTTCTCCGGAAGTGTACTTAAGGGACTGTTAGCTCTACAATCTAAAAGACAAAGGAATGCTTCCACCCCCAAAGGGCGCGAAAATGTAAAGATGTTTAACTGCCCGCTGAGAATGCAGATAGCCCTGGGGATAAGATGCCCTGGAGTCGCCTTTTGTTCCCATTAACCATCTACACTAATGACGTAAATGATTGAGGGAGGCAGGGATGGCTTCACCAGGATGTAACCAGACAGACTGCTGTCCTGTCCGGAGGCCTGGACCTTTTCTCTTTGATTTAACTTTACCATGAATCACAACAGATGCCTAGGTACCTATCTCCTTTAGCTTAGAGACAACAAACACTAGTTAGTTGCGGAGAAGACGATCATTAACCTTATGCTATATAGAATGGAATGCTAATAAATATTCTTGTGCTCGATTTTTTTTACTTCCTTATCTCTCTGAGAATATTTGTAGAACCATTTCTGTACTAATCCTGAAAAATATATAAACGACACTTGTGCACAGTAAAGTCGGACTTGCTAACACCAACCCAAGTCTCACATCCCATTTATTTTCCCCTCATTGCGCCGACGCTGTCCATCCCTCAGGAACCTGGACTCAGCCGGGGCGGGACCCCGGCAATGCACCCAATTATGCAAAGTCTGAGAACCAACAAAACTGATCCTGTTGACAGTAGTCAGAACAGGGATTATGTTGGGGGGCGGTGTGTGGACTATTAAGAGACCCTGGGGGACTCTTGTAGGGTGTCGGAAATGTTCTGCATGATCTGGGGGGTGGCAACATGGGAGGTGTGTGTGTAAAATTCATTGAGTTCTACGCTTCAATTCGTTCACTTTGTACGTGATGTTTCTCGTTAGTTTTAGGGCCGAGTATTTATTGCCACAGGAAAGTGGCCTCATCTCACAAAAGCAATTCGTGGGGTACTCCAAAGTCCATTTGCAGAAAGACTGAGAACTCTAACATTAACTTTTCTGGATTCTTTTCAGCCAGTTGATGGATTTTCTTTTATATTTTAGATAATTTCACATGGCTTCAAAGGACAGTGAAAATGTCACAAAACTGATACCCAATCAAAAACACTCCTTCAGGAAAACAGCAGGCACTGTCTCCAGCAGCAGCATGCTCTGCTCCATCAGCAGGAAATTATGGTTTTCTTTCCACGTCACAAAGACCTATGTGGCTAAGTCTGAGCGAGGGCTGCTTTGGGAGGTGGGCCTGAAGCGCCGGTAGGGCCGTGGACAGGAGAGACAGGGAGGAGAAGGGTCATTAGTTAGCAGATGGTCGCTGTGGACAACGGGAGCTCCATCCCACTGGGCGTCTCTGAGGTAACACAGAAGGTGCCTCGGAGCTGTCCCAGCCACAGGCGTGAGTGCCAAGGCCTTTGTCCTCCAGCTCCCACCTGCCCTTGGCATCCTGGGCAACAACTCACCTGCAGTCCAGGCAGAGACTCGGAGTGGCCTGAAGTGGGCACGTCCTGGAGGGTGAGTGCTGAGGGCGCCTGGCGGCCACAATAGCACTTCCTCTGTGCCACGTGCTCAGAACATAGGAGTCGTTTCTAAGTTACATTTGAAAGCAAAATAGACTCTTTTTTCCTTCAACACTTTTGTTTGGGCACAAATTGGTTGTTTAAAACTAAAATGAGGTAAAGATTATTAGTCAGGTATTTCAGGCTCTATCTCCCTACTCCTGATGTGAAAAGGTGACAGATTTTGGTCAGAATGAAATCCTCTCCTGAAGATCTCATTTGCCGGGGGACAGTCCTCCTCTCTGTCCCTTCCAGG
The DNA here is from genome assembly GCF_037783145.1 of Equus przewalskii. NCBI lineage: Eukaryota > Metazoa > Chordata > Mammalia > Perissodactyla > Equidae > Equus > Equus przewalskii. The sequence goes on from NC_091834.1 coordinate 108,432,158, forward strand.
GTCTTCCTCCCACGCAGAGCCCGTCTGCCTCACGTGACAGGGGAAACCGTCAGGACCCCATGAAGACCTTCTGCCAAGCTCAAGTTTTATTTATTTCCAGGATAGAGAGACATTTTGAAGATTTTTTAATTTTTTCTATTTGCTCTTACAGGCAAGACTCAGTTCAGACTCCAGACGCAGGCTGCATGTAGACCAGGCCCTCCTTTGTGTGTCTGGAGAGAGGGGCCAAGGGCCACAGACCCAGGTGGTCAGGCAGCTGCTCTGCGGCTGACAGCTCTCAGGCCAACGTCCAGAAGACGTTTGGTGGCTGGAAGCCATGCGGGACGTGGCTGTTGGCTCTGATGATTTACTGTTGCCTGTTCCAAACTGACATTGTCACATCCTGGATGAACTTTGCGGGGCCGTCTAAAGCTCCGTTCCGTCTACAAATGGAAACCAAGGATCCGATGCTAAGCCTGGTACTTAAGTGTGTTTTTCTAGTAGTGAAGATGGATTTGCATGATGCCAAATACACTCCTTCACCTTGCCCTTCTTGGGCGCTGGCTGTAACTGGGGCCATCCCCGAGAGTCGTTTGTCAAGGTTTCTCTGGGAGACTGTAATCTGTGGAACGGGCGGGGGGAAGTCATCGAGTCCGTGTTGCTTCCATGGTGGAGCACAGTGAGCCAGAACAGAATCCTGGTTTATCCCAGTATTGTCTGGTCCCTGTTGTCACTTTGCACAAGTTTCTTCACCTTTGGAAGACAGAAGAGGTCCTCGGCTGCAAAGCGAAGATAGTGATAACACCATTGGTTCAGGCTGTTGTGCAGATTAAATGAGGTGAAGCACAGATAATTTGGAATGGCTGTGGCATCGAGTAAGTGCTGAGTAGATGGTCACTGTTGCTGGCCAGGACAGCTGCTTCTGTGAATGGCGGCGCTCCATCTCCCGCTCTTGTCCCCGCCTGCCCTCTCACCACCTGCTCAAGGTCTTCCGTGGGCACCAGCCAGCCTAGGGCTGCCCAGCACTGGGCCTTTCCTGACCCCACTCTCCCAGGGATCTTAACCTTTCCCTGACCACCTCAAATGTTCCTCTGCTGGGCAAGCTTCAGTCCAACAAAGCATCAACTGTCAAGCCGTCAGTGGGTGGTCCCAGTCTAATGTGGCGAGTCACTCAGGTGTTCTTGTCTTGGCTTTTCATGTCAGCGTCCAAGGGTTCAACCCAAAGGAATGAGGAGAACAACAACAGAGATTAAACCTAGCGGAGGAAAGAGCTTGGACAGGAGAGGCTGCCCTTGCTGGCGGTTAAGCTTTAAAATGTTCACCTTGATCTTGGCAAACATCTCTTAGTAACCAGCCCACCTATGTCCCACTCAGCCTGCACTGAACAGGAAACGTCCCACCTTCCAAGCCTGTGGCCACACATCGTTCCTGTGGCTGCAGCTCCTCCATCCCCCACTCTACAGACCGGAGGACTGGAGAGGAACATGAGTGAGTGGACCAGAGCTGGGCTGGCCCCTCACACCTGGGGGAGCCAGCAAATCTCTCTCTCTCTGGCCTTGTTAATAAAACAGGTGGCCTGGGTCTTGGTAATTCCCCTCTTCTTGAATAATTGGGAGTCCCTGGAAACCATATCTTCCTGGGACCCACATCTTAGCCAGAAGCTCCTACCAAGCCAAAAAAATGCTCCTGAATTCCCTGTGGGTGGGCTGACAAGCACGACCAGAATTTATGATTTTATTTTCCAGACAGAAGAAATTCTAGTTTCTTAACATTTGCAGATTTTTAGTCCAAAAAATGCAGGGGAATCTTGATTTATTCCAGAGTTAATCGTGGACACAATTTTGAAGTAGGTCATAGTGACTATCGGCTTTTCCTTTCTTGCTTTTTCCTCTCTGAGCTCTCTGGGACCCCCGGTGCTCCCTTAGCTGCGGAGGAGCTCAGTGCAAGAAATGCCCCGGGGGAAGCCCAGCCTGCGCTTGGCACTTCTCTCTCCTTTCTCCAGGTGTCCTGTCAAAACATCCCTGCTCTGAGTCTTATTTCCTTAGAGATGTGTGGCTGGCTTGCTAAGCCCCCGCAGAAACGGTCATTGCTGGGGCCCAAGCGTCTGATGATGACTAATCCTTTCATTTCTGACTGAGACTCTATCAGCACTGGCCACAGTGGTTTAAAATTTCTCTGCCTTTTTTTTCTTACCATGTTAATGTAAAGGCAATAGACACAAATATAATTCTCCAGGGGAATTTAGTATTAGGCAAGCTGTGGCTGTTTTTTAAAACATGAGCACAGATTTTTTAACATTCCTCCCACTAAGACTGGGCATCTATGTCCCCTCCTCTTTAATTTGAGCAGTTTTCTGGCTGCTCTGACCAGTAGAATTAGTGGGAGTGACGTTGTGTGACCTCTAAGGCAGGTTGTAAAATGCCCACAGCTTCTGCCTGGTCGTCCGCTGAGCGAGCTCCCTCTTGGGGCCCAGCTGCCACATGGAGCTGGGAGAAGCCCAGGCCACACGGAGCTTGGCCCTCACAGGTCAACGGCCATCTCAGCTAGCCCAGCGGGGGGCCAAATACGTGAATGAAGGAGGCTCCGGATGTTCCAGCCTCCAGACTTTCAAGTCAACCCAGATGCTGCAGTCTTCTCAGCCAAGGTCCCCAGGGTACCAGCAGAGCCCAGTCAGACCTGTGGTGCTGTCCACAGTCCTGAGCCACAGACGGCTGAGCAAAGGAAGTGCCTGTGCTTGGGGTAGTGTGTTACTCAGCAAAGATAACCGAAACCGAAGCCCAAACCCGAATCCTGGGTAAAGCAAGTCGTCCTTGAACTTAACCACTTGTGAAGTTTTACTTTTCTCGAAGGAAGCCCCTCTGTCATTTCTCAGGGAATCACTGATTCCAGTGTCCAGACACATCAGCATCTGAAATAAGTCATAAAGAGAATGTCCTAAAATTTCTGGGAAATTAGCTACAGAGGTACTCCCAGAGTCTCTGGGTAATGAGTTCCCTTTACTGCTGCACGCGTCTGCAGGTGACCTACTCACGCTGGTTCCCTCGAGAATTATGAAGGGTCGGAGATCTCACCCACTCGCAGCCCTAAGTCAGCCTGGAGATTTCCTGCTGCCGTTTGAGATGTGGGTCTCCTGGGTAAGGCGGGAAGGACAGTCACTCACAGAGACGGCAGCAGCTACACGTGCGCTGACTCCCCGCCCGGTCCACCTGGTGATGGAAGAGGTCAGCAACGTTGCTTACGCGGTGTGGAGCGTTGAAGGAGAGGAACCCGCCACGGGAATTCAGGGTTTCCCCAGAGCGAGACACTGTCTTATTTTGCTGGGCAGTCAGTGGATCTGCCCCGATCTCCACAGGGAAACACTGTCTGTGTCTCCCAAGGCTGTTTACTGTATAAACAGCCACGAAAAGTTAATCCAGAACCAAGGCTGTCAGCCTCTCATGCCAAATGTGCAGAAACACAAGACGCCAGGTTTCATTCCTGTGTTCCCTCCCACGCGTTAGCACCTGACACACAGCTCAGCATGGGCGTCTTCATGCACGCTGTCCTTCCTGACGCTTCAGGGTTGCAGGGACTTATGACGTCAGAGTTCTCCTAGTTTATCCTGAATTCTGAAAAGGCAGACACTACCCTTGCCTAACATTTCAATGTTTTTTTAAATGTCTGGTTCTCCTCTTTCATATTAAACCCCCACCTCCTGTTGTCACTCCGGCACACAGAGTTTCATGTTCTTTTTCTGCTCATCCTGTCAAAATCTGCTCCCAAAAGACATCTGACTGACAAGGTTACTTTATCACAAGATTGACGAGCCATGGGAAAATCTTATCCCTGCTAATGTGCAACAAAGTTGAAGCCCAAAGAACGAATCGTTAGTCATGAAATTACGGCTATTAGTGAACAAAGTTAACGTGGGTTTTCTCTGGGGCGGGTAGCAGGGGGCCATGCCTGAATTTCTCTGAGGCTCTCCCTAGTCGTTCCAGACCTATACGTTCTCTCCTCTTGAGGTCTGAGTTCCATCTCTGAGGTGACAACTCATGAGTTTACTCACTAATTCATCAAGCTAATCTATGAGTTGATGGTGCCACAAAATTTAAGTCTCATTGCAACTCGACGTGCAGAGAAATGCAAGCTGATTCGTCTATAGTTTTCCAGCTTTGCCCTGAGGCTCCACCCACTGATTAGCAATATTTTAAAAATTAACTGTTTGACTCAATCATTTAAGTAGACTTTAAACTCGGTCTTTCCTGGGGACACGTGCTCTGACTGTCTCTGCAGGGTCCCTCCTGTGGTGATGCCCGGATGTGGGGTGGGCAGATGGTTTCAGGGCAGCAGGAAAGAGTCAGGTCCTCATGGGGAGCCTCTGCCTCCTCAGATATTCAGGATGATGTTTATTGTCCGACCGAATGCTGCTGCCTCCTGGACACGGCCGCTGGAATCGCAGGTCGTGGTGTCATGCAGGTGCCGGGCTGGTGGGCCTCAGCTTGGCTCCTTGCAGCAGGTGACAGGCCCATGTCATCTGGTTGGAATCCTCTTTGGTCCTGGACTGGGCAGTATCATTTAAAGTCCTCCACCATCAGGATGACCCCGTGTACCCGCCAGGCTTGAGGCCTCTTCTGGAAGGGAAAGCACGGCTGAGCTGACCACTGCACATTGGTCCCAGGCAGCCTGTGAGGCAGCACCAAGCAGTCCCAGGGTGAGTGGGAGCAAGGCATCTCCCCCGGCCTCCGATCCCCTCACCTGTCTGATGTGTCCCTCCTGGGCCTGTCCTCCCCCTCCTGGGGAAGGTCCCGGCACTCACATCAGTCCCTCTGGCCTTCACTCTCTTTGTCCTCCCCTAGGTGTCTGGGCCATGGGACGGTCAGGTGCTCCCCACTCCTCTGTCTCCTGTAGGTGGAATTCACTGGTCTAGGCCAGGAGTTTCCAAACTGGTTAAAGCCCAAATCCCGTCAGGTGATAGAACCACACTCCTTAAAATATGCATGTAGGCTGCGCTCACTTTAATGGTAAGCAAGCTGAACTGTGCAAGCAGTCTGAATAGTCAATGGAAAAAACAAGTCACACTTGTTTCCTGATCTTCAAAATTTTTTGTGAAAACATTAAAAACTCTCTTACTGCTGGTTATGAATGTATGGGGAAATGAAAAACAGTAGGACTAATATAAATTTAGTACAATGTAACTTAAAACATTAGAAACATCAAGAATTAGTGTCTCAGTCTAGTTTGAACAATGCTTACCTTCTTGTGTTCTAACTTAGCATATGAAGAAGGCATCTTTTCTGTGACGTGGTAGATTGTGACACCCCTTTCTCGGTTTGGATCCTCTTCCAACATTTATCCTTTGCCCGTTCAGTGTGAACATCTCCAGGTGTCCCTTCATTGTGGATGTTTTTGCCAGCCTCACCTCCTCCTCTTCGTCCTTCCTCACAACCACATCCCTCGTTTGTGTGCATGAGTCGCCTTCACCAAGGTGAACTTAGGTAGCCAGGCTAGAAGATAAAAGATAAATAGGAGAAATCCCGCAGAGACATCAGAGGTTGCTCGTGGGCATGAGTTGCTGGGAGGCAGACTTTAGAGGAGTAGTTTAGTCAGGGCACTGAACAAACCACCCAGCAAACAATCCCAGGCAGGGGCATCAATATTCAGAGTTGCTGCAATATATTATCTAAAAGATCCTGTTTTTAACAAAAAGTTCTGAGATATGTAAAGAAGCAGGAAAGTGTGACCCATACGTGGGAAAAAAAGCTGGCAACAGAAACAGCCTTTGACAGGGCCCAGATGGTAGACGTAGCAAAGACTTCCATGCAGCCACTATAAAGATCTTCAAAGAACTGCAGGAAACCTTCCTTAAAGAACTCAAGGAAAGTATGGTGACAACGTCTCATTAAATAGAGAATGTGAAGAAAGAGAGAAATTTTTGAAAGAATGAAATAAAAATTCTGGAGATGGAAATTACAATAGCCAAAACAGAAATTTCATTGGAGGATCTCAGCAGGGGATCCGAGCTGGCAGAAGAGTCAGTGCATTTGAAGAAAGATCAGCAGAGATCAAACAACTGCAGGATGGAGGGAAAATGACAAAAATCAGAGAGAGCTGCAGACGTTTGGGGCTGCATTAGGTGCCCCAACACACGTGGAATGGGAGTAACGAAGCAGAGAAAGAGGAAGGAAGTGAAAAAAATTCAAAGAAATAATATAACTGACAACCTCCCAAACGTGGTGAAAAATATCAATCTACCCATCCAAAAAATTAAAGGAAATGAAAGAAGGATGAAAGCCCAGAGATCTAGACCCAGAACAACACAGCTCACGTGCTGCAGCCAAAGACAGACAAAACCCCAGAGCAGCGGGAAAAAATGACTCTTCTCTCGTCAGAGAAGGGGGATGCTCTGAGTTTAAAAAAATAACATTCTTAAAAATTTTGTTTTATTGTGATAACACAATACACCCTCTTAAATTTTTCAGTGCATGACTCACTATTGTTGACTATTGGTACAATGTTGCATAGCACACACACAAAAAGCATTTTTGCTGAAAAGAAAACTGTATCGCTGAACAAGAAAATGGAGACATTGTTAATATAAATTCAACAAAGCGAGTGGTCCTAATATAACATTTTGTTTTGTTAACTCGGGACTTCTTGATCTACAATTGTTTAAAATAAATAATCCCTAAAGTCGGACTCAAAAATAGCCCTGGAAAGCTCAGAAACCCCTCGACGGAATGTCCCTACTCCACATGGACAGGTGTGAAGTCTTCAGCTGAGGGCGAGGCTACCTGAGGAGCCCCCTTGCAGAGGGTCCATCTCTGGACAGACAGGCCCTGCTCACCAGCAAGTCTGCACTTGAGTAAACACAGAATCAAATTTAGAAGGAAATGTGGACGAAGAGCAGAGCTCTATCTGTGTTTAAACCACATGGTCTGAAGTGAAATGAGAACAGACCTCATGGCAGATGTGTGTTAGGAAACTGGAATGAAATAAAAGGGCTTTTCAGCTAACTGAGCTCAGGAGATTAACCTAGGTTGTAATTTAGACTCTGATTTCAGCATCGCTTTCACCTGTGCCTCCCAACAACCTTCCTCCTTCTTAGTTGACGCTCTGTGGGCAGAGGGTATCCAAATTGCCACCCTCTAAAAAGGGGTTCTAGGGGGACACATTGAACAGGTATTGATTTGGTCTTGAAATAGGACGATTTTTGTAAAGTTCTCATTTACTCTTGAATGTTTCCAGGTGTAACGTATTTAGATGTGAATTACTATTTAGCACCTATGCTATTTCACCTCAGGAGCAACGGAAACAACTAAAGAGGTCACCACGTGTCAAACTTGAAAGAGCAGCTATTTTATGGTTCTTCTCGTGTTTTCACAGTTTGGCAATTCTTGTAAGGGCTGTAAGCTCACAGGATTTAGAGTTGAGTCTCTCAAAGGCTGTGGAGGATGGCGAGTCCTTACAGTTCATCGAGGAGTCTTGACGTATTCCACAACCTTCCCTCTCCGCTGGGATGCTTTTCTTCTATTTCACTCTCCTCTCTCGAGACTCTGACATCTCTTGCACTCTTAGCTCTCTACCTCGGGCTGTTAATGTGCTCAAATAATTTACAACCCGTGAGGAACAAAGAAGAGATGAATGAATGTGAAACCTTCTCGCATGCTCTCTCCTGGTTGCCTTCCAGCTCTTCCTCTGCGGCTTCCCGGCAAAATCTTCTGAAGAGGAGCCGGAGCTCACCGTCTTCGCTCCCTCGCCGCATGTTTCCTCCTTGCCCACTGAAGTTAACAAGCCATGAAAATTGTGCTGGCACCGTCCACTGTGACCTCTAATCGCCCCATCCCAGGGGTCAGTCTTGGTCAATTTGGCTCCCTGGTGGTGTTTGGCATGGGGGCCAGCGCTGCTTGAGGCTCTCCTCTGTTGATTCTGTTCTGGTTCATTCAGGTTGCTCTAACTCCAGGACCAGGGACTAGGCAGCCTAACCTGCAGACACTTGCTTCTCACGGTTCTGGAGGCTGGGAGTCCAAGGTCAAGGGGCTGGCAGATTCCGTGTCTGGAGAGCGCCTGCTTCCTCATCCCCAGACAGCTGTGTTCTAGCTGTGTCCTCACCTGGCAGAAGGAGTGAGGAGCTCCCTGGGGTCCTTTTATAAGGACACTAATCCCATCTGTGATGGCTCTGCTCTCATGATGTAGTCACCTCCTAAAGGTCTCACCTCCAAATACCATCACATTGGGGGTTAGATTTCAACATATGAATTCTGGGGGGGCACAAATATTCCACCTGCAGCAGCTTCTCTTGCCATTCACTCCTGATTCTCCCCCTTCACCTTGGCCCATGTCTTAATCACCTCGTGGGCTCCCTTCCCACTGACATCTCCTGAACTGTCAGTGTTGCTAGGGTCCTCTCCTCTCCTGTCTTATTCTAAACTCATTCCCCATACACTCCTCCCTATGCGTCTTTGAGTCATATATATATTTCCTTATAGCACTATCATGCTACAATAGGATTATCTTCCCCCAAATTGAACCATTTGATTTGAGCTATGAGGGGAGGTACTGTGTCATGTCTCTGGGTCTCCAGGACGTCCAGCTCAGGACCTGATACGTAGGAAGGTGCTCACTAAGAACCAGTTGGCTGGCCTGAGAATGAATTTCGTGCACTCCCGCAATTGTAGTGACCATTTCTGGCTCAGTGACTGAACTGTGTCTCAGCTCCTGCCTCTCATCTGAACTGCGGACCCGTAGCCCTGGCTGTGCAGCAGAGAGGGTACGCGTGTGGTGGCCCAGAGCAGAGACTCCATGTTCAAATTTTAGTTCTGCCTGGACTTGTCACCTGCTCCTCTCAGGCTTTTCTGGAAGACAGTGATAGCAACAGCACCTTGTGAAGGGATGGCTGTGTGATGGTGTTTGCCAAGCACTCAGAGCAGTGCCTGATGGAGACCAGGCATGATTACTACCTGCCTTTACTCTGATTCTCACTGGGATGTTTAAGCCCAACTTACCCAAGCTGAGTGCGAGCTGACACCTCACCTGTGTTTGTGGCGCCACAGTCTGGAAACCACAGGAGCCGGGTCTTGGAGTCATCTCAGACCCATCCTCTTCCTCTCAGTCCCCTACAGACAGGCCCCTGCCCACCAGTCCTGCCTCTGGAACACGTCTCAACCTCCCCCGTCTCCACCACCTCAGTGCCACCTCAGGGCCCCGTCTCTCCACCCACAGGACTCTCAGTGGGCCTCCCTGCTCTTGGTTTTCAGATTCTGATCCATGCTCCCTGCTGCCACCAGGATATGCCTTCAAAAACCAAGCTCTGACCTCACCACTGCTCCACTTAAAATTCCACGGCTTTCAGTCACCTGCCTGGTGAAATGCAAACTCAGCGCAGTGTTTAAGGGTCCTCACGATGTGGCCCCGGTCTTTATCTTGATCTTCAGTCTCAGCTGAGCCCCCATCTCACATTTTACACCACAGGAGTGAGTCTCTTGCACTTGCCTGCCAAGCAAACACCTATTCCTCCTTCAAAACCCATGGATTAAGGACTATAAGCTGAGATGGAGCCCATTAGCTCCCCCCACCCCAGACAGATTCAGTCATTCCCCTCCTTGAAGTATGTCTACACCTCACACGTTTTCTTCTCTTGGATTCGTAACTATCTTCCCTACTATTCTGAGCTCCCTCAAGTTTGGCTCCAAGTATCCAACACAGTACGTAGAGAGTATAGAAGCCACTTAGGGCGTTTTTTTTTGAAATTATTTGTGATAAAATGGAAACTAATTCTGCTCAGAAAATTAAGCCATTTCCATCCGTGTTCTATTTGATTTACCTTTCCTCGCCATCTCAGTCTCTGTGGCTTCCCCCAGTGAGAGGGGAGGTGTTGGTCTGACTCTAGAGGCCCCATGTGTCGGGGAGAAGGTAAGCGCCTGGTGTCTTTTCGAAGCGTCCTCCTTGTAGGCCTGACCTTTTCAGTGTCTCTCTTCCTGTGGAGGGTGTGAGCTGAGGGGCCTGGGCCCTCTCCCGTCTGGAAGAAGGCTTCTCCCCTCCCACACTCTAACCTGCCCCTGGTCCCCTAGGTCTTAGAAGGCCAGACAGCAGCCAGTGAGGGGCTCAGGCAAAAGGCAGCGTGGAGTCGATGCTTTGTACGAGCAGCCGCTGGATTGAGGGGGCGGCACTGGGGAGGTGCTGGGAACAAGACACAAAGGTGGTCCATGTCCTTTGCCACACGCACTTTGTCAGATGACCACACCTGAATGCGTGGGGCCTGGAAGTGTGGTGTCACTGGGCAGCTGTGTTCGCAGTTAAATTCTCTTAGAACAAAAGGAGGGGAGAATTTTGGTGGACACAGACTCTGTCTCAACTTACGGCTTTTGTTGGATTTGTTGAAGGAGTGGGCAATGGTTTAAGAGAAGGTATTTGTGTTTGCCTCAAAACGCAGTGCATTCCATAATAAAGTTCAAAATCAGATTCCCTTCCCAACCTAAGTGAACGTTTTCATATTTTTGTTTTCTTGTCAAAAATTCCATGAAAATAGCTGTCTCTGCTACATTCCTTCATGCAGACCCACACCACGACACACAAACACCCACAGGTCTAGGTGGGTAATTGTAATGCCGCCATTTAGGAGGAAGAGAAGAAGCTAATTGCTGGAATGATAACATTGTGTTGATGTGATGATTTCCAGAATAGGTCTTTTCATGCACAAAAGCCTTCTTTTCACATTTTTATGAAACAAACTTTCCACTTCTTCCTAATGGATTTTTAATTTTTTAAAAGTGTCTGCAAGAAACTTTTCCGTGGAAACTCTTTTTGAAATTCCATATTTTACATGGTGAGTTGACTGCCTTCTGGCCCCATTCTTCAGTTATCTCCAGTAATTGGAGTCACACTTCAAAGCAGACTTCCCAAGCACAGCTTTGTCTCCCTACGTCCCTCATGCCAGGTTTCCCCTCTTGAAATGCCCTTCTTAAAAGAAAAAGCAGAGCCTTGTAGCAAATACTTTTTCCATCTGACAATGTAATGATAAAACCTGTTGGAGGGGTAGAAAAAAATGTTTAAATCATCATAATTTTCCTCTGCATCAAAATCTCTGGTTTGGTTTCAACTCCCTGTAAGGCAATAGGTTCCACCAAGTTTTCTTCATCATTTTCCAGTTCTAAGGGATTCCTCTGAGCAGTTTCTCCATACCAAGATCTGGAAGTCCTTTGTCTTGGTTCTCAAAGTCTTGACAAGCCTGTTAATACAGAGCACACTAGGATAAGGTGACTTTGGTTGTAATTCATGGCTTGGATCAGTCCCTGAATTACTTCAGTTCTCAGAATAATTAAATATTTATCAGGTTCGTTCTTTGTCTATAAGTTTTCAACAGATAGAGTCCAGTCATTTTGGCTTGTTTCAAGGACTTCTCCAATCATATATCAGCCAACACTTGTAGTCACATTTCCCCACTGTCCCCAACTAGAATCCTATTGTTTGTTCCACCAATTTGGTCAACTACCTGCTCATAAACCTATCTTTAATCTCTTTTTACATCTGTTTATTGCTGCATTCATTCCTTTTTGCATATGTAAATCTTACCCATCTTTCAGGGTGAAACTCAAATTCTTCTTTCACTAAACATTCAAGTAACTTACAAGACTCAAGTTGCCTCCTGTGAGTTTTAATAGTATATATGATTTATATTACTCATTTGGCACTTACCAAGTTCTGTCTTATATTAGGTATCTTTTTTTTTTTTGCTGAGGAGGATTTGCCCTGAGTTAACATCTGCTTCCAATCTTCCTCTTTTTTGTGTATGAGCCGCCACCACAGCATGACCACTGACAGATGAGTGGTTATGGTGTGTGCACAGGAACTGAACCCTGGCCACCAAAGTGGAGTTCACCGAACTTAATCATTAGGCCACCGGGACTGTATCCTTTTAATTAATGCCTATGGATAAGCTCTTTGGGGGTATTTTAGTCACAATAGACAGAAAACAATAAAGGCTTAAACAAGATAGAACTTTATTTCTCTACAAGATTCCAGAAGTCCAGAGTGATTGATTGAATATTGGCATGATCATCCATAGTGGCAGGAAGCCAGGCTTCTTCCATTTTGTTGTATTGTCTTGCAGTCTTCCATGGCCAAGGCCATCTCATTGTCCAAGGTGGGTAAAAGGGCCTCCAGCCATGTTTCTCCATTCTAGACAGCAGTATGGGAGAAGAAATGAAGAAAATCATGCCATTCTCTTTAAGGACACTACCTGGAAATCACGCACTCAAGCATACCTAACTATAAGAGGGGCTTGAAAAGTTAGGCTATATTTTAGGTGGCCATATGCTCAGTAAAAAACCAGATGTTCTATTCCTGAAAATGAAGGGACAAATGGATATTGGCTGTCTCTGTCACAAAGAGTAAGGTCCATTTTATTTTTCCACCACCTCAGTGTGGTTAATTCAGAACCTTATATCTAACATAATCACCATTTAATGCATTTAGAATTTTCATGAGTTGAATTTAAAAATTATTTTGGGGAGATTCCACTTTTGCTGTGGTAGACCAGATAAATCAGAAAAAGCCTACTGATGACGACAACTAGGAAAGCTGGACAAAGATAAAAGCATTGTTTGAAGGCCTCAGAGAGCTACCAGGGATACGGGGCCAAGACTGGGGAAAAGAAGGAAATCCAATGATGCTTCTCCTGTAGAAGCATCCACTGATTCTGAAAGGGCAAAGGCAAATGAGAGGCTGAGAAGCTCAACACAGCCTTTCAGGGAAAGAGGAATGAAAATCGGAATCTAGGATCTGCCGAGAAAATGAGGGACCTGATAAACCAGGGATTTGCCTACTTCAAAGCAGATTCAGAAATACACCACCTCTTGCAAAGGCGGCAGCCAGATTCACATCCTCTCAGTCCTTAGAAATGGATTAAGATGATCTGGGATCTCTGATGCTCTTAGCCCAGCTAACTGTTAAAAATAAACAAAATTCTCTCTGAAGAAAGATAACTTCAACCTAGGCCTTAAACATTCTACATATATATTTTCATATAAAATGTACACATCTAAATTTAAAAAAATAATTTTGTTTCAAGGAGACAAGTAATGTGATTGAAAAAATACAAGAAATAGTAGGCAATATAAAAAGACCCACAAGTTCAGTGGGATTATCAGAAAAGACTTTAAAATCACCATTCTTAATAAAATGAAGGCAATAAAAGACAAGACTGATGTTTTGGAGGATATGCACGTAAGACATAAGAATTCAATGGGAATTCTAGAATTAAAAAGAACCATAACCAAAAGTAAGAATAAATGAGATTAATAGAGACAGAGCTGAAGAGACAATTAGAGGAATTGGAAGATAGTTAAGAAGAAAATTTATAGAATGAAGAATGAAGATACAAAAAGAATATAAAAGAAAGAGATTAAGAGGCATAGAGGAAACAGTGAAAAGTCTAGCACGGTGGTGACTGTAATTGCAAAAGGAGAAAGGAGAGAAGGAAGCAGAAACAACATCTGAAGGGACATCACTGAGATTTCAAACTGCGACAAAGACATGAAACCTCAGCTCCAAGAGGCACCATGGACTCCAAGCAAAACCACATTTAGACATGACATGGTATAACCTGCAAATGCTAATGATAAAGAGAACGTTTTTCAGGCAGCCAAAGGGAAAAGACAATTATGAAATGGAATAATAATTAGAAGACACTTTACTTTTCAGGAAAAAAAAAAAGTGTCCAGAAGAAAATAGAATGCTATTGTTAAATGCTAAAAGAAATAAAAATGCCAAGTTAGAATTTTATATCCAGGGAAAATATTCTTCAATAATAAGAAAACAAAAAATTAAAACATTTATTACAAGCACAATTGAGAGATTTTGTCACAAGAAGGGCTAATTCTCTAAAGGAAATGTGTAAAGTCTGCTTAAATATTTTAAGCAGAGGATAGCGATACTGGATGATAGAATCGCAGAAATTCAGGGAGGAATAAAGACCAATGAAAAGAGTGAATTTGTGTGGTAAATATGAATGAAGATAAACACACACACACATACATGATATAAATAACATATGGTTTGTGAGGTGGTAAATGAAGTAAAACATGTTCTAAGTTCTTTGAATTTTTAAGAAGAGGTACACTATAGTGTAATAAACTAGGCCTGATTAACTTATGTGGAAAACTACTCCTCAGAACATCAAAATACACATTTTTTTCAAGTGCATATGGAGTAAAAATTGGCCTGTATTGAGCCATAAAGCAGGCTGAATAGATTGCGAAGGGTTGAAATCAGATGAAATATTTTTCTGATCATAGTACTCCAACATTAAGTTGGAGTAAAAGAAGGCAAAACATAACTAGAAAATCCCTTTATGTTTAGAAATTAAAAATATATTTCTGCATTAACTGAATATTTGTTGGTTTTAATGAATTATTTTAATTTTTAATGTGTGATATGTAATTATGGTTATGTTTTTAAAAGAGTAATTATCTTTTGGAGAGGCATGCTGAAATAATTATGGGTGAAATTATTTGCTGACTAAAATACGCTTCAAAATCATCCAGTAGAATGTGTGGGTGTACAAACCAAATAAGACTGGCCCCAAGTTGATGATCATTGAAATGAGTGATAGTTATATGGAGGTGCTCTACTCTATTTTCTCTTATTTTGCATACTTCTCAAAATATCCATAAAAACAGGTACAATGAATATACTTTAAATAATTGATGGTCAAAACAAATCAAAAGAGAAATTAGAAATATTTGGAACTAAATAAAAAGAAAATACTATACATCAAAACTCGTCATATGCATAACCAAATAAGCACAGCAAGAGCTCTGACCCAGAATGTGGTCTATCTTAAGGAACGCTCCGCCTGTGTTTGAGAACATGACTTGAGATACATGTTCTGCTATTGGTTGAATTGTTTGGCAGTGTGGGTTAGATATGTTCATCCTCACTGATTTTTGTCTACTTCTCAACTGATCACTGAGAGGAGTGCTGGAATCTCCAAATACAACTGTGGATCACATGTAACTTCTATCAATATTTGCTTCCTCTCTGAGCCTGTTGATCCTTCCTTCACCATCCTTCACGGCAATTCTGGTATTTCCACCTCACTTAATGTGGTGGAAACATCCCTTGCTCTTTCACTCTTTCCATGCTCCTAGGAGCCAGCCTAGCTGTGTTTCACCACCTGCTGGGGTGCTTTCCCTTATTGTGTAAGAGAGCTTCTAAACAGACAGACTCCCCCTTATCTGTGGGCACGGGCTCTGACAGAGCAAACCTGGTGAACTTGAGGGTTTAACCTTCTTGGGAGCCCACCACTTTCATGACTGAATCCTGTGATGGGTCCTGCTTTCCTCCTGCAGGAGATGAGAGCCGTTTTTATGCTACTGAGGGCCCTCTGGTTTCACATTCAGCTCATAGTTACTGACTAATCACTCCCTTTCATCTTCTTTTCACCATTTGTTCAAGTTAGCAACTGCTATCTGGTTCCACTGTCCTCCTAGCTGTTCCTTTCTCCAATTTCTCAAATGTCTGTCATATCGCAGCTGCCAGTACACCCTGCCTCTTTGATCACTGGTCGAAGTTTTCGCTGTGGCACACCTGTCTTGTGCCAGGGGCATTCTCTGCTTCTCCTTGCAATAAGTGCCCTGTCACTGGTGGTTATTTGCTCCAAAATTGCGCCCCAGTCTCTGTCCTCTTATACCGCTGCTGGTATGAACTGTTCATACTGGGTTCCCGGGTAGACCATGAGATGGAAATGATTATGCTGGGGTTTTAGTGTGGAGGGCTCTGGGGTCAGTACCTGTGAAAGGGAAGGAAGCAGGACTGGGTGAAGAAGACTCCAAGCTGGGATGCAGTCTCAACAGAGGCCTCAGCAGACCCTACAGAAAACTCTGGAGCCGGGATGATCCTCCAGAGTGGCCCTTAATTTGGGACTTCTTCCCCTACCTGGATCCACCAATGGATATGGGGTGGCCTGGTAAAAGGTGTGACGTTGGGCCAGGCAGTACTCTTCAGCTGAGCAATCCGGGACTGGAGCAGACAGTTGTGGGTTCTCTGCTGATGGCACTTCCTGCAGGTGGAAGAATCTGGAAAGTAGATCTGAGTTGATCATCATGGCAGACACCAAATGTGCCAACAAAGAAGCCAGACCCAAAAGAATGCACTCTCTTCTATTCCATAAAGTTCAAAGCCAGGCAAAGTAAACTAGCGAGCTGGAACCAAGGAGTTGTTTCCTTCGGGGAACATGGCAAGAGTTGGTTGGACCAGGGTATGGGCACCTCCCGGATACAGACAACATCCTATTTCTGACCTGGGTGGTGTTCACACAAGTGTTTGCTTTGTGACAATTCACTGGGCTGTACATCTATGTTTTGTGCACTTTTCTCATTTGTGTTGTACTTAAAAGGATGGGTGTTTGTGACATGTGGGAAGCACGGTGTGTCTGAACTCTCGCTTGCCTCCTGTGGGTGTTGAGGTGCCTGGAATTTCCTGGTTTGCTAGTTGAGGAATACTTCACCCAGGTGCAATCCATCTGTTTTCATTTTCTGGACGTCGAGTTTGGAAGATTCTGATGCTTAGTTGGACTCCTTTCCTTTATTTTTTTTTTCTGGTTGAAATGAGTAAAGCAATGTGTGTGTTGTTTTTAGAATGGAAGGCTTTGTCCAACGGAAGCCAAAATTATTTCTCTCAAATCACAGTGCAAATTGTCTACATTTGTATTAGACTCACTGTTAAAGTTAGGATATACATCACTCAAGAGTAATTTTGCTTTTAAGATGAATCAAGATAATGCCTTGTTTCTAATATTTTAAAAAGTCCTTCACAGCAAGAAGGAATTTTGCTGATTTTGGAATAAGAGCCTTGAGAGCAGGATGATCCAAAATCATTCATTTTTAGTACTTCTAAGAGAGAAGTTTCTAGTGCAAGGAAATAAAGCCTATATGAAGCGTTCCCAAGACACAGTGTCTTGGGAACCTGGAGAGCCTGCACTGAGGACCCCATTCTGAGGAACAAGTCCCTTCTCCCATAGACGGAGACACGGTGGGGTTGGGGGTGCTCCTTAAAACATGTGTCCCACTAACAAGCTGGTACCTTAAGTCACACGATCGGGGATCCAGACCTTCCGTTCCACGTTTAGGAAAGGTGCTTTAGCCCTGGTAAGGCCAACCCATCACTGTCGTTTAGTACAACCTGAGAACACGGCTGAGACTGTGCCCATGTGGCATTGCTCAGTTTCACCAGAAAGAATGAAGAGCAGGTAGACACCAGGAGAAAACACAGATGAATATCTTCCAGGCCTTGACAACAAAAGATTTCTTAAATGAGACAACAAGTGCTGTTGATGATAGAAAATCAAGTTACTCTAAAGAACTTGAAAACACATTACAAAGTGGGAGTAGTTATGTGCAACGCATGACTGACAAAGGATTCGAAACTGTAATTCAAAGAACTGTTAGAAATCTAAGAAAAGGACTAATAATATCATTTTTAAATGTCCAAAAGACAGTAGCACACACTCCACAGAAAATGAAGTACGTACCTAGCAGATGTTTGACGACGGCACAGCATCATTAGTGATCAGGAGAAGGCATCTCCATCACGCTGAGAGGTCACTTACTCCCATTCAAGGAGAGAGCGCGGTGGGAACGGGCAGACACAGACCCGTCCACGTTGCTCATGCGAGTTATGTTGGAACAGCTGCTTGGAATGCACTTTGTCATTATGCTGTGAGTGCGAACATTCACATTTCCTGCGACCCAGGAGAAACCCTTGAGTGTGCACCAAGAGAAGTGAGTAAGAATGCTTCACGTGACAGAAAATCTGGAAACAAGACAAGTGACTAAACAGCAGGAAAATAAACTGCCCTATATTCAAACAATTAATTATTTTATAGCACTGCAAATTAAGACCTCAGCTACATGCAACCGGATGAATGAATTTCAGCAACGTAATTTTGCGTGCTAAATGAAAACCCCCAAAGAATTAAAAACTACTAAAACGGAAGCCATATGATTTTTAGGAACGTATGTACAGGATGGAAATATACATATGAGTGTGACACAAGATATCGGCCAAGGAGAAGTGTGGGGGGTTATTATGACAGAGGTAGTAATATTCTGGCATCCTGGTCTTTATTTTGGGTAGCGCTTTTGTACGGTTTGCTAAATTATTTAAATAAATTAATTTTAAAAAGCAGGCTTTGGATGAACAACAATAGGAGTGTCAGGAACTGAAGTTTCAACGAGAAGAAAATAAACAGGAAATGACCACATAATTGAAGTGGTTGAGTAGGGCAAAATTTGTCAAAAAGTGGGAAAACAGTGAAAAACAGAAAAACACAAAAGAAGGACAGTCTGAGGTGAGTGTGAACTTGGCCTGCTCTGCGGTTCTGCTGAGGGCCGGCCCCGACGAGGACGAGCTCTCGGGTGGAATCCCAGAGGAGCAATTTTTCTGAAACTCTTTCTCCTCTTGGGGATCTAGGGCTGGTCTGTGAGGATGTGCGGTCTTCTCTGCGTCCTCGCTCGGCGGATGTATTTGAAATCCTCCAAGAGCTTAAGTGTCTGCCTCCTGGACACTTGCCCAGGGATGTGCTTTAAAGTGACCGGAAATGGTCTTTTCAAAATGTATTTCCTGGAACTTTTATAAGGTAATAAATCAGCAGGAGAGTCACCCAGCCTGCTCCTTCTCACTGCTTCTGTAATAAATGTAAAATTTCCATTAATATTTCATCTGACATTTTTAGTTTAAACTAAAATGATACTATGAATTAACTTAGAAATGAGCGATGTCACGTAATATTAATTTTTCTGCTTGGCTTTTAAGTTTATAAAACCTTTATCATCTTATTTGAGAAAACCTTAGGAAATAGGGCTTAAAAAAATAATCCCCTTCACAGATAAAACAACTGGTTTTAGCGTGGGTTACCCCTGGCCCCAGCAGGGACTCTCAGCCTGTCACCTGGGTGCTTTCTTCACGCTGCTCACACAGCAGGCATCGCCATCCTCTTGTCTAGCTTTCCTGGTTTTTTAACCCGATTTGCAAGTCTCCATGCAGAAATGTTGGTGCCGTAGGGAACTTTCTGGTCACTCACCTGGCATGCAGTGGGCATTCATCCGCTGGTGGAAGACTGGGGACACTCCTACCTCTCAGTCTAAGTCCACGTGTCGGCCAGCACCCTGCGCCCAGGAACGGGGAGGCTGAGGCTCAGATTTCCATGCCTTGGGTGGCTCCAGACTGAAGACACATCAGTGGTGACTGTGTAGTAACATGAACCAGTGCTTGCAGTACAAAGGTTACTGTCAAAGCAAATTGCAAAATTGTACATATACTATGATTACATTTTTTTGCACAAAACATTCATATAAAAAAGAATATAAGGAAATTTATCCAAACGGTTGTGTTAGCCATGCTCAGTGGTAAGATTAGAGGTAAGAATTTCCCCCTTTGGTTTATTTTCAAAATTTTTCAAATGTGTTTATATTACTTTTACAAACTGTCTTGATCAAGGATGCCACGCCCTGAGTCACCTGTCATGTTTACTAAGATAATAAAGTACAGTGTGGTCTCTTTGTTCCTTGGAAGACACTGTGTATAACTGAGGCACGAGGCCGTGGAGCCAGCCCATCTCTCCCAGCTGTGCCTCGGGTTGGATGTGGCCACAGATTCGGGAATCCTCCCCAGTCGTCCTCGCTCCTTTGTCTGGCTAACTCCTTCTGGTCCTTAAGACTCAGCTCACGGGACCCCCCTCCCAGGGAAGCCCCCAAAGCATCTGGGGGATTAGCAGCTCCTCCACGAGCTTATCTTAGCAGCCGTCATGCCTTCAATGATCTGTTCACCTATTTGTACCCCCAGCTGGCCTGTGTGGGGACAGCAGCTGTGTTCTGTCATAGCATCCCCATACGACACATTGTAGAAGCTCATTGTGTACACCTCGGATACATGAATGGACAGATAAGTGAGATGTTCTGGCTGGGTGCGCACATTTCTGTGTATTTTTGAACAAGTCAATCTATCAGGGGTGTGTTTTTTCATCTGCAAATGAGGATGCTGAACCACTGATGCACAAGGGGAATTTCTCTTATCCTTTCTCTTTCTTTCCTCCTTTCCTTCCTTTCTTCCTTTTTTCCTCCTTCCCTCATCAAATTTTTCGGGCTCCTGTCATCTATATGCCAGAGAAGGAGCCAGGCCCAGAGAGTCAGGGTGGCCATCACCGGCCTCAGAGAGCAGACAGAACACTGGCCTTGATACAGGCAGAGGACAGCCCCTTCACCCACCTTCAGAACTGAATGCCTCAGATCCCCTCAGAACGCCCACAGACTTTGTCATTGATCATTAGTCATTTAGGCCTAAGTGCTAATGAATCTGTCACTGGGGTAAAGCTCAGCATCACTCCCCAGAAGGGCCTGCAGGCTCAGGGCTGGACCCCAGCTTCAAGCTGCTGCATAATCCAGGTTTTGCTCAGAGCACCACTGACCTTGGGGACAGTTACCCCAGGGGAGAATGGGGCACCGAGCAGGGAGATAGGCAGAATCTCGACAGAAGGAGCTCCAGGGCTCTCCTCCTACGTGAATCTCCTGTTCTTTCCTCACCTTTGAGTAGAGGGCTGAGGGTTTGATAAGCTGCTGTGGGCTGCCACAGCAAAGAGGGTGGGTCTCTCCTCCCCTCCACGAGTGTCAACTGAGAACTCGGCTTGTCTGTTTTACACGGTGCACTTCTGTGGGCGATTTCACTCAAAACATTGCTGCTTAAAAAAGGGTGCATGTGTGAAAACCACTGTTCAAACAGATGCTTTCTGGGGTCTAAGGGAGCCATGGGGGGCAGCACACAGCAACTCCCGTGTCCCTCCTCAATCTCACACACGCATGCACATGCACATGCAAACATGCACACAGCTCGCGCACTCACACATTCCATATGTGCACACACACTTCTCACACACTTGTGTGCGCACACACACACACACACGACCCCCCAACAATGCTGTCCAAAACCCATTAAATGCTAGAGCTGAGGATACACCCGCCCTTTCCAGGTGAGTTCCAGGAGCGACTGTGTGGGTGCAGCCCATGGACAGCTGAGTGCAGCTGTCGGGCGTCAGCCTTCAGGACCCTGATGGGATGTGGCCCCTCACAGTCCCCCAAGGCGTGATCAGTGCCCTGCCTTGTCTGCCAGGTGAGGCCAGCCTGGGGGCGTGGGGCTCCTCGCATGTGTGTGGGGCTCGCACGTGCGTGGGCACCGCCCGCTTCTCCTGCACAGCAGGTCCACACCGTAGTGAGTGGTACCTTGGACTACTTCGTCAGCTGTGATGGAGAAGTGACTGCGATTTTACAGAACGCACGGTTGGTGCTGACTGCTGACGAGAGATTGAAGGTGTCGCTTGCTTCACGCTGGATAAAGTTGAAAGGGATATCCTAAACCGGCTGAAATTGCTTAATCTCTCCTCTTCCATCCCATCAGCACTCCTCTGTCAGACAGGTTTCTCCAAGTTTCTAAAGACCAAACGTGAAAAAAGTCAGTGTCCGTTACCCCTGCATGTACGTCTCGTCGTCTCTCCAGCTTAGATGAGATAAGCAGAGCAAGAAGCAAGCTTATGCGTCCCACTGACTTGAAACTGGCTCTTGCAGGGTGCTTTCAGCCCTGGCGCAGGGTGATGGCTGTTTCTAAGGTTTCATTCAGTTACGATTGCAAAACTACAAAGTATTACACGTGCGCTAGCATGCACACTGGCCAGTGAACCATGGGCATGTTTTTGGTAATTTGCCTACACTATGCTTGTCCTGATTATATGTATTTAAATATGTTTTTATGTCTTTTGAATCTAATTAAAAAACTGGGCTTGCTTTTGGACATCTTTTTAAATTTTATTTTTCTGGTAATTAATTTTTATTGTATTTTATAACAGTATTGGTCTGTAATGACTTGGAAATTAAAAATATAAGTGAGTCTTCTCCACAGATGGTTTGGAAAGTGCTCAGGATTCCCCACCACGAGCTCTGAGTCCTGGGAGACGTCTCTGGGCCGACAGTCCCCTGTGAGGGGAGCAGGTTCACAGTGGAGCAGGACTCACGAGCCTGGGAAATGTCCTTGGGGTGGTAGTGAGGGGAGCCAGGCCTAATGTTTAGTAATTTAGCTATAAAATAACATGGGGAAGTTCCAGTTTATCAGAGTCCAACAATTCAGAATTTTATTTTAAAGAAATGGGGCAGGATTTACTCGACTTTCGAAAGAGGCAGATGACATGAAAACAAGCTGTTTGCAGAGAATTACGGGAGACACAGGGAAGAAGACCTTCAAGCAGGCGATTCCTGGGGGTCAGTGCAGGTTCAACCCAGTCTCCCACACTTCCTACCAACAGTGAGAATTGATGTTCTGAACCAGGCCTCAAACCACAGCGAGACGCTTCTGTGTCTTCTGAATCATACAGAGTCAAATGTGTTCAGCCAGAAATATGAACCAATCCATTTCAGAAAAGTTTCAGCAGTACGTGGTGACCCAGGAAGGGCTCTGGCGATCAGAGTTGCCCTTGGCTCCCGGTCGGAGGCTCTTCCCTCCGTAGGTTTGGTTCTGTGTGGGGGCCTCCTCGACATTCTCTCCTTTACAGAATCTGAGCCTCCACGCAGGATGGAGGACAGTCAGTTTTCCTCCCTGCGCCAAGGCTGGCCGAGGTGAGTTTACTGGCCCAATGAGCTTATTTGTCCTCACTCATCTGGCAGATATTCAGTGACAGCTTGGTGTGAGGGTCTCTGCTGGGTGGTGGAGGCACAGTGAGGTGAGGTCCCTGCATTCTGACCAGGGCGGAGAATGGACAACTCCATCAGCAGCCCTTGGCCCACTAATCTGACCAGAAAACCATGAAAATGTCACCTTAAACACAGAAGTACATTCACTCACTTGTGTTTTGATGGCAGTCTGTAGCTTTGCATTTAACAAAGTTTGCTGATTCAAATTCTACATCTTTCCTGGAATAAACCACACCCATGATACACCATCTGTGCTGTTCAAATATTGTGTGAGTAAAAATGAAAAAACACTTAAGGACACTGAGGTAAGGCCATTTGAGAACAACACAGTTCATCATTTTTACAATTTTTAAATTTTTAGAGGCTTTTTTACATACTGATTTCAACAAGCAATTTTTTTTAGCAAAAGGCATGAATCAATCCTTTCCAAAGCATTCAATTTAGTTACCATAAAACAAAAAGCTGTTTTTAATTCTCTGTTCATATTTCTCCAATGTGTGTGCTACTAATTAGTGTTGTTGGTTAGTAAGTACAGGTGGGCATGACACGATGAGGAAAGATGGGTAGAGGAAGAGATATGCTGAGGGACAGACACGCTGAGGAAGAGACAGGCTGAGGAAGAGACAGGCTGAGGAACAGACATCCTGAAGAACAGACATCCTGAAGAACAGACACCTGAGGAGGACAAAGCGGAGGAAAAAACAGGCTGAGGAACAGACAGCTGAGGAAGAGACATGCTGACGAAGAGACAGCTGAGGAAGAGACACACGGAGGAAGATACAGTCTGGGGAAGAGACAGGCTGAGGAACAGACAGGCTGAGGAGGAGACAGGCTGAGGAAGAGACAGGCTGAGGGACAGACACGCTGAGGGACAGACAGGCTAAGGAGGAGACAGGCTGAGGAACAGACACGCTGAGGGACAGACAGGCTGAGGAGGAGACAGGCTGAGGAACAGACACGTTGAGGGACAGACAGGCTGAGGGACAGACAGGCTGAGGAAGAGACAGGCTGAGGAGGAGACAGGCTGAGGAAGAGACAGGCTGAGTAACAGACATGCTGAGGAGCAGACTGACAGACAGCCCGAGGGAGAGACACGCTAAGGAACAAACACGCTGAGGACCAGAAACGCTGAGGAACAGATACGCTGAGGAAAAAACAGGCCGAGGAACAGACGTGCTGAGGAAGAGACAGGCTGAGGAACAGACAGGCTGAGGAACAGGAATACTCAACCTTGCTGGTGGAAGGGAGGGTACGCATTGCTCAGAGGCGTCTGGTGTGCTGCTGTGAGCATTGGCCATTTGTGGTGAATACAGTGAGTTGGTTTTGTGTGTTTTGTTTTAAAGTGCTTCTCTTTTAAGGAAATATGTTGTAAGAATGGTTCTAGTGGGGTCAACAATGAGAACATCGGCAGGTCCGCTTGTTCCGGGCACTGGGTGGAGCTGGTGACCTAGACGCTGTGCTGTCACGAAGACCGGGTGTTCTCCGGGCTGTTGGGCGCATGTCCCGGCAGAGTGCAGCCTGAGCACATGGTCTGGCACTGCGTCTCAGGACGCCCCACACGATCCAAGTTCCCCAGGTGAGCAGGGCCGTGGAAACGAGTTGGTGGAGTCAATGCTCACCCTACAGGGACGGAGGATCAGGAGAGGGTGCCCTGATCAGATTCCACTTGTCACAGGAACTCCGGGGGCAGGGTGGAGGTGGAACTGGGGAGGATGGGGGTAGACGAGGCCCGCTGCAAGGGCCCAGCCTGCAGAATATGACGAGGCTACAGCCAAACATAGCCCCAGGGTGGAGAGGAAGGGAGACCCCAGTGATCGCGGGGGGCGTCTCTGTGAACAGAGATTCCACGCACCAGGTGAGAGCTCTGAGGCTGCGAGTGAGCTGCTGTGCGACTCTCCAGAGAAGCCCAGGTGAAGG
This sequence comes from Equus przewalskii, assembly GCF_037783145.1. Lineage (NCBI taxonomy): Eukaryota > Metazoa > Chordata > Mammalia > Perissodactyla > Equidae > Equus > Equus przewalskii. Next base: position 108,456,760 of record NC_091834.1, read on the forward strand.
CATTGGCATTAGGCATCATGCTTACACCATCTCACCTGAGCTTCATCAAAGCCCTGACAACTGAGGCCAGAGCCTGGGTAACTCACCTGGGATCCATGCCCACTTAGGGCCATGACTCCTCAACACGGATGGGAGGAGCCTCAGGGCCCACCTGCCTGCCTGGGACGAGCAGTGTCAGGAGTGTCGCCCTGAGGTCACCAGCAATCAGAGGACCAGTGCCGGCCTCAGGGCAGAGAAGTGGCCTGAAGAAAACAGTGTTGCTTGGGCAGATCCCACGGCCTAGTGGTTAAGTTCAGCGTGCCCTGCTTTGGCAGCCCAGGTCTGGTTCCCAGGTGCAGACCTACACCACTCATCTGTCAGTGGCCAGGCTGTGGCAGCAGCTCATATACAAAACAAAAGATCAGCAGCAGATGTTAGCTCAGGGTGAATCTTCCTCAGAGTTAAAAAAAAAAAGAAAGCAGTGCTGGGGACTCAGTGAGACTTGAGAGACAGCCTGGGGACCAGCAAGGCAGGCTGAGGTCGTGCAGCATAGAGGGAACTGGAAAGAGAGGTACAGACGAGAAAGACACCTGAAAGGAAGAGAAATCCATTGGCCACTGCCCTGAATCCCACAAGATTCTCAAGTTCGCACCACTGTGCCTGTTTATAAGCAGCAACAGTTCTGCCCTAAACCTGACCTCCAAGAGGACTGGCCGTCGTTCGGTGGTCCTGACAACAAGCACATCAGAACAGCATCTGCCGAAAGCGAAGCCAGCTCCACGCCCCAGGGATGAGGGTTCCTGCGACTCCCCATCCTGCCCGGGGCTGCCGGCTCCTCTTGCCCGCCACGGTCCTCCCCACCAACACATCCCCAGAAGCAATCCTGGGCAGACTCAGGAGCCGCGATTGTTGGAAGGTTTACTTTGTCCCTCTCGAAGGTTTGTTTTGCAGTGAACTACGAAACTGGAGAGAGAATCTGTAATCAGAGCTTCAGTAGCGTCAGGATCCGGAGTTGGCTGTTATGTGTGCTTGGAGGAACCGGTTGGAGGAAATGTCAGGAAGCACATTTGACAGAAGGTTTAAGAGATGGTTATAGGATTCCAGTGTATTGGAGTGGGAAAGACTCAAACCTTTCAGAGCTGGAAACTGCTCTAGCGAGACCAAGCTAGCCCTCCTCATTGCACAGGTGAGAGTTTGGGGCACAGAGAGGCTTAGAGACTTTTCTAACATCACACAGGTTGTGTCAGAGCAGAGACCAGCATCCTGGCCAGTGTTTTATCCATTGAACTGTATTGGTTTAGACAAACAACTTTTTTCTTTTTCTTTTTTTGCTGAGACAGATTCGCTCTGAACTAACATCTGCTGCCAATCTTCCTCTTTTTTCTTTTGTATGTGAGCCACCACCACAGTATGGCTGCTAACAGACAAGTGGTGTAGGTCCATGCTGGACAACTGAATCCGGGCTGCCAAAGCAGAGTGCACCAAACCTAACTGCTAGGCCACCGGGGCTGGCCCTAGGCAAACTGCTTTTTGAAAATCATGGCATAAAAGTGTCCCTTGCCTCCGTTTCAATGATTTATCAGTGGCTTTTCTCTGAGTGGCCATCCTTATAAAGTACTTGCACAGCCACAAAGTTCTCCCTTGGATGCCCTTGGAAACCAAGGGCCTGGGGCAGCCCGTTTGATGTTCCTCCTCCCTCATCTGGGAGAAGCTCCAGGCCTCGGTGTGGGCACTGTGTTGACACCTGCTCATGGGTGGGGTAGCCGGGGCTCCCAGCTTCCAGGGCAGCAAGCCATGAGGGGTCAAACAGAAGCAACACCAGATGGGCCACACTGGCACCAGGAAGGCCTCACGCCACTTACCTGCCACACCTGACTGGCCAGTCCTTCTGAAGCCTTTCGCTGTGCCAGCGACCTCAACTCCTCCAGAAGGCACATCCCATCCTGTGTTGTGTAAACGCCATGTAGTGAAAGGGCCCAGGGAACTGGCACATGGCCGACCCTCCTCTTGGTTTACGGTAAGTTTCCCACTTGATGGACCCTCTGGTCCAGCTGCCCTCTCAGAGGGCTCCACGTTACCCCTGACGTTGGGTTCAGTCTAAGATCTTTCTCATTATTAATATCTTTCTTTTGGGTTACAGGGATTCTGATATGGGGTGAACTGGTAGGAAATCTCGACTAAAGGGATAGTGTTCTCCACACCCTTCAATGCTCCCTGGAGACCTGGGTCTAAAGCCTAGCTATGTAGGTGGCGCATCGCCTGTCTGTTTCTCTGGAGGGTGACTGGGGAGGTGCACGTGGAACAGCTCCAGCTCCAGGCCTTCAGACCCAGTGGGCCGGCCTGAATTTCGCAGCTCCTATGACTGTTTCACAAAGCTTTCCAAATGTAGGCTTTATCAAGGAAGACGTGGGCTCTCAAGGAGGCAACAGAGGACAGGAGGAGGCACGGCAGCAAAGGAGGAACAGGCACAGGTCCAATGCAAGGCACCTCAAGATCGTTGCGTGCAACTGCCCAGCCGTGGAAGCTCCGCCTAGACTGGCCGTGCCAGAGACCCCGGGGAGAGCCAACAGCAGCAAGTGGCCCTCTCAGCAGCAGAAGGGAAGGCGCAGGGCCGGAAGGCAGATCCAGCTAGCACTCTGGACGTGAGCGCAGCGGCACACGTGGAATCAGGTCTCCAGACACACCCCTTACACTCCGCCGGGGCTCAGCTCAGAGAGACGCTGGAACAGAGGACAGAAGCGCGCTTGCCAAGGCCGGATCACACAGTCACAGACATTTGCTGCTTTTCTGTATTTGATCCCAAAGAGCCTCTGAAACTTGACTCTATGTTACCAATTCTGTGGTAGGAACACACACACTAGCTCTGCCCTCCCAGAGCTCACAGTTTACCGGGGAAGATAAATAGCAAACGGTGCGAAGAAGCCGCATTCCTCAGGGCCTCCGAGTTCGGGAATGGCCTTCTAAAGGAACCGACATTTAAGCTGAGACCCAGGTGATGGCAAGGACTTGGACAAAGATTGTTCCAGGTGGAAAAGTAGGACAACATGTGCTGAAGCCTGCAGGAGAGGCAGTGCATCCGGGACCTGGAGGAGGACATGGCACCCGGGATGCAGGGGACAAGGGAGAGGGACAGGAGAGGACTCTGGGCCCAAGACAAAGAATGGGATCCTGTCCAAAGGATTACAGGAAAGTGGGAATTCCTCCTTTCTGCTGGAGTTGCTCAGAGAACCGTGTGTGAGCTGTGTCACCTGAGAACAGAGCTAAGACCGTGAGCAGAACAGACCAGAAAGGAGGAGAGACTGGGCCCGTCTCAGTCACATCGTCCATGACCACTAACCCTGCTGGACTTAGCTGCGTGAGTCAGTAAATTCAATTTTTGCAAACTGGTTTTAGCTTAATGTATACCATTGGCCACAGTAAGTGGCTGGACTATACATCCTGCCTTGCGTTCTTGCCCCAGTGCCTGACCTTTTGTCTCACCTGTTTACAGTCCCCCTGCCCCTGACCTGACGGCTGATGCCGCTCTTCTGATGTCAGCCTTGGCTCCTCCCCAAGGCTGCAATGTGTACTCACCCTGGGCTGCGTCTAATTCTGGCTGCTCCGGGTGACAACCAACACGTCCAAGTTTGGCTGGGGTTATGGCTGTGTTGCCCAGGGAACCTCAGGCAGACAGGGAAAGTTCACAGCCTCTTCGAGTAAAGTATTGTCATGTCTCTCAGAACCAACAGAAATTCCTCCTAATTTCTTAACTAAATTAGTCACGGAGAGAAACATTCAACTGAGTTAAAGGCAGTTGTCCTAAGCCTTTTTTCTAACCGTCCAGGCTGATCCCTTTCTCACAGCTGACTAGCCTCTCGTAAGGCGGCCTCTGCATCTCCATCCCAGACCCTCGTCTCCTGGTCCAGTTACGAAAAGGGATCTCTGTTGTCTGTGGCAGGTTGAGCAATCAAGAATGTGTATTTTTTGTCTGCGTGCCACGCTCCTGCTCAAGAACCCCAGTGGTCCCCGAGTCAAGCTGCAGCTCTTCCACCTGGAGTCTAAGGTCCTTCACAGCTGGCTCCATTCTAACTCTTCGTCTGTTTTTCCTTTGTGATCTCTCCTTTATTTTCCCTCCCTTTGCTCCCACTGGCCTGCACACTAGAATGCCTTTGCTGTAGCTTTCAGGGGCCGAATTTTATCCCGAATCCTCACTGCCCACCTGGAACCCTGCCACCTCTATGAGACCATTTCCAGTCACTAGAGCTCTTAGACAGAATCGAATCGACTCATCACTTACAGGAGATCTATTGCGTGTTTGGCAGATACTGTGGCTCGGTGGTAAAAAGATGAATGATCCCAGCAACTGAAAGTTTACTTTGCAGTGGATGCGATGAGTTACATAACAAAGGTACACGCAAAATGTGTGGGAGCAGGGGTGAGGGAGGGAATCCCTCAGCTGGGACAGTGGACAGGCACAGCATGCTGGCGGAATTGGGGCTCAGGGGCTGTCTGCACCTCCAGGTACAGAGGAACTCAGACGAGGGCAAGTGACAGGGCCTGAGGCCAGGTGCCTTTGGGCAGGTGCCGCCAGGGGACTCCGGGCAGTCCTCACAGTCCACCACCACGTCCCTGGGCTGTTCCTTTGAATTGCTACCAACAAGTTACTTGTTGATTTTGTTACCAGTTAATCTTTGGTCACTCTAATAAGTTTTTCTGGGAAAAGATTTGCATATAACTCTTGGCTTCAGTGTAGCAATAATGACTATAAAGTAGGTTTTTACTAAATACCTGTTAGTTGATTTACTTTTTAAATAAAGTTATGGAGAGGCCAAATTTATGGTGTATATTTTCAAAAAATCATAACTGAGGAGATAGAAAATTGATTGAAGGGAAATACAATGTTTTTTGCAAATGCCTGTCCTAGACAAAAACAAGAATGATTTCTGACTGTAGGCCTGCCCTGCAGAAGCTGCTGGACGGGGCTCTACAGCCTCACTGTTTCTGCCTCTCACCCCACCCACACCCCAAAACTGGTTTCTGTGGTTTACCTGGGTTTCTTTCCATTTCCTCACAAGGAAGCTGGAACTCACATGAGCCTCAAAGAAAGAACCCTAAAATCCTAGTACTGAGCAGGACCACCCACATCTTAAAGGTTAGAAAAAGAGGCTCAGAAAGGAGAAGCGGTGGCTGCAGATGGCAGAGCTGGACGCTGACTGGGCCTGGGCTGGGACCCCTGGCTTGGAGAGATTGTGGGAACTCTCCAGGAGCCGGTGGGTCGAGTGGCCAAGGAGAGCCAAGTGGTCACGGTGCTCTCTGAGCCACACTATACGTGGAACTTGGATTCGCAGGGAGCAGATTAGAAATTGTGCCAACGTGGAATTTTATCAGTTTGTGTGAGGAAGTGTCCCCGTGGGTATCACTCGGTGCTGTAATTGTAACCCTCAGGGGCGTTTACAACTTGTGACTCAGATCCGTGAGGAGCTAATGTCCACACACAACTTAAACTGCCACTTTGTCCTAAAACGTCTCTTTTCACTCCAAAGATTATGTTGGCCTTGACACGCTTTCTTGACCCAGGTGAGGGAAAGCGAGAGTAAAGATGGCTTGAACTTAAGTCTGTTTTTCCTTCTCCACATTCAGTATCTTTGCTTCAAAGGAAGCTGAATGCAATTATTAATAATGAAGCCCTTGATACTGTTTTTCAGACATTTAAAAGATGTGATTCTCTGTGGACTTTGCCAGTTAGACCTGGTACAGAACTGGGTTTGCTCAGGAGTAATGATTGCAGACGAGCTTGGAAGTAGTTTCTGTTGCTACACCTACATACCTCTGAGAACAGGCTCAATCTGAAGTTAGTCTAGACTCAAAAAGCAATCAGCTGGACCCTTAGGAGGGAGTTTCTACCTATATGTTGGTCAAGGGTCGAATTGTTCTTTTGAAGAACAAAAATGGAAAACTATTATTTTCATCTCCTGGCTAATTTTAAAAGTGAGAAGGTACATTTTTTGCAGAACATATTTTCCATAAAGAGTTTAATGCCCATGCAGACAAAAGGCCCAAGTATGACATCATAGGGTCTCCAGGTGCTGCACAGGTCATTCGCTCTTTGAGTATGGGGAGTGTGAAGTAAGCGTGGATGAAATGCAGACTGCGTTCTTGCAACCTGCAAGCCTGCACTTTCTGAGGAGTCTTTACTGTCCACGTGCACAATAGGGTTGATGGAGAAGGTTAGGGGGTGTTCCCCAGCATGGAACTAAGTGGGGTACAGAGCCTGCCTGCTGCAAAGGCAGTGAAGAGAGGACTGTGAACAACGCAGCTGCTAATGAAGCAGGGAGCTGCAGCTCAAGGCCGTAGTAGGCCCCTGTTACCCCTTAAACCCCCGACTGGGTTGGGCTTTGCTACTGGAACAGAACTGGCCCGGGGCACAGTTTCCAGGGGAAAGCAAGCTGCTTTAGTCATGGACAATTGTATATGGACCCTTCCTAAGCCACCCCTCTGTGAGCAGGCGAGGATGTGAGAGCCCACAGATGTCTATATCCTATTTGCTATTTCATCTTCAAGACACTGATAAGACTAGTGGTTTTAAATTTTAGAAAAAATTTCACGGTCCATGTTTGTTTTGAAATCACTCTGCCAGGCATCCAGTATTCCTGGTTTCCTGGTGGCTAATACCAACAGGGGAGCCTGTCAGTTGTTCTGGAGGGACTGTAGGGGAGCCGGCCTCTGAGCTCTGGCCCACAGGCAGGTGCCTCGCAGGGTGTGCTCAGTGCATCTGACACCACCGCTTGGAAGCTGGAGAGGCACCCGGGTCAGGGCCCTCTGGGCTTAGCCTGGGTTTCGGGTGGTTTGGGGCCCTGGCCTCTCTGCCATCAACACTGGAAAATGGGCCTCTGCCTCTGATTCCGCCTCAAGTGAAAACTACCTCCTGGAAGCTCAGAGAGGGACATTTGCCTCGAGACCTTGCATTCCAGTCACCAAATCATCTTGGCAACTGCAGAAATTTCATGTTCTGTCATTTCAAGTCTTTTTCTCTTCTTGTCTCGTCTCCACAGCCCCAACAAAATTGATCATTTCTTCCACAGACTGATTGGTGCAAGCATGTACGGGGCAATGTAGCTCCCAATAGTTTCTCCTGGGGCACAGTGGCTGTGCTCTGAAGTGACTTTCTGATAAAAAGGGGTTTACTCCTGTTCCTTCTTCATCCCATTGCCTGTATTTCATATTCCAGAAAACTACGTTTTACATTACTTTCCCCCCTTAAGTTCCAGTGTAGATGGACGAGGTGATTCATATCACACTCTTAGATGGAGAGTAAGGGAAACCGCAGGAAAGCCATCAGGATGACGAGGAGATTCATAACATATTAGCTGTGATACCGAAATGGCCAAACTCCATCAATGACAGCTCTTTATTGTGTCCTGCAGCCAACTGTATTTAGTTCTCGTGTTTTCCCAAAACCAACTTTATTTTGTAAACGAACACGTAGCTAGGCAGTGTTAGGAAGGTGACTTCTCAAACAGAGTTATTAAAAATTTTCTACCAGGAGATTTTGTCCCAGGAAATCTTGCGAGCCAGCTGCAGACGCTGAGGGTGGTGTGTGGTTTTCCGGCGGCTGCCAAGAGGCTCCCAACTCTGCCCATTAGTATGTTCCCTTCTGTAACTTGGTTTACATCTTGGAACTTACTCATACCACTAAATATAACGAGTCTGAATCAACTTGCCAGTTCATGAGCTATGCTTCACAAAGTGGCCGATTCTGTTATTGCATTGGAAGCTCACAAAACTTAGGCTCTTGCTATTCAGGTTTAACCAACTAGACTTGAGGTACAAAACATTAAAAAGAAAAAAATTCACATGTTCAAGGGATCTACCAGGTGAGCATCCGAAAAATCTGAAGGTCAACTTATAGGATGAAGGCTTCCTGGATAAACGGCCTGTGTTCCCATGAATCGAGGCATCATTTGAATGAAGACACTGTGGTTTGGGGGTTGTTCGTAGAATGCCGGCGTCTGCGTGGGAGGGACTGAGCCTGGATGTGTTGCAGAGGAGGACATTTGCTTTATCAAAAGATGCTGTGCTGGCTTTATACACTGCCTCTCTGATCCAAATTCACCTTTCTTGGCCTTGCTTTGTGACACGGGAACTGGACACTGCCAACATCTCTTTTGCCAGCTGGCGATGTTAGGATTTGTCAACAGCAAGAGGAAGGGGTTTTGTTTCTGGCACGTGCCCATGGAGGGGCACGGGGAGGGGTGGCAGCCACACCATAGGGACACTCGCATTCCCTCGGCCCACCCTCCACAAGGGTCTCTTCTCCTGATGCACTGAGTGTTCCTGTGGCAGCCACACCCTCTCCCGAGAGACCTGAGTCTTGGCTTGGGGCCAGGGTGCTTGTCTGAGTAGACAGATTCTTTATTTTTTATTATTCTTCCACATTTGCTATATCTCTACCTATTTAGTAGTCCCTGACTACTACACATTTTAGTAGTTAACCACACTTTACTAGGTAAGTACACAAACATTATTTTAAGATTTCATGTGCAGATTAAACAGCATTCCCAGAATGGTGGAGGAAGGACCTTGAAAATCCACTCTTCCATAAAAGCAATGAGAACACTGGCAAAATTGTCAAAATAAACTTTTTCAATATTCTAGAAATTAACCAAAGGCTTGCAACAACCCAAAGAATTTTTATCCAAGAAAAAGGGCTGAATCTTGGTATGATGTTCATGATGTTTTGACCTTTCCTGTTCTCACCCTCCTCCACCGGTCTGCAGTAGCCTTGAAAACCAACAGCCTCCAGGCGCGGCAGCCGTGAAGAGGAGCAGCCTGGCAGCCATGAGAGTGGGCAGGACGGGTTTGAAGTTCCCCAAAGCCCATGCCCAGATAGTTGCTCCTACTTGACATGTCTGGCAGTTCTCTGGAAACCTCCACTCAAGGACTTGTCTTTATTTGACCTGACTCAGAGCTCACTCAGTGTAAACAGTCTTTTCCCTGGGATGTTGGTTGAAAAAAGTCAGTGGCAACTGCCTAAGGCCTGAGGCAGTGACAATATTTGGGGCAAACGAGAAGCTGACCAGAATAACGAAAGGAAAATCTGAGGGATAACATATCCATAAGGGCTTTGAAAAGCCCCGACCTGTTCCTGGGGATATTGAGTCACACGCATGTCTCCAGGAGAGCACTGAGAGGCCCACATCTCTCCCTGTGTGTCCACTTGGGGCTCACCACACCACTCCACAGCAGGATGACGGCTGAGGCAGTGTGCACACCACCTGCCAGAGCGTTAGAGAGACACCAGCACATGATCCCCACAGCAGAGGCTGTGCGACTTCCCAGTTCAAGACGTTTAGGGAAATCTCTCTTCAGTCACTAGCTGGCCAGAGAGCTAAATGAACAGAGACTTCCGTGGCCACATCTCAAAGAGAATACAGGCTTCACAGAATTAATTCAGGAAAGTCACAAAACAAACAGCACCAATAATAACAAACAGAAAGAACAGTGGCCCCTTTGGAGCAGGGCAGTGGTCTGACTTCCAAGGCTGTCACATTATATTATTTAAAATGCCCAGTTTGCAACAAAAATTATGAGATATCCCAAAACAGGAAGGTCTGAGCCATAATAGAAAAAAAATAGTCAACAGAAACTCTCCCTGATGAATCAGAGACATGGACTTAATAAGCAAAGATATTAAATCAGCTATTACAAATATGTCCTAGGAGCTATTGTTAGACCTGGTTTCAGCTCTAAATAACTAAAGGAAAATACAAGAATGATGTCTCACCAAATAGAGAATATTAATAAACAGATAGAAATTATAAACTAGTATAAAATAGTTGAAAAATAGAATAACTGAAATGGAAAAATTCAGTACAGTAGCTAACAGCAGATTAGAGCTAGCAGAAGAAAGAAACAGAAAACTTGAACATAAGTCAATTGAGATTATCTGATCTGAAAAACAGAAAGAAAAAGAAATAAAATAAACAGAGTCTCAGAGGTCTGTGAAACACTATCATGGGCACCAACGTCTACATAACGGGAGTCCCAAAGGAGAGGAGTGAGAGAAAAGGGTAGAAAGAATATAGAGAAATAATGGCCCTGAACCTCCCAAATTAGATGAAAACCTTTAATCTGCACATCTAAGAAACTCAAATGAATTCCAAGAAGGATAAATTCAAGAAGATTTACACCTAGAAAAATCAAACTATCAAAAGACAGAGTCTTGAAAGCAGTAAGAGAGAAGGGACTCATCATATATAATGTATCCTTAATAATATTAACAGCTGATCTGTCGTCAGAAACCATGTCGGCCAGAAGGCAATGGGTTGACATATTCAAAGTGCTGCAAAGTAGTCAAACAAGAATTCTATATGCAGAAAACTGTCCTTCAAGAAAGAAGGAGAAGCAAAAATGGCACAGTAAGAAAATCCAAAAGTCTATCTCTTCATAAAATCATGACTAAACTGGCAAAAATTCTCAAAATCAACTTTTCTGCAGTTCTAGAAACTAAGCAAAAGCTGTCAGCAACCAGGGGACTTAATCAAGAAAAGTTGACTAAATATCTGTAAGAACAGAGAGTCTTGTGGTATTCTAACTAACCCTGGTCCCACACTCCACTCCCTAGCATGGCAGATGCCTTCAAGCTAACAGCCCACAGTCTTGGGACAGGCACCAGCACAAGAGGAGGCAGAATGGGTCTCATTCACAAGGAATGGTAGTTGATTGTTTTACCTGTCTGGTGCCTTCCTGGAGGACCAGCTCAAAGGGCTTGCTTCCTTGTGCTGAGGTGGCTTCGTGGGAGCATTTGTCAAAAACATTTGCATGTTGATATATTAGTTGCTGCTGCCTGGGGCAATGTGTGGTTCCTTAGATGTGACACCAAAAGCAGAGCAACTAAAGAAAATATTGGACTTGACAAAAATTAAAAACTTTTGAGCTTCAAGGAACACTGTCAAGAAAGTGAAAAAGATAACCCTCAGAATGGAAGAAAATATTTGAAAACCATTTATCTGATAAGGGATTGCATCTAGAACATACAAAGAACATTTACAACTAAATAATTAAAAAGACAACCCAATTAAGATGGACAAAGAATCTGATTAGATGTCTCTCCAAAGAAGATGTAAAAATGGTTAATAAGCACATGAAAAGATTCTTGACATCATTGGCAATCAGAGAAATGCAAATCAAAACCACAATGAGGTATCATTTCATACCCACTAGGATGGCTAGAATCAAAAAGTCAGATAATGACAAGTGTCGGTGAAGATGTGGAGAAATTAGAACCCTTAGTAAACAGCAATGTGTATTGCTGGTGGAATGTAAAATGGTGCCACAACTTTGGAAAACAGTTGGGCACTTCCTCAAAAAGTAAACACAGAGTTACCATATGACCCAGAATTCCACTCCTGGGTATATACTCAGAAGAATTGAAAACAGGTATTCAAACAAAAACTTGCATAGGTATGTTCATTACAGCTTTATATACAACTGTCAAAATGTGGAAACAACTCAGATGTCCATCAACAGATGAATGGATAAACAAAATGTGGTCTATCCAGGCAATGAAACATTAGTCAGCAATAAAAAGAAGGAAGTACTGATGCGTGCTATAACATGGATGGACCTTGAAAATATGCCGATTTAAAGAAGTCAGACACGAAGGGCCACATATTTCATGAGCCGTTTATATTATTTGCCCAAAATAGGCAAACCCATAGAGACAGAGAGCAGAATCATGGTTGCCGGGAGCTGGAGGAGGAGGCAGTGGGGAGTGACTGTAGTGCTGTAGGGATCTCTTGTGAGGGCGATGAAGACCTTCTGGAATTAGTGCCGATGGTTCCAAAACCTGTGGATATCGTAAAACCTACTGAATTATACACTTTAAAATTGTGAATTTTAGATTTTAAAAGTAGAATTTGGTCCAGAAAAACTATCTGACCTGAAATCCTAAAATTCAAAGTCTTTCTTTACAAATTCTTGAGAAAAACAATAATTATGTATGTATTCAAGTCCCTCCTGGCATCCTCAACTATCCGCACAGCTGAGAACCAAGTAAAAGGATCAAATAACAAACTTCAGTTCACTCACTCAAGCTCACACACTTTGCTCATAAAAGGATGTGTTGAGTCCTCTCTCATGGCCCATTTACTTTTACTTTACATAAAATTTAACAAATTTGGCTATCTCATTTTCCAGACAATACATTTTTAAAAATAAAATAAAGTAGCGAATTTTATAATATGATAATTATATTTCAATAAAAAAGCACATTGCCAATTTATCTCCCATGATGACTATCAGTTTACACGTTTATACTCCCAATAATAGTTTATAGTGCCTATTCGCCGGTTCACCACCAGTGCTGGGTATTGTCCTACTCTGCAGTCTTTGCAGATATGAAAGTTATAAAATAAAATGTTATTGGGGCTGGTCCCATGGTGCAGTGGTTAAGTTTGGTGTGCTCTGCTTCTGCATCCCAAGTTCGCCAGTTCAGATCCCAGGCATAGAACTACACCACTCGTCAGCCATGCTGTGGAGGTGTCCCACATATAAAGTGGAGGAGGATTGGCAAAGATGTTAGCCGAGGGCTAATCTTCCTCAGCAAATACTGCTACTGCTACTACTACTACTACTAATACGTTATTTGTTCAAATTCCTCTTCTTTTATTGAAATGAAGCAGAGTATTTTTCATGTTCACTAGTCAATGTTTCTTTTTCTAATCATTTGTTCACATCTGCTGCCACTTTTTATGTTAGTCACCACATTATTCTTGTTCCATTGTAAAAGTTCTTCATAAATTAATAATTTTAGCCTTTTGTTTGTCATCTAGTTTGCACACTTTTTCTCATATCAAGTGCTAATCACTAGTTTCTTTGTCACATTTATTAATTTTTTTCCATTATGACTTATGGTTTTGGTAAAATATTTAGACCTTCCACTTTCCAAGATTGTAAAACATTCCCCTCTATTTTCTTCTTACAGATTTATGAATAAAGAATCACCTGTCTCTGGGGCTGGCCCAGTGGTGGAGCGGTTAAGTTCACATGCTCCACTTTGGGGGCCCACGGCTTGACAGTTCAGATCCCGCGTGTAGACCTATGCACTGTTTATAAGCAATGCCGTGGCAGCATCCCACATAGACAATAGAGGAGGATGGGCACAGATGTTAGCTCAGGGCCAATATTCCTCGGCAAAAAGAGGAGGATTGGTGGCAGATGTTAGCTCAGAGCTAACCCTCCTCAAGAGAAAACAAAGAATCATTTGTTCCTTATGAATTTGAAAGAACTCTGTAACTCTGAGGCTTGATAGGAGAGGGAGGGATTGGTGATACTGGTCACCTTTTTCTGCTCTCATAATACCCAATATATAATTTTAGTTTTAAGCCTGACATTTTACTACTGCAAAACAATCAGCACTTGATATTTTTTAATTTAAGCAAAGAAATTCCCTAAGAGAAGTTGTCATGGTTACTAACAGGCTACCTCCTAAAAGCTTTAATAGTTTTAGCACAATATTCAAATATGCAGTAAATTACTGCTTGCACATGACCAATGCTGATCTCACACATAGAAGTCAGGTCCTTGGAGATTCAAGAAGAACCTTCCATATATGGAATCATACATAAATGATATAATGTAGAGATCTGCAATTTTCTTATTTTAAAGAGTTTAAAATGACTTGAAGCGTGTTAATTCAGGTTTTTCTAGTCATCACCAATTTTCTCTCCAAACTAATGGGGAAAAAATTATAAAACCAATTTCTCTCTGCTGTTGGGTACCTAAGCTGCTCAATGGAATGAGTTTTCCCTTCATTGCAGTGTGTGATAAAACCTGCTAATGTTAAAAGAAAACATCACATGAAAATACAAATTTAGAGCTCATTTGCTTCTTACAAATACTCATTTATCAGCTTTAATCTTTATATTTTGAACATTAAAATGTTATATTTGATTACACTATAATAAAGTCCACCCAGGATTGAGTCTCTACATCTACTTTTTCCTGTTGGAAAAAATGGGAATACTTTCCACAATGTCAGCTTCAAATGCTGGTGGTATGTTCTGAATAGCCATAATGTCCTTGTAAGAAATGACATAGATGCAAATCTATCCTTATCATTATTGAAATTATATTTTCAATCTTTAAAATCTCTTACTAGCATGAAAAATTGTACATTTAATATGCTTTGTGTACAGAAAATATTTTCCTTAAGACTACCTATTTTGAATTTCAACACCTCCATCTTTCCATAAATATTTATTTCTAGAAAGAAAATATTAAGTCAAAATCCAAGTTGGGTTTCTTTTAGAACTTTGTAGATTGTTAACACTAAATCTGTTGCCTATGCTCATCTGGGCATCTTTTAAAGTTTCCTCTTATCTTTTCTCTCAGCCTTTGTTAATCATCTGATTCTAAGAGATTTATCCATTTAACAAATATTTGTAGTATCAGACATTGTGCTAGACCTAAAACACAAAGACGTATAAACACAGTCTTGTCCTCAGCAAACTACCACATGGTTACATAACGTAAACACACTAGAACGAGGTATCATTCTGGTCACTGCATTAAATAGCCTACATTCTAGAGAAAAAAAGACTATGGCACCTGTGTTGGTTAGGTTTCTCTCCAGAGAAACAAAACCAATAGGATAAACAAATGATAGATAGATAGACAGACAGAAAGATAGATAGATAAGTAGTTATTTAGATACTAGATAGGAAAAGATCGTAAGAAATTGGCTCACTCAATTCTGAGGGCCGGCAAGTCTGAATTCTGTGGGACAGTTCAGCAGGCTGGGGAGAACTGACACTGCAGTTTGAATCTCAACTGAGGCAGAATTCCTTCTTTCTCTGTGGACTTCAGTATCTTTCTCTTAATGCCTTCGACTGATTGGATGAGACCCACCCACATGATGGAGGGTAATCTGCTTTACTTAAAGTCTACTGACTTAAATTTTAATCTCATCTAAAAAATACCTTCAGAGCGACATCTAGGCTGGTGTTTGACCAAGTATCTGAGTACTGTGGCCTAGTCAAGTTGACACATAAAATTAACCATTACACACCGGAAAGAGTAGTGAGTAACACAACAGTGTAAAAGTGAACATTGAAGCCTATAAATGTGGTGGAATGTAAGAGACAAAGGGGATTAGTAAGCTTTAGAGTAACTGGAGAACACAACACTTAAAACATGTATAAGAGAAGGGCATGAAGGGAGGAAATAGAAAAGATAGAATCTCAAGAGAGAAATCGAGGTGAAGATGTTTGCAACTCAAAAACCCAGACAGTCTGGTTCTACCTCGGAAACTAATTTGAAACGATGGCTGTGGACCTGCCCTTGAGGGAGAGGGTGTGTAGTACATACAAAGAGCAGAGAGTCATGTGCGAAAGACAATGTCCTCACTGGCTTCCACGTACCCAACTCGTAACACGTTATGACCCACGTTCACACCCATGTCGTGCGAGAGCCACTAGTGACTACTTACCAGTCTGTCCTTACTTCTGCTCCCAAGTTTGAGTTGTATACTTCACAAAAGTCGGTGTGTTTGCCCCAAACCTGTTTGTGTCAATTGTGCTTATTTTAATTACATAATTTAACTAAAGATTAAACTGATTAAATGTGAGTACCAAGAGAAAAAGAAGTATTTCTAGGGAAGTCAAGTTGAAAATGCTTTGGAAAGACTTGATAAGGGTGAGTCATTAAATCGAATTGCTACCAAGTTATGTGTGGGAGAAAAAACTGGAAAAGGTTGGGAAAATAGTGTAAAATTCAAGGAGGCATCTGCATCAGATTATTCCATAAATGTCTTTAACATCTTGAACTATTTTTAAAAATCCAAAACTTGACATTGCAGATACTATATTATGGGTGTGGTTTATGCAAGAAAGATAATATAGAAATAGAAAGAAAATACTTATTGGTGACACTTTACTTAAAATAAAAAGGCCTCCATGACACATCTGGAGATTGTTTAAGCCAGAATAAAATCTCTAAGGTATATGTATCAGTTACATGTAACAATCAACTGAAAACTTAATGGCTTAAAATAGCCATTTTATTTGTTCATGATTCTGTGGATTCATATTTAGAGCTGAGCTTTACCTGGGGTCACTCGTGCAGCTGCGGTCCGGTGACAACTCCCCTGGGGCTGGATGGTCTATGATGGTGTCATTCAGGTTTACGGCAGCTCATGTTGGCTATTGGTTGGTCAGCTCTCCTTGTGGTCTCTCGCCCTCAAGGAGGCTAGCCTGGGTTTCCTTACATGGTGGCCCCAGGGCCATATTTCAAGAGAACGAGTGCAGAAACAGCACAGCCTCATGAAGCCTAAACTTAGAAATTCACAATATCCACTTGCTGAATTCCATTTATCAAGTCAAGTCAGAAGACCTCATCAGATTTAAGGAGGTGAAGACATAAATTCAACTCTTAATGGAAGGAGCAGCGAAGTCATATTGCAGAGGGCTGTGCTCACAGGGATGGGGGGATTTGTCCCCATTTTTTTGCACTAACAGCAGTTTTTTTAATGATTCCTCGCTTTACTCAATTTTTATATAACCAGCCAAGTACTAGTCCCTACCAGATCTGATAGAGGAGTTTCTACCTTAAGCTTTGAGGAATATCTTGTTAATGGTTAGAAGGAGGAGGGAAAATCATCACAGACGCGGCAGAGGCCTGCACGAAGAGCTAACAGAGCTTCATAGCCTGGTTCTCAAACCGGCTGCACGTGAGAATCACCAGCAGAGCTTTAAAAGCACTGATGCCTGGGCTCCGCTCTCAGAGATTCTGGTCTTACTGGCCTGGGTACAGCTTGGGCCTCTAGATTTTTTTAACCTCCCATGTGATTCTAACGTCCAGCCCGGACTGGGAACCACTCTGTATAGTGCAGACCGGAGAGGTGAGGGGACACTTTTCAAGCTAGTCTTATTTTTATTTCATGTATCTTTAGTCTTTTAAAAAGTGTTGCTTGGATATTTTAGACATCCATTTCTGAGCTTATCCATATTTATGCCTTTCTTAAAGTTCAGCAAGAGATGGGCAAGGACGGGGTGTTGGCGATGCCACACAGATCACGCATTCTCACAACTTCACTGTAACAAACAGATTTATGTTGCATGGAGTAGGGAAACTTATCCATTTGCCTAGTCAACAAGTATTTGTGGGGACTTACTAAGTGCTGGGAACTATTCAAGGTGGAGAAAAGATAGTAGATAGATTTCCTACTTTCTGTAGGTTCCACCTACCAGGCAATTTATTTGCATTCAGCTTTTGTATTGCTTTCATAAAAATGCAAGATTGTGGGAGATTTGAGTTCTAAAATATCTGTTATCACCCAGCTGTCCCTCAAGCTAGTCTTTTGACCTCTCTCAGACTCATTTTATTCATGAATTAAAAAATAAATACGGGTGAACCAGACAATTTCTAAGAGGAGTGCCAACTCCCATCACCACTAATCCTAAAAGCATGTAAACAAAGCTTGTACTGGGGATGGGGGTTGAGTGGGAATTGGTGAGGTGAAGGGGAAAGAAACAGCAGTAGAGTGGGAGCAGCATGTGCAAAGGTCCTGAGTCAGGGAAAAGTCCACAGATCAAAAGAGAGAAGGAAGCAGGGAGAGGCTGGTGAGGTAGGCATGGGCCAGACCTTGCAGCGCTGTGAAGCACATGCTAAGGTTAATCCCAGTGGTAAAGGGTTACCATTGAAGCCTTTACTCATGCGAGTGACATGATCAGACTAACATCTCACAAATGTCACTGAGGCTGCATGCTTGAGGATGGATTTGGGGTGCAAGGGAGGACACGAGGAGACAAGATGGTGGCCGTCGTAGTCGTCCAGGCAAGAGATGAGGATAGAAGGGAATAATGGTAGCAGAGGACACATTTAATAAAAATTTCAGAGGTAGAATCAATGATTTAATGATTGCTTGGAAATGAGGGGATGAGAGCATGGTGTCAAATACAGCTTTCAGGTTTCTGGTGTGAATGGCTAACTGAATGGTGCTGCCATTTGCTGGGAAGAAGAAACAGTGGTAGAGGTGAGAGTCACTTTCTGAGTGTAGAAAAAGGAGAAGCGCCTGTGGGCAGGAATAATAATAGAAACATGGTGCCTTAGGATCATGGCTGGGAAGTCTTATGACATTGTTGCTCACAGTAGGATTACATGCACTTGGGTTAGTTTCTCAGAAGTGAGAATGGATTTATGCTGCTCTATGAATTCAGTCTTCCTGAGCTTCCTGTTTGTTTTGCAGTAGTTACTGTGGGCAGAGTCTGTGAACCAAAGGTAAACTGGTGGCTCATGCAAAGATCAGGGCTGAGACAGAGACCAAGGCCCTTTCAGGCCCTGAGCAAGATCATACAAGCTGTTCTGATGCCTGTCCTTGGCTGTCATTCAGTCCAAAGCACTGTCTTAGCACCTTCCTCTCTCTCTCGGTGGGTGTTTTAAGCTAAAAAGATGCTTCTGAGTTTGAAGTTAAATCATATAAGGCTAACACAAATAGTTAAAACCAACTCAACAGATGATTATTTAGCACCAACTACTGCTGTGCTCATGCTAGGTGCTATGAAGGATTTTGAAAATTAATAAAGCTGTTTTTAAGGAACTTTTACACTGGCAGAGGAAATATGACAACTAACAACACTGAATCAAGGCAGAGTAAGGTGGATGCTACACAAACTGCTCGTGTTGCCCATGTTCAAAGCAGCATGAGGCTCAAAGGACTATAGGAATTCAGGGGAAGCAGAAATCATCTCTAGTTTGTAAAATCAGGAAAAGATCCATGAAGTCTATACTCCTGAGATGACCTGGAGGGAGGTATAGAATTTACAGTGGGTGATTAAAACACTATTTAGTGGCTCAGTAAATTTGAATCATTCACATGTAAATTTAAATATGTATAAATGAGTGAAATTCCTTTTTATAATTCTTTGAATATGTATATATCTGTGTATATACGTGTGTGTTTCTATGCTTCTTAAAGGTACTAGATAATATGGTCCCTGTCAGTAAGAGTCAGGAAAATAACAATTGCAATGTTTTGAACACAAAATTATATTTCAGTAATCACATGTTGCAAAGAAAGAATTTATTAGGTGTATTGAACAAAACTTTTATTTCCCAGTCTCTTTTATATAGATAATAAACACTGAGATTTTCATTCCTCAAATGACATCTTCCATGATTAGCAAAGATATAACATAATTCCTATTAGTTACAAGGTTAAATACTAAGTTGGTCGTTACAGAAGGCCATTTTCAACGTGCCTGGGTCTCATGAACTCGTGCATGAGGACTTATGCTTCCAGACAAGATGAAGTAACAGAGACTATAATTACCATTATGCCTGAAACAACCAAAAAAACAGACAAAGTATATGAAACAATAATTTTCGAGACACTGGAATCAGTCAAGGAAGGATGTGATCACTGAGAGAGAAGAAACAAACATGTGATGGCCCTCAGCTTATTGCGTTGACGGAGTTCCCAGACCAGAGCGCAGGGCGGGCAGACCAGACCGAAGCAGCTTGCCTCTAGAGTTAGAGGACTGAGCTGCGTGTCTTAACAAACAAAGGGCAAGCAGTAGGATATTAGAGTATATGAGGAAGCCATTTGGTGTAAACCTAATTCCGTCTGACCTTGTTTTTTCCAAAAGGGCTTAACTTGGCCCCGGAACATGCATTTCTATCTGCTTTAAGCATTTGGTATGTCCTAAAGACAAGAACAAATGGCCTTAAGATAAAGGTGCAGCTTCCCCCACATTGGCATTTCCTTAAGGATAAGCATCTTTCCCTAGGCTAGGAACTGATTGCTGCGCCCACCCTGTGACCACCCGGCTCGCCTGTGATCACCCAGCTCCAAACGGCAGACCTACCACCTGCTGTGTCCACCAATCACCTGTGCCAACAGGGCAATCTTGTGACTATTGTCAAAGGGACGTTTGAATCATACGTGATACATGCTCTCTGAAGGTATACTTCCTTATAACTTCTCTTTATAGGTCATTGTTTTTTAATACCTACTGAATGTATGGCATTTAGCTGTAGGAAAATACAGCTATATTTGTAGGAAAACAGAAAATAATAACCTGACCCCTAGAACAATGGCTTTTTTTTTTTTTTCCGTTAGAAGGGAACTTATCATCACCTACTCTGCCCCTTACTTTACATGTAGAAAAGTTGACACATAAAAGAATACCTGGCCTGCCCGAGGTCACTCAACAGGGCGAACGCTCTGTTCTTTGGACTCTTGGCCCTATCCCCCCATCATTTTATCCCAATGACCTCTGTGCATAACTTTACTGGTTGATGGAAAAAACCAGCTTGACCAGCACGGTCTAAATAGATGCTCCTGATCAAGCCCAGTTTGTTTCGACACCTCGTTTTGGAACCGGGGCTCACTTGCTCAGATTCTGTCTGTGAATGTTTACGCCTATACTGTCTGGATTGTAAGCCAAACTGTATGTATATTTTAGCAGTCATTTCATTATTGCCACATAATGAACTTAATATCCTTCATCATTTGGAAATAATTTCTATAGAAATAATCACAAAACTGACTCTAAATGGTATCATGTTGTTAATGAAAGTAAGCTTCCCGAGGGCGTCAACTCGTAGCAATCCTATCACCGTCTTATGCACTTAAATGTAAGAATTTTATTTCTTTCAAAGTAGCCTACAGGGAACCCTCTGAATATCCAGTCTCGCAGTGTCGCTGAGGAAGAAGACTCGTCCTCATGTTTGAACCGCCTGTAAAGTGAGCGCCCTGCTTTGTGCTCCATCGTGAGCAGTTTTCGGCACTCAAACTGAAACGTTTCTGAATGATCTTAGAACTGCTAGGCCATTGAGACAGAGGGCCACACGACATTTAGGAAGAGATCTCGTGTAATTTCATGAAAAGCTGTTTGCTACTTTCGTGCACAAAGTTATATTTTAATATAAATACCATTTATAGTTTGGAGTAAGTGGGGAAGGCCCAATTTAATGAGCCCATGTGTGAACTAGGATGAAGATGTAGCATCCTGTCACCATGCGTGGTCACGCGCATCCCACTCAAGAGCGTCCACAGGCACCCGATGAAGCCAAAGGTCGTGTGTGCTGGTGTGACTGTTCCCGAGTGGCTTGGATGGAATTTGGCCTCAGCAGAAGAGTTACGTAGTGTTCTTTCCCACTAAAACGTAATTCTACTGATTTATGTTGTTTAGGCACACCCAGCAGCCTAGGGGAAGCAAAAGTAACAAACTCCCTTGACTTAGCCAAATTTCGTAGGAAAACTCTTTCAAAGAAATCACTCAAGTCCAAAATTAAACTGATTTCTAAGATCTTTCATTTTGATAATTTGACCAAGCTCACTAAACGCCTAAGCACATGGGAAGAAAATGAAACACAAATAAACTAGCTGAGGACCCTCTGTGTTCATGTATCCTGTAGCAGGTGACCACTGGCACTTCCTTAAAGAAAACCTTGAGGAGCCTCAACACAGTCTTGGCAGACGTCACTCAGCGAGAAGAGAAGGAAGTAACCTATTTCATTTGTTGCTGGTGCCACATAGGGTTTCTTGGCCAATTTTTTCAGAAGGTCCTTCCTCTTAATTTATCTTGGTCTTGAAGCTCCACTGAAACCTGTCCACCATGGGTGACCCTGCTGGTATTTGAAATCCTGGTGGCATAGCTTTCAGCATCACAGCAACACGCAGTGACCACAGGATGACACCCGACAGATGGGGTGGGGGTGGGGGAGGGGGTGGTTCCCTGACCGGGACAGGAACCTGGGCTGGGGTGGTGAGATGCTAACCACTAGACTGCCTGGGCTGGCTAACTGTTTCCTAGGTTGTCTTTAAAACACGTCCCTCCTAGTCTGAGTCATGTCTTTCCTTCACACAGAGCAAAGGGAGAGTGGCTGCTTCCTCCTGTCCCTTCCTTTCAATCCCATTCAGGATTCTTCCGGGCTCTCTACGTCCATCTCACACAGATACACAGGGAGGAAGTGGGATGCTAGCAATGCTTTGATTTCTCTGGGCCTTCAGCTTGGAACAAGACCAAACACGGTCAAGGCAAATTTTAAAAAATTCTGAATGTGTCTCTCAGCACTTTTAATTTCTAGTATTAGCATATTGTGCTTAGCTGTGAGCCAACCTTGTTAAATTACATCCAGCGTGTTCTGCTTCCACTCAAAACCCTTGAAGCTTTTTGAAAATTATAAATGTTGTTAATACTCTGACATAAAATGAAAAAAGTTTCCAAAGTTTTGTTTGTTTTTACACTGTGATTACTACAATGTTACACTGTGTAGTTCTGTGTAACTGGGTTAAAGGGCATGTCTTTCAGCTCTAAGACCTTCCATTCCGGGGCCTTAGATCCAAAGACCCACCCTACTGACATCTCACTGGGACCACAGATGATGATGGATCCAAGAAACGAGCATCTCTCAACCCTGAAAGCCAAGTTCAAATTCGTCAAAAGAAAAGCCCTGAGGGTCTTTAAGTTCTATTTTTCTATTTTGGAAATTCTTCCCTGGTACTGAATTAAGCTCTAAGGTAAATGCAGAATTCAAAATTAAATTCTGAAATACGCAATAGTTTATGATTTTAAATAACTAGTAAGAAAAACTCAAGTATGGTAAGCTAGCATTTTCCTACTCACTGGAGAATGCATTGCTAATCTGGGAAATGCTGAACTGAACAATGTGTACGTATTTTATGTATATATTACTTATAAATATTTAGGATTATTTAATTTTTTAATATATGTGTGCAGATGAGCTAGATGTAAGATTGGCCCTCAGTAATATTATCTGTCATTAATTATTTAGTTATAAGAACACAAATAACAGGGGAATGCTGTATTTTATAAAATCTCAAACAATATAAATAAAGGCAAAATCTTACTCAGCGATAAAAAATTGTTTTTTATGCCCATAAACTTTCCCTCTCTGGACGTTTCCTTCCACCCAGGTGCTCACGCATGTTGGAGTAGGTGCTCACCCGCAGCTGGGGGTGACTTTGGGAGAATCAGGGACTCACAGACCTCATCGCTTTCTGGGGAGTCTGCACCTGCCTCCTCTGCTGACACGCAAGATGTGGTTGCTGGTGAGTCTGCTTCCTCTAAGGGCTTTGACTGTGTCTCTGGTAAAGGCATGTCCAGATGAGGCCACTGCCTGAAGTACGTTTAGAAAATTATCCCCAAGCCCTTCTCTGAATAAATCTACTACTGATGCACATTCTGTAATTACACTATTATAGATTATTATAAATGTGTTCGTTTTGAACTTTAAGATATTTTGTGTTCAAAAATTCATATTTCAAATCCATGAACTCCTAGGAGGAATAATACCTTAGGCCATTTATCAGCTTCCATTTTAACAGGATTGATTGAGAGGTAGCCGGGAGGTCAAAGAATGGGGCTAGAGGTAGGTCCTTAAGTACGGGTCTCGGGAAAGCAGAAGCAGCCCAGAGAAACCTCCTGTGCTTTGACATTGATTAGGAATAACCCGTGATTGTAAGATTTTAGGGAAATCAGGTTGCAGGACCATAATCATAACCATACCCATGCCATCTTCCATTACTATTTACAGCCTGAAAATGTCTTTACAGACCATCTCACTTCATCCTAGAATTCTGTGGCAGCTCCCTAGCAGTCACGTGATTTTCCTTTGTAACATTCACCAGGAGCCCCTTAATGCTGTGTGTTGATCTCACTAACTAATGTAACCTCAGCATCTGGTACTATGCCTGGAACATAAATGCAATAACCAGTAAATGATAGACACAAGGCAAATGGCACAACAGTACCTCCCAATTGTTCAAAATAGGCAGTCAATCCATCAGCCAGTCAACTTGATTTCTCCCTTTTACATCTCCAATATATTTCCTGCTCTCCATCTCAGCAGCCATCATGAGGGAGCAAGGCACAATTGACTCTCCGTGGAGCAAAGCATCATCATCTCCCCATGGAGCAAGGCACCATCAAGTCTCCATGGAATAAGGCACCAGCATCTCCCCATGGAACAAGGCACCATCATATCTCCATAGAGAGGGGCATCATTGACTCTCCATGGAGCGAGGCACCATCAACTCTCCATGGAGCAAGTGCACCACTGTGTCTCCCAAGGACAACTATAAGAGCCTGTCTTCTTGCTACCACTCTTCCCCAATTCTAACCCTCCCTCCATGCTGCAGCCATCACAATTCAGATAGCATTATTAGTTACTTAAGGCCCTTCAGTGGCCCCCCATCACTCTTAGAATAACAAACTAATGGTTGCAGCCTGTGACACCATGCGTGTCCTCTCCAGCCTGCTCTTCTGCCACTTTTCCCTCTGTCCACTGAACTCAAGCAACCATGGCCTTCTCTCCTTTCCTTGAGAACCCGCAGCTCTTTCTTTTCTTCATTCATTCTCTCTCCTCTGCCCAGAAACTTCCGCTCTCTTCAGAAGACCATCTCCTCCTCATGCTTTAGATCACAGTGTGCGTCACTCTTCTCCTGAGCATCCTCCCCACAGGGCCCCATCCATAACTCACTCTCACTGTGTTCTGCTGGTTACACTGAGGTACTTTTCACATTTTTAATTATATATATTTTATAATTACAATATATAATAATGTATTTAATTGTATATTATATTTCACATTTTAATTATATGTAAAATTCTGAAATAATACATATAACTGTGTGCACATGTACATATGTATGTATATAACTACACAATGTGATCTGTGTCTGTTTCTTTATATGACTGCCTTTCCCACTAGACTGAGTGGCAAGAATATGGAGACTATGTCTGTTCTGCTCTGCAGTGTGTCTCCACGGTCTACAACAGTGCTCAGTAGGTGCTCAATGACCTTGTTGAATGGCTAAGTGAATGGATGCATGGAGGGTGAGAGGTCATTGGTGGCAAGCAGCCTTCTTTTGCACAGACTGCCCCTCACCTGTTGTAAACTCTAATGGCTAGAAAGCTCTTCCTTGCTCCAGGACCGTATCAGTCTTCTTGTAACACCCAGTGCTAATTCTAGGGCCCTCTGCAGAGGGATTCCTTCACATGCTAGTCCTTCTTATCATGTTATGATAGCCGTCCTTTGACGCCCAGCTATCCCACAAGGCAGAACAGAACACATGGGTTTCCAGCTTCTGATCAGGATGAGAGTGGGATTAAGTTGTTGACAGCATTTGGGTCAAATTGCCTGACGCCGACTTTTCCAGACAAGGAAATGCATCCACTGAAGTGATTCTCCAGCACTTTGTGTGACTTGTACAAATTACACTCTTGCATGTGGTGAGATTTTTAACTTAAGGAGGCATTTGTCTTGACTACACTTGGTCTCCTATTCTTTCATATACGTTTTAGAATCAGTTCGCTAAGGTCTACCAAAGAAACCCTCTCGGGATTTTCATTGGTATTGAATTAAATTTATAATTTATTTTTATGGAAATTTTTAATGTTATTGCTCTTGTGAATTTTCTATTTAGGTACTTTGCAATGAATTTTAATAGAACTATATCATTTTCTCTATAAGAATTTTGTACATAATTTGTTAGATTTCCTCCTGGATATCTCATATTTTTATTGCTCTTATAAATGTACCTCTTTGTAATTATATTTTAACTGTTGCTAGTCTTTAGAAAGGCAATGAGTTATAGAAAGTGTAGAGTTTAAGCCTGGGGTATATTTGAAAGTCGTTATTAGGTTTCTAGTCTTTCTCTGAAAGACCTCCTCAGTCCATCCCTCTACCCCATAAAGTAAGCACTGAAAATTCCTCTCTGAATCAAAGTTCAACAGTGCGTGATGGGTGCATGACGTGATTCAGACTTCAAACAGGAATCTACTTTGGACCAGCTGTTGAAATCTGAGAAGAGTATAAATGTGTAGTTGGGATGCTGTTACCACACATCTTTGAAGGTTGCATCTGATGATACAGCAGGGCCATTGGGAAATGGCACAGGGAAAATGTAACATTTGTCTGGAACCTTCTCAGTTCCAATTCAGTTA
This sequence comes from Equus przewalskii, assembly GCF_037783145.1. Taxonomy (NCBI): domain Eukaryota; kingdom Metazoa; phylum Chordata; class Mammalia; order Perissodactyla; family Equidae; genus Equus; species Equus przewalskii. The sequence goes on from NC_091834.1 coordinate 108,482,691, forward strand.
AGTTCAGTGGACATTGGAGCAGCATCTTATTTACTGATGTGGAAACTGCAGCAAATTTAGAAAACACAAAGACAGCAACAGCAACCTGCAGTCATCACGCCCCATGGAGCCGCCACGACTTGTGCGCATTGTTATGAGTCAGCTCTTTGAGACAGCACCCGCTCACTTCCTTCACACACTGTAGGTTGACCAAAAGTTGATGGTTCTGAGCTGGTCAGCTGGTTCCAAGCACAGGTGGGTCCTGGTCTGCTCTGTGTCTCATCCTGCCGTGAGCTGGCGGGGTCAGCCCTTCTCCGGGCAATGGCAGAAGTGTGAGCGAGCAAGCCACGTTTCAAGCTTTTGGTAACAACACATCTGCTTCTATCCTGTCGGTCACTGGCCAGGCCCAGCATCAATGTGTGAGGAAATTACCCATCTCTGATGGAAGGGACAGCAAAGTTACACGGCAGAGAGGTGATGGTTGGGATTTACAGTTCATGCTGTCATAGTGTATTCATGCTTTTTATTCCAATAATAGGATGCTATTGTACCTAGCGTTAGTTTGAACACTTACAGCATCATCATTTGAGTGTTTTACTGATAGATGGGAGCAGGAACATGGGTAAATTTTTAAAATTCTATTTGGTTGAGGAATGTACCTGTATACTTGCACATAAATAAAGCCGATTTGACCAGACCTGGCCATGACTCCCTAAGCGCCACAAAGGCTCCATAAATGTTGGTAAGTTGCTGTTGGTAGAGGGAGGATAACCATCTGTTGCTTGCCTGAGTGCGGATGGCAAAAGTAGGATTTCTTGCCAGGCACATCATCTGACATGTAAGTATCTGAAATTCCATACTCTCTGGCCTCATGCTTTTGGGTCTTTAAAATTGCTAGATATTCATATTAAAATAAAAGTAGTATGCTCAGGGTGAATCTTTAAGGCCCTAAGCTGCCAACACCCTGGTGACAAGAACAGCTCGTTAGGCGTTGACCACTGCCCTGCAGGGAAGGGTGTCATGGGAGGTTGGGCTCCTGCACCTCTGGCTCATGCTGGTGGGCTTCTCCTGTTTCAGCTGTACAAGCACAAGTTTCTTCGGACACTTGCTATCTGTTCTGTGCACAATCAACATGCCAATATCAGGAATCCGGGGTTTAAAAAATAATTGTAGATTTTTTTTTCTTTTTTAAAGGAAGATTAGCCCTGAGCTAACTGCTGCCAATCCTCCTCTTTTTGCTGAGGAAGACTGGCCCTGAGCTAACGTCTGTGCCTATCTTCCTCTACTTTATATGCGGGACGCCTACCACAGCATGGCATGCCAAGCAGTGCCATGTCTGCACCCGGGATCTGAACCGGCGAACCCAGGGCCACTGAAGCTGAACGTGCACACTTAACTGCTGCGCCACCAGGCCGGCCCCTAATTGTGGAATCTTAATTGAGGGCAAGTGTTAAGAGTGATGAGGTCCTTTGGGAAGTTCACCGTGAGTTCCCTCTGTAGAGAAGCTGCAGGATCCATGTCTTCCCAAGTGTTGATCTGAGTCCAACCATCATGTAACCGTTCCCGTGACTTTTCCATTCTCTGATGGCAATAAAAGAAGCGGGATGATTTGAAATATCAGGAGTGCTTACAGGGTGTCACCCACACATAACAAGACAAAATCATCTCAAAGTTCTTGCAGAAGAAAAGAACAGAAGTCAGATGAATTGTGACGGTTGTGTTCAAGTTCATTGGAACAACCGAGCCTTGCCAGATGTTAAATAAGTGATTAATAAACAGAACAAATCTGACAGAGTCCAGGCTGAGACTGAGGAACTGGTGATTTGGCAGAGAATCTGGTCTCCCATGATCACTTTTGGATGTGATTTTTAAAGTAATGTTGGAAAACACTTTTGAGTTAAGCAGATGTTTATTCCCTTGAAAATTTTGCCCTATTCTTAGCTGCCCGTAAGTGTGTGTGTGAGAGGGGATGGAGCTGGGGGTGGTAAGTGGAAGGGGAAAGGGAGCAATGGGAAGAGCAGGTATGGACCGTGATGGTACTAAACAAAGCTGTATCACACTCTGTTTACATTTATCTTTTTAATTGACTGCGTCTCCCACTAAATTGTAAACTCCCTTTGTTTTGGTCAGTCTCGTATTCTCAGAGTCTGGCCTGATTCCTGGATATGACAGCTACTCCATAATGTTTCTTTTTTTTTTTTTTAAAGATTTTATTTTTTTTTCCTTTTTATCCCCAAAGTCCCCCGGTACATAGTTGTATATTCTTCGTTGTGGGTCCTTCTAGTTGTGGCATGTGGGACGATGCCTCAGCATGGTTTGATGAGCAGTGCCATGTCCGTGTCCAGGATTCGAACCAACGAAACACTGGGCCACCTGCAGTGGAGCGCGCAAACTTAACCACTCGACCATGGGGCCAGCCTTCCACAAGGTTTCTTGAGTGAGTGATTAGACACACGTGAGGATTACCCACTCACAATGCCTGGGGAGGAGTTCGATGTGGACAATGAGGCAGGAAGAGAAGGTCCTTCACAGTTTCTCATGTTCCCTTTCAACTGGGTCTTTCCTACAGAGGTGCAGGCTGGGGCAAGTAACATATGGAGATCCAGTTAAAAGGAAAAGGGGAGAACCTCGGTCCTGGGGGCACAGGGAGCCTGAAAGGTCAGGGCTGATTGCAGGTGAACGTACAGAGGTCACATCCTTAGAAAACCACTGTTGCAGACTCCTGCTCTCCCCAGGCGCATAGACTCCTTAAATCACTGTTGGAAGTGACCCCCCCCCCCCGCCACCACTGCTGCCCAGTAACGAGCCCTTCCCACACTAACTCTTATAAGCCCAGAGGGTAATCACCCCTTCACCCCAGACCATCCCAGCCTCCCAGATTACAGATGATTCTGGACATTTGAACCTACGATCCAGGTCAGAGGACCTCAAAGGAGCTCTCGGTTTGACTCAGGGAATCCAGAAAGCTTCTTGAGTCCAACCCACATCTCAAAAAGTTTACTTGACTGCTTCTCTGCCTTAGCTAATAAAGTATAATATATTTGAATATTTGTTTGATTATTGATTAAAAAAACCAGTTTTATTCTTTTAAGAGAACGCTTACAATGCTTTTAGCATAAGAACATTTACACAAAGCACATACTCCCTCTCAGTGTTTCTCAGACTTTTAAAACTGAGACCCACTTTGACAAATGCCACGATTATGAGCTCTCCTAATGATGTTTTAATTTTTAAATAAATAGCACAACTAAAACCAAATCAGAGCAGGAGATAAGGCATCCCGTGTCTCCCTAAATCTTCTCTCTTACTCCTTTGGGAAGTCTCTGCATTATATGATTTGACCCCACAGCAAATCTGTAAAGTGAGCTGAAGATGAGCTATCATTTCCATGTTTCGGAGGAAGAGCAGAAACAAATGACTTGCTCTGACCGAGGGCTCACTGCCAGAGCGCGCTGAGGGAATAGGACTCTAAGGCCCGGTCCAGCCTGCTCTGGTTTCTAATAATTGAAGTTGAATGTTATGGGGTTGGTTGAATCCCTCCCACTAGAATTATGAGGTCAATACTGAGACAACTCCTGAAACATCTTTTACTTTTAAAATAAAAACTTCCAACGTTGACCTTTTTCTTACACTTTTTATTTCTCACAAACTATTCAGGTTAATGAAGGAACATGAGTAATCACATTTCTACTGTGTATAATTAAGAAGCATTCTCTTCAAAAGAACTAATCCTTTGTATTCATAGTCAGCAATCAAGTTAAGTCTAGGAAGATGACAATAAGTTACCTTAAAGAAGTGGCTTTTTCTTCCCCAAAACAATGTTTAGGAATATAGAGAAAAATCTGTAAACAAAATTAATTGTTGAATCAGATCAAGCAGCTGAGACTCATGACGATGACCACATACGTGGAAAGCAGTCCAAGATCCCTTGCGAGGGACTGTTTAGGAGTTGAATCATCGTCCTTGTTCTTCAGCAGCAGAGAACAGACTGGAGGGTTACTCAGAAGACCCTCTGGCCTCCTGCTGACCAGCAGAGTCGGTTCTTTCACGTCTTGTGGGGATTCTGCCTTCTGCTGCTGCCGAGTGTGAACTGAGTCCTCCCTGGGGCTGCTGTGAACTTCAGTGCTCACAGCTGAGTTAGTCCCACCACACGATGTGCTGAGTGAGCATCCAGAGTTATCTGTGACAACACAAGGGGAAGGAGAAGGAAAAGATGGGCATAAAGATGAGAATGGAAACATGTTGATGACTGAAAAAAATGTGGAGTTAAGAGTGGAACAGCATTTTCCGACACCGACTTGGAAAGGTGTCAGGAGAGATGAAACTTCTCTTTCCGCTTTCCTGCCACTGTGTTTAATTGCGGAGTCTCCCAAAGAGATCTACCCAGAGAGCCCCACTTGGTAGAGACATCAGTGTTCCCAGGACTTAGCCCATTGTTTATACAAAGGGAGGGCAGTGAATACTGTTGAGTAACAATACAAAAGTGATGGGTGATATGTACTGAGCACTTAGGATGTGCTAGATGCTGTGCCAGACTCTCTTCCCACGTCATCTGTCTCATTTAATTCCTACAGTAATCACAGGAGGCAGGTGTCATTGTCCCACCTTACAGACAGAATAAGCAGCGTCTCTGGAATTCATACACTGGCTCCCTGACCCCAAAGTCCATCATTTTCCCGCTACACTTATGCTTCTCAAACTGTTGTGTAGGTGGCTGGGAGCAAGCACTGATGCACAGGGGATATGCTACAAGGTAGGTGCATCTTCCTGAAATGCCAATTCTCCTTAAGGATTTGGTGGAAAGGTTTTGAATTTTTGAGCTCTTAAAAACTTTTGCCAAACAAATTGCAAGCAAAATCACAAAAATCTTGCCTTTACGTGTTGCTCAATCACATTTTATCTAGTAAGACCTGGAGAGTTGAAAATTTTGTGTGCAGCAATTATAAAATTGGATATTTTATGTTTTTAGTAAATTTAGTGGTAGCTGTGCTAAGAGCATGCTCTGGGGAGAGAAGGGCTTGTCTCAGGGTCAGTCCACTGAAATAAATGAGCATACACTGAAATCCTTGGCAGTCTGGCCAGAATCGAGTGCCTGTTCTTTTGAAGCACTAGCTTACCCTCTTGCAGACGACTGGGATTTTCTTCTTTTATTACATGTTGGCTCCCCACTAGAACACAATCTCCCTGCAAACAGGATTCTGCCTGTTTTGTTTCATTACTCTACCCTCAGAACATTTCCCAGCTCCTAATACACAATCTATAGCTACATGTCGAATGAATTGACATTACATAAAATGTTAACAGTTGAGCTTCTTGCCACAGCTGTATTCCACCAAACACTGTTTATGAACAAAAGATTATGCCTAATCTCACTGCTCTTTGTAAGGAGTTTCCTGATAACTGAAGACTAAACATTTACCTTTTTCTCCATTTACCTCTTTAAGTTGAACTTGCAAACTGGAAAAATGGGTCAGTGTTTGAAGGCAGGAATTTGAATGTGACCCTGAAGTTGATGAAAGTATACAACATAATGAGAGAAATTCAGAAGAACCCAACAATACAGGGAGTGAGGATGTAAATATAGTCGTAGATATATAAATATAATATTATCCCTTAGACTCCCCACAGTCAACCTGACAGCCCTCAAGTCCCCAGTTATAACTAGTTAATAAGGAAATGAGCAGCAGTAGTAAATCTAAAACTTCCGTGATGTATTTACCCAGGAGGATGGGAAATTATTATGTTTAAGGCATGAGCTGTTCACAGGCTCCCAAGACCATCGAACTGGGAAAGGACAGTCTTCTCGACAGATGGGAAGACACATGCAAAAGAAGGAAGCCGGATCCCTACCTTACACAATATAAAAAGTTAACTCGGAGTGGATCAAAGACTTAAACATAAGAGCCAAAACTATAAAATTCTTAGAAGAAAACAGAAGGCGAAAGATTCATCATGCTGAATTTGACAATGATTTCTTGGACGCCAAAGGCACAGGCAACAAAAGAAAAAATAGACAAATTGCACTTCACAAAAATTAAAAACTTTGTACACCAAAGGACATGATCAACAGAGGGAGTAGGCAATCCACAGAATGGGAGAAAATATTTGCAAGTCATTTTTCTAAAAAGGGATTGATAGCTGGACTGTATAAAGAACTCTTATAACTCAACAACAAAAACAAACCAAAAAATAAAAACGATTAAAAAATAGGCAAAAGATTTGAATAAAAATTTCTCCAAAGAAGATATACAAATGACCAATAAACACATGAAAAGATGCTCAACATCACTAGTCTCTAGGGAAATTCAAAACCACAATGAGATACCACCTTACACCATCAGGATGTCTACTATCAAAAAACAGAAAAATACAAGTGTTGACAAGGATGTGCAGAAATTCAAACTCTGTGCATTACTGGTGGGAGGGTAAAATGGTGTAGCTGCTGTGGGAAATGGCATGGTTATTCTTCAAAAAATTAAACATAGAATTACCATATGATCCAGCAATTCCACTTTTGGGTATATAGGCAAAAGAAGTGGAAGCAAGAACTTGAACAGAAGGTATTTGATATAATCAAGTCATGTTGACATCCATATTCACAGCAGCATTATTCACAATATCTAAAAGGTGGAAACAACTCACAAGTTCACTAATGGATGAGTGAATAAACAAACAATGTAGGACACACACACAATGGAATATTATTCAGCCTTAAAAAGGAAGGGAATTCTGACACAATGATGAATCTTGAAGACATTATGTTAAGTGAAATAAGACAGTCACAAAAGAATAACTGTTGTATGACTCTTTCATGAGGTTCCTGGAGTAGTCAAATTCATAGAGACGGAAACGGTGGTTTACAGAGCGGGGGAGGGGAATGGGGAGTTTTTAAAAATGGAAACAGAGTTTCAGTTGGGAAATGAAAAGAGTTCTGGAGATGGATAGCAGATGGTTGCACAACAGTGTAAACATACTTAATGCAACAGAATTGTACACTTAGAAATAGTTAATATGGTAGATTTTGTGTTATGGAACATATGCATACCACACACACACAAAGAATAAAAAACGTGAGATGTTATAAGCCACATCAGGTGAAGGCAAGGGGCGGAGCATAAAGCTGAAGAGTTCACCTCAGAGAAGAAACTATGTTTTAGTTAAGAAAATGTTAATAGGACTTTTGGTGAAGCAGGCAAGGCTGAGACAAGTCTGAGAGGGGAGGTCTGGACAAAGTTACACTGCTCCACACAGTGGGTGACGTGGAAAGTGCTGCCTTGGACGGAAAGCTGGGTTTTGGCTTCCTTCCTGGATCTGTGCACCTGAAAATAAAGTTGGGCCCCAGAGATTTAAGAAAGAGGAGCAAGGAGCAGAGTCTCCAGAGCAGGGGATGATCCTGGACCTGGAGACCCTGGCTCGGGAGAGCCGAGAGGAGAGCATGTGGTGCAGCACCGTGTGCCTTAGGGTCAGTGGTGTCTTGTAATACAAATTTCAGTCATTTCTTATTTTATGAAATAGCGTCTCTCTGTTAGTCAGTCTGGAGTAAAAGTCTGTTACACAGGAGCGTTTCGTCAGCGGTGCCTGGGAGCGAAGACAAGGGATGCGCTTTCACACTGGGAGGGAGGCAGTGAGGAGACGCGCCCTCCAGGGAGGGTCACGGCTGAGAAGTGTTGGCTTAGGACAGACAACAGATCAGTGGGACAGACTAGGTCCACACACATGGTCAAGCTATTTTTCAAAAAAGCACCAAGGAAATTTACGGGGCAAAGAGAATCTTTTCAGTAGATACTGCTGCAACCAGTGGGCACCCATCTGAGAAAAGAGCCTGAACCTCAACCCCAGCTCATTCTATACACAAAAATGTAACACAAGATGGATTTTATACCTAGACACAAGATCGTACACTCTAAATCTTCTGGAAGAAAACACAGGAAAATATCTTTCTGAACTTGAGGTAGGCAAAAATTTTCCTAGACATGCAACAGAACCAAACAAAACAACAATTAAAAACCCAAAAACCCAATAACCACAAAGTGAAATCGGATAAACTGAACTTTATCAAAATCAACAATTTCTTGCTCATAAAAATACACCTTTAAGAAAATGAAACATAAGCCATGGACTGGAAGAAAACATTTACACTACACGTGACTGACAAAGGACTCCAAAGTATGCAAGAAACTTCAGTGAATCAGTAGGAAAAAGACAAACAAGCCAATTAAAAATGGGCAAAAACTGGAGCGGATATTTCAGAAAAGAAGATATATAAATGGCTACTAGGCACATGACAACTTGCTTGTCATCATTAGTCATCAGGGAAACATCAAATAGAAACCACAATGAGATAGCACTTCACACCCACTAGAACGGGCAAGAATTTCAACATCAAACGTGGGTTGAGAATGGGTGGAGCACATAGAGCTTCCCTTCATCCTCATGGAGTGCAAGATAGGACGGTCAGTTTTGGAAGAAGGGTGGCAGTGTCTGACAGAGTTAAACAAAAACTTATCTATGACTTAGACACTCCTCTTCTGATATTGAGCAAAGAGATATGAAAACTATGTCCTCCAAAAGCTTGCATAGAATTTCACACCATTTATTGGTAATAGGCCCAAACTGTAATCCACTCAAATGTTCATCAACAGGAAAAATGATAACCAAAAACTACCACAGCAGTAATACTCAGCAATAACAAGGAGTGAGCTGCTGTTAGATGAAGCAGCACGGATGGCTCTAGGGGAAGAGTCCACCCTTTTATTGTCGCGTCTGTACAGGTGTCTGCGACTGTCAGCATTCATTGACTATGCAGCCATGATCTCTGCGTATGGTTGCATATACCTAAATCCTAAGAATCCCAATTACACACAGCTTAAAAGAGACACACTGTAAAGTACGAGGAGAAAGACAGGTTTAACTTAAAATGGGAAAAGATGTCCCGTGCCAAGAGCAGGCAGAAAGGAGACTGGTCTGGCAATATTAGTGTCTGACAGAGTAGTCTTCAATCACAGAGTGTTGTAAAATGCAAAGACATATTTTTCACAATGATAAAAGGGTCAATCCACCAGCACGACATAAAAATCATAAATACTTATGCACCTAATTAACATAGCTTCAAAATAATTTGAAGAAAAATATAGAATTGAAAGAAGAAGTACATGAATCCAGAATCACCCTCTATCAATAATTGATATAGACAAGCAGACAAAAAGTCAGCAAGGATATAAAAAATTAGAACAACACCGTCAGCCAACTTAACCTAATTAAGCGTACTGCACCTGGCAGCTGTGGAAAACACGCTGTCCCCAAGTGTGCAGGGGATGTTCAGTACGATAGAACGCATATTGGGCCATAAAGCAAGTCTCAATAAATTTAAAAACATTTAGTGCTCCAATTTTGTTCTTTTTTGTTGTCTTGGCAACCAAAAACATTATATTTAATTCAGAAGGTCAGAGATTTTAAACCAATAGTCATAAAAACAAGCATAAAATTACAATTGCAGTAAGTCCTACAAGAGCGAGGTGAGGATTAAAATGGGAGAGGTCTGGTTTTGATCTGCGATGTGAGCAGACGTGCAGAGGAGCAGGGAGAGGGCGCAGGTGGCAGAGGAGTAACAGGGGGATCAGGCAGGATTCTGCAGTCCAAGTTAAGGATTTTGAGTTTTATCTAACGTACACAGTGGATGCAGAAGGATTTTAAGCACAGAAGAGGCATGAACTTTCACTCTTAATTTTACTCTGGCTACAAGTGAAAGGTGGAAGGAAAACAAGAAAGAGCAGATGTGGCAGAATGGTCAAGAGGCCAGCACAGCTCCTGAGTCGCGTGTTAAAAGGAAACTGCCTGTCCTCCACTGCTTCCCGAGGGGTGGATGCTGCTCTGGAATGACTTGATTTTGGCCATGCAGGGAGGAATGGCAGCCAACAGGGGCAATAAGATGGAAAGACCAATAAGAAGGAAAGAGACTGGACTGAGCACACTGCCTTCAGCCTGGGCTGTTCATGCAAGAGAGACAAGCAACCGCTCTGCTCAAGTCTGCCTCCTTCGATGTGGCAGCAGCTCGGCTGTACCCCAGAAGTGAGAACGACGTACAACCGGACGTAGTATAAGAACAATACTCACACATTGATACTGGGCCTGCGCTCTGCTTTGTTCCTCTCTGCTTTGTTTTAAAAATCTTGAGGGGCTGGCCCCGCCGCCGAGTGGTTAAGTTCAAGCGCTGGGCTGCAGGCAGCCCAGTGTTTCGTTGGTTCGAATACTGGGCGCGGACATGGCACTGCTCATCAGACCACGCTGAGGCGGCGTCCCACATGCCACAACTAGAAGAACCCACAACAAAGAATATACAACTATGTACTGGGGGGGGGCTTTGGGGAGAAAAAAGAAAAAAATAAAATCTTAAAAAAAATCTTGAGATTTAAAAGCAGAAAGATGGTAGTGGAAATATGAGTGCTTGTAGCTGCGATGCAATGTACTTTTTTTTTTTTTATTGAGTTAATGATAGGTTACCATCTTGTGAAATTTCAATTGTACGTTAATGTTTGTCAGTCATGTTGTAGGTGCACCACTTCACCCTTTGTGCCCACCCCCCACCCCACCTTTCCCCTGGTATCCACTAAACTGTTCTTAGTCCATAATTTTAAATTCCTTATATGAGTGGAGTCATACACAGATTATCCTTCTCTCGCTGGCTTATTTCACTTAACATAATTCCCTCAAGGTCCATCCATGTTATTGCAAATGGAAGGATTTTGTTCTGTTTTGCAGCTGAGTAGTATTCCATTGTATATATGTACCACATCTTCTTTATCCATTCATCTGTTGATGGGCACTTAGGTTGCTTCCACGTCTTGGCTATTGTAAATAATGCTGCAATGAACATTGGGGTGCATAGGACTTTTGGGATTGCTGACTTCAAGCTCTTTGGATAAATACCCAGTAGTGGGATGGCTGGATCGTATGGTAGTTCTTTTTTTAACTTTTTGAGTAATCTCCATACTGTTTTCCATAGTGGCTGCACCAGTTTGCATTCCCACCAGCAGTGTACGAGGGTTCCTTTTTCTCCACAACCTCTCCAACATTTGTTACTATTAGTTTTAGATATTTTTGTCATTCTAATGGGTGTAAGGTGATATCTTAGTGTAGTTTTGATTTGCATTTCCCTGATGATCAGTGATGATGAGCATCTTTTCATGTGCCTATTGGCCATCAGTATTTCTTCTTTGGAGAAATGTCTGTTCATGTCTCCAGCCCATTTTTTGATTGGGTTGTTTGCTGTTTTGTTGTTGAGTTGTGAGAGTTCTTTATATATTATGGATATGAAGCCTTTGTCAGATATATGACTTGCAAATATTTTTTCCCAGTTAGTGGGTTGTTTTTTTTTTGTTTCAATCCTGTTTTCATTTGCCTTGAAGAAGCTCTTTAGTCTGGTGAAGTCCCATTTGTTTATTCTTTCTATTGTTTCCCTCCTCTGAGAAGGCATGGTGTCTGAAAAGATCCTTTTAATACTGATGTCAAAGAATGTACTGCCTACGTTTTCTTCCAGAAGCCTTATGGTTTCAGGTCTCACCTTTAGGTCTTTGATCCATTTGGAGTTTATTTTGGTGAATGGTGAAAAAGAATGGTCAATTTTCATTCTTTTACATGTGGCTTTCCAGTTTTCCCAGCACAATTTGTTGAAAAGACTTTCTTTTCTCCATTGTATGCCCTCAGCTCCTTTGTCAAAGATAAGCTGTCCATAGATGTGTGGTTTTATTTCTGGGCTTTCAATTCTGTTCCATTGATCTGTGCACCTGTTTTTGTACCAGTACCATGCTGTTTTGATTACTGTAGCTTTGTAGTATGTTTTGAAGTCAGGGATTGTGATGCCTCCAGCTTTGTTCTTTTTTCTCAGGATTGCTTTAGAAATTCGGGGTCTTTTGTTGCCCCATATGAATTTTAGGATTCTTTGTTCTAATTCTGTAAAGAATGTCATTGGGATTCTGATTGGGATGGCGTTGAATCTGTAGATTGCTTTAGGTAGAACGGACATTTTAACTATGTTTATTCTTCCAATCCATGTACATGAAATGTCTTTCCATCTCCTTATGTCGTCATCCAATTCTCTCAGAAAGGCCTTGTAATTTTCATTATATACGTCCTTCACTTCCTTAGTTAAATTTACCCCAAGGTATTTTATTCTTTTTGTTGCGATTGTGAATGGTGTTGTGTTCTTGAGTTCCTTTTCTGTTAGTTCATTATTGGAGTATAGAAATGCTACTGATTTATGCAAATTGATTTTATACCCTGCAACTTTGCTGTAGTTGTTGATTACTTCTAACAGTTTTCCAATGGATTCTTTGGGGTTTTCTATATATAAGATCATGTCGTCTGCAAACAGCGAGAGTTTCACTTCTTCCCTCCCTATTTGGATTCCTTTTATTCCTTTTTCTTGCCTGACTGCTCTGGCCAGGACCTCCAGTACTATGTTAAATAAGAGTGGCGATAGAGGGCATCCTTGTCTCGTTCCTGTTTTCAGGGGGATGGTGTTTAGTTTTTGCCCATTGAGTATGATGTTGGCTATGGGTTTGTCATATATGGCCTTTATTATGTTGAGGTAGTTTCCTTCTATGCCCATTTTGTTCAGAGTTTTTATCATAAATGGCTGTTGGATCTTGTCAAATGCCTTCTCTGCATCTGTTGAGATGATCATGTGGTTTTTATTCCTCAGTTTGTTGATGTGGTGTATCACATTGATTGATTTGCGGATGTTGAACCATCCCTGTGTCCCTGGTATGAATCCCACCTGATCATGATGTATGATCCTTTTGAAGAATTGCTGAATTCTGGTTGCCAAAATTTTGTTTAGAATTTTTGCGTATATGTTCATCAGTGATATTGGCCTGTAGTTCTCTTTTTTCGTGGTGTCCTTGTCTGGTTTTGGTATCAGCGTGATGCTGGCCTCATAGAATGTGTTAGGAAGTGTTCCACCTTCCCTAATTTTTTGGAATAGCTTGAAAAGGATAGGTATTAAATCCTCTCTGAAAGTTTGGTAGAATTCCCCAGGAAAGCCATCTGGTCCTGGGGTTTTATTCTTTGGGATGTTTTTGATTGCTGTTTCAATCTCTTTCCTTGTGATTGGTCTGTCAAATTGTCTGCCTCTTCTTGAGTGAGCTTTGGGAGACTGTAGGAGTCCAAGGATTTATCCATTTCCTCTAGGTTTTCCATTCTTTTGGCATATAGTTTTTTGTAGTATTCTCTTATAATCCGTTGTATTTCTGCAGAGTCTGTTGTTATTTCACCTCGCTCATTTCTGATTTTGTTTATTTGAGCTTTCTCCCTTTTTTTCTTTGTAAGTCTGGCTAGTGGTTTGTCAATTTTATTCATCTTCTCAAAAAACCAGTTCTTTGTTTCATTGATCCTTCCTACTGCCTTTTTCGTTTCAATAGTATTTATTTCTGCTCTGATTTTTATTATTTCTCTCCTTCTGCTGACTTTGGGCTTCATTTGTTTTTTTTTCTCTAGTTCAGTTAGGTATACTTTAAGGTTGCTTATTTGGGATTTTTCTTGTTTGTTAAGATGTGCCTGTATTGCGATGAATTTTCCTCTTAATACAGCTTTTGCTGTATCCCATATGAGTTGGTATGGCATGCTATCATTTTCATTTGTTTCCAGGTATTTTTTTATTTCTTCTTTAATTTCTTCAATGATCCATTGCTTGTTCAGTAGTGTGTTGTTTATTCTCCACATCTTTGTGCCTTTCTCAGCTTTTTTCTTGTAATTAATTTCTAGCCTTATAGCACTATGATCAGAGAAGATGCTTGTTATTATTTCAATTTTTTTAAATTTGTAGAGGCTTGCCTTGTTTCCCAACATATGGTCTATCCTTGAGAATGTTACATGTGCACTTGAGAAGAATGTGTATTCAGCTTTTTTAGGGTGAAGTGATCTATATATGTCTATTAAGTCCAATTGTTTTAGTTTTTCATTTAGCTCCACTATTTCCCTGTTGATTTTCTGTCTGGATGATCTGTCCATTGATGTGAGTGGGGTGTTGAGGTCCCCTACTATTATTGTGTTGTTTTTAACATCTTCCTTTAGGTCTGTTAATAGTTGCTTTATGAATCTTGGTGCTCCTGTGTTGGGTTCATAGATATTTATAAGCGTTATTTCTTCTTGATGAAGTGTCCCTTTGATCATTATATATTGTCCCTCTGTGTCTCTCTTTACCTGTCTTATTTTGAAATCCACTTGGTCTGATATAAGAATTGCAACACCTGCCTTTTTTTCCTTGCTATTAGCTTGAAGTATTGTCCTCCACCCCTTCACCCCAAGTCTGTGTTTGTCCTTGGGGCTGAGGTGTGTTTCCTGGAGGCAACAAATTGTTGGATCTTGTTCTTTAATCCATTTTGCCACTCTGTGTCTTTTTATTGGAGAGTTCAATCCATTTACATTGAGAGTGATTATTGATGCATGTGGACTTAATGCTGTCAATCTGTCGCTCATTATCTTGTTTTCCTGCGTTTCTTTTCCTGTGTGCTTTAGACTACCCATTTAATACTGCAACTTCTTATGCTGGGTTTCTTAGATTTTTCCTTATTTATGATTTGTGACTCTGTTCTGTACTTTAGTTTAGTGTCTACCTTGAAGTTTGTATTTAGAATCTTGTGTATAATATAGTCTATTCTCTGGTGGTCTCTTACTTACGTGGCCTATACTGATTTAGACCCTTTGCTCTTCCCCTCCTAAATAATTATTTTCATTTCTTATTCAAACTCGTCTTATGAATTTGTAGTTAGAGTGACAAGATCATCCTTGCTTTGGTAGTTTCCTTACCTTTACCCTAATGCTATAGTTGAATATTTGCTATCCTGTTCTGATTCTATCCATCAGTCTCCCTAGTCTGTGGATTGTGTCCCCTTTCTCCCTTTTTTCTTTTTTTCAGGTATGAGAGCCTTCTTGAGGATTTCTTGTAGTGGAGGGCTTTTAGTTACAAATTCCCTTAACTTTTGTTTGTCTGGAAAAGATTTAATTTCTCCTTCATATCTGAAGGAAATTCTTGCTGGATAGAGTATTCTTGGCTGAAGATTTTTATCTTTTAAAGCTTTGACTATGTCACTCCATTCTCTCCTAGCTTGTAAGGTTTCTGTAGAGAAATCCGCTGACAGTCTGATAGGGCTCCTTTATAGGTTATTCTCTTTTTTCTCTTACTTCCCTGAGTATTCTTTCCTTATCTTTCCTTTTTGCCAATTTTACTACTATGTGCCTTGCAGTAGGTCTTTTTACATTGACAAATCTAGGAGATCTGAAACCTTCCTCTACACACATTTCTCCGTCAATCCCTAGATTTGGGAAGTTCTCTTCAATAATTTCGTTAAGCACACTTTCTGCTCCATTTTCCTTTTCCACATTCTCGGGAATTCCTATGATCCTTATGTTCTTACTCCTCATTGAATCCATTATCTCTCGGAGATTTTCCTCATTTTTTTTTTAATTCTTAGCTCTCTTTCTTTCTCTGTCTGGAGCCATTCAGCCTGTCTATCTTCAATTATGTTAATTTGCTCTTCTATGGTGTCTACACGGGCATTCAGGGAATCCGTATTCTGTTTTATCTGGTCCATTGTGTTATTCATCTCAAGTAATCCTGTTTGATTCTTCTTTATGATTTCAATCTCTTTTGTGAAGTAACTCCAGAACTCGGCTTGTTTCTCTATCTTTCTCTCTACCTCATTGAGTTTTTTGATTATAGCTGCTCTGAATTTATTATCACTTAGTTTACCTAATTCCAAGTCCTCAGGACTTAATTCTGTGTTTTTATTGTTTTCCTTCTGGTCTGGGGCTTTTATAAATTGCTGGATGGTAGAGGAGCGGTTTTTTCTCATGGTGCTAGAATTCAGTTGCAGTTACAGCCTGTTGCCACTAGATGGGGGTCGAGAGCAGCGTGTTAGCTCTCCGCCTTTGGGGCAAGATGGCTGCGCCCACTGGCTTTGCTGGGGGGGAGGGGCTGTTACTCTCATGCGCCGGTCTGGGTTCAGATCAGTTCTGTTCTCTGGTCTCCCAAGGCCCTTGATTTATAGGGTCCCCGCGGACGGAAGCTTTCCCCCGCGTCAGTGGGTCTCCACTGAATCAGTGGCAGGAGTCCTGGATGATCCCCCGGTCGCGCGGCCCCTCCCCCGCTCCTTCCTGACCTGCACCGCAGCAATCGCAGACTCTAGGGGAGGGAGCGATGTTCTCTCCTACCGTTCCAGCGCCTCCGAGGCCGTAAGTAGGGTTTATGATCTCCGCCTTCTTGGTATTGTAGGTCTCTAACGTGCTGGCATTAGGTTTATTCTCTGAAATTCAGTTTTTCCAATCCTTTGTTGTATTTTGGAGGGGAGAGAATCCCAGGTCAGCTCACCCTGCCATTTTGCTCCGCCCCTTCTCAACAATGTACCTTTTTTTTTTAAATTGACGTCATAATAGCTTATAACATTGTGAAATTTCAGTTGTACATTCTTATTTGTCAGTGACCATATAAATGTGCCCCTTTACCCCTTATGCCCACCCCCAACCCCCTACCCCTCTGGTAACCACTAGTCTGATCTCTTTGTCTATGTATTTGCTTATCTTCCACATATGAGTGAAATCATACTGTGTTTGTCTTTCTCTGTCTGGCTTATCTCACTTAACATAATACCCTCAAGTTCCATCCATGTTGATGAAAATGGGACGATTTTGTCTTTTTTATGGCTGAGTAGTATTCCATTGTATATACATACCACGTCTTCTTTTTTAAAAATTCTTTTTATTAAGGTAACAGTGGTTTATAACATTATATAAATTTCAGGTGTACATCTTTATATATTTTGATTTGTGTGTAGATTACATCATGTTCACCACCAAAAGAGTAATTACAATCCATCACTGCACACATGTGCCTAATCGCCCCTTTTCCATCCTCTCTCCCCGCTTTCCCCTCTGGTAGCCACCAATCCAATCTCTGTTTCTATTTGTTTGTTTGTCATTGTTTTTATCTTCTACTTATGAGTGAGATCATACGGTATTTGACTTTCTCCCTCTGACTTATTTCATTTAGCATAATGCTCTCAAGGTCCATCCATGTTGTCACAAATGGCTGAATTTCATCATTTCTTATGGCAGAGTAATACTCCATTGTTCATATATAGCACATCTTCTTTATCCATTTGTCCCGTGATGTGCACCAAGGTTGTTTCCAAGTCTTGGCTATTGTGAATAATGCTGTGATGAACATAGAGGTACATATATCTTTATGCATTTGTGTTTTCATGTTCTTTGGATAAATACCTAGCAGTGGAATAGCTGGATCATATGGTAGTTCTATTCTCGATTTTTTGAGGAATCTCCATACTGTTTTCCATAGTGGCTGCACCAGTTTGCACTCCCACCAGCAGTGTATGAAGGTTCCCTTCTCTCTACATCCTTTCCAACACTTATTGTTTCCTGTCTTGTTAATTATAGCCTTTCTGACCAGACTGAGGTGATATCTCATTGTAGTTTTGATTTGCATTTCCCTGGTACTTAGTGATACTGAACATCCTTTCATGTGCCTGTTGGCCATCTGTATATCTTCTTTGGAGAAATGTCTGTTCAGATCTTTTGCCCATTTTTTAATTGGGTTGTTAGATTTTTGTTGTTGTTGTTGAGATGTATGAGTTCTTTATATATTTTGGATATCAACCCCTTATCAGATATATGGTTTGCAAATATCTTCTCCCAACTGTTAGGTTGTCTTTTCATTTTGTTGATGATTTCCTTTGCTGTGCAGAAGATTTTAGTTTGATGTAGTCCCATTTGTTTATTTTTTCTATTGTTTCCCTTGCCAGGTCAGACATGGTACTTGAAAATATGCTGCTAAGACTGATGTCAAAGAGCGTACTGCCCATGTTTTCTTCTAGAAGTTTAATGCTACCAGGTCTTACATTCAAGTCTTAAATCCATTTCGAGTTAATTTTTGTGTAAGATAATGTTCTACTTTCATTGTTTTGTGTGTGGCTGTCCAGTTTTCCCAACACCATTTATTGAAGAGACTTTTTTTCTCCATTGTATCTTCTTGGCTCCATTGTCAAAAATTAGCTGTTTATAGAAGTGTGGGTTTATTTCTTGGCTCTCAATTCTGTTCCATTGATCTGTGTGTCTGTTTTTGTGCCAGTACCATGCTGTTTTGGTTACTATGGCTTTGTAGTATATTTTGAAATCAGGGAGTGTGATGCCTCCAACTTTGCTCTTTTTTTCTCAGGATTCCTTTGGCTGTTTTGGGTCTTATGTTGTTTCATATAATTTTAGGAATATTTCTTCTATTTCTCTGAAAAATGTTGTTGGAACTTTGATAGGGATTGCATTGAATCTGTAGATTGCCTTAGGAAGTATGAACATTTTAACTATGCTAATTTTTCCAAACCAATAGCATGGAATATCTTTCCATTTCTTTGTGTTGTCTTCAATTTCTTTCAACAATGTTTTATTTTCAGTGTACAGATCTTTCACCTCTTTGGTTAAGTTTATTTTTTTGTTGCAATTGGAAATGGGATTGTATTCTTAATTTCCCTTTCTGCTACTTCATTGTTAGTCGATAGAAATGCAACTGATTTTTGTATGTTGATTTTGTATCCCACAACTTGACCATATTCATTTATTATTTGTAAAAGTTTTTTAGTGGATTCTTTAGGGTTTTATAAAATATAAAATCATGTCACCGGCAAATAGTGACAGTTTCACATCTTCCTTTCCAATTTGGATCACTTTTATTTCTTTTTCTTGCCTGATTGCTCTGGCTAAGACTTCCAATACAATGTTAAATAACAGTGGTGAAAGTGGGTGTCCTTGTCTGGTTCTTGTTCCTGGGTGGATAGCTTTCAGTTTTTCTCCATTGAGAATGATATTAGCTGTGGGTTAGTCATGTATGGGCTTTATTATGTTAAGGTACTTTCCTTCTATACCCATTTTATTCAGAGTTTTTATCATAAATGGATACTGTATCTTGTCAAATGCTTTCTCTGCATCTGTTGAGAAGATCATATGATTTTTATTTTCATTTTGTTAACGTGGTATATCACATTGATTGATTGCGGATGCTGAACCATCCCTGCATCCCTGGAATAAATCCCATTTGATCATCATGTATGATCTTTTTAATGTATTGTAATATTCAATTTGCTAATATTTTGTTGAGGGTTTTTGCACCAATGTTCATCAGTGATATTGGCCTAAAATTTTTTTGTGTTGTCCTTGTCTGGTTTTGGTATCAGGGTAATGTTGGCTTCATAGAATGAGTTGGGAAGCTTCTCCTCCTCTTCAAATTTTTGGAAGAGTTTGAGAAGGATAGGTATTAGGTCTTCTTTGAATGTTTGGTAAAGTTTACCAGGGAAGCCATCTGGTCCTGGACTTTTATTTTTGGGGAGGTTTTTGATTACTGTTTTGATCACCTTACTGGTGATTAGTCTATTCAAATTCTTTATTTCTTCTTGATCTAGTTTTGGAAGGTTGTATGAGTCTAAGAATTTATCTCTTTATTCTAGATTATCCAATTTGTTTCCATATAGTTTTTCATAGTATTCCCTTATAATCTTTTGTATTTCTGAGGTGTCTGTTGTAATTCTACTCTTTCATTTCTGATTTTTATTTATTTGAGCCTTCTCTCTTTTTTTCTTGGTGAATCTAACTAAAGGTTTGTCAGTTTTGTTTGTCTTTTCAAAGAACCCAGTTCTTGGTTTCATTGATTTTTTTCCTATTTTTTTTAGTCTCTTTGATTTATTTCTGCTCTTATTTTTATTATTTCCTTCCTTCTACTGATTTTGGGCTTTGTTTGTTCTTCTTTTTCCAGTTCCTTTAGGTGCACTGTTAGATTGTTTATTTGAGATTTTTCTTGTTTGTTGAGGTAGGCCTGTATTGCTATAAACTTCCCTCATACAACCGTTTTTGCTGTATCCCAAAGATTTTGGCATGTCGTATTTTCATTTTCATTTGTCTCCAGGTATTTTTTTATTTCTCCTTTGATTTCTTCATTGACCCAATTGTTGTCCAGTAGTATTTTATTTAATCTCCACATATGTGTGTCTTTTCTGATTTTCTTCCTGTAGTTGATTTCTAGTTTCATACCATTGTGGTCAGAAAAGATGCTTGCTATTATTTCAGTCTTCTTACATTTATTGAGACTTGTTTTGTGGCCTAATATGTGATATATTCTGGAGAATGTTCTATGTGCATTTGAAAAGAATGTGTATTCTGTGGTTTTTGGATAGAATGTTCTATATATATCTACTAAGTCCATCTGGTCAAATGTGTTATTTAAGGCCATGTTTCCTTATTGATCTTCTGTTTGGATGATCTATCAATTGGTGTAAGTAAAGTGTTAAAGTCCCCTACTATTATTGTATTACTGTCTATTTCTCCTTTTATGTCTGTTAATAATTGCTTTATATATTTAGGCGCTCCTGTGTTGGGTGCATAGACGTTTACAAATGTTGTATCCTCTTGGATTGTTCCCTTCATCACTATGTAGTGCCCTTCTTTGTCTCTTGTTACATTTTTTGTTTTAAAGTCTATTTTTTTGATATATGTATTGCTACCCCAGCTTTCTTTTCTTTGCCCTTCACTTTCAGTTTGTGAGTGTCTTTAGATCTGAAGTGTGTCTCTTGTATGCAGCATATATATGGGTCTTGTTTTTTCATCCAGTCGGCCAAATGTGGGTATCCTTTATTACTGACTGAGGTCCATGCTCACTGAGGAACTGACTTTTCTATAAGCATTTTCATAAATCAATTTACTTTATTACTGTATTTATTATTTAAATTTTAAAAGTTCACAACATTATTTGGTTTTTTAAATGTTTACTTTTAAAATTACCTTATACAAAAAACAAGATATACTGCTTTTCCATTGATATCATTTTCTTAAATTAAAAAAACGGAAACATTTAAAAATACAGAAAAATTGCCTGTTACCCTTTTAAATAAATGTAAGTAAAAGAGGTGCAATTTTAAAGAAAATCTTAAGTAACTAGTAGTATAGGTTGTATAGAGATAGGGTACAGATCATAAGGATAATACTCTAGTGATCAAAGTTTGGGAAATGTTGCCCCATCCTGATAATGCTAACATAGAGCATGGACGTTTGTCTCCAAACTATGAGACTTGTTTTCCAGGCAAAATATCTTTTTAGACTGACTCCACTCTGCAGTAAGAGGCTGAGTCCACAGCTGCCTGCTAGGAATGCAGCAAGGTGGAGCCTCCATAGTTGTGAATAATTTCAAACATACTAAGACTTCTTATGACATTTGAAATGGGTCTTGAAGGATGGATAGATTTCAATGTGCATAGGTGGGATCTGGAGGCATTCTAGACCCAAAGAGACTCAGGCAAAGTCAGAGGGTGGAAAGCACAGGGCATGTGTGAAGAGTGACAAAACTTGGGGATCTTTCCTCAGTCATTGTTGATAGTCCACGTCTACACAGCCTAGTCCTGTCTCCACGTGAGCTGCTGACTGGTAAAGGATTGCTATTTTACATGTTAGTCTACCAGTTTCTCCATAATTATGCATGAGAAATACGTTATCAGTCTTCGGCTACTCTATTCTTACTACAGTCTCACAATAACCTTGGAAGTACTTCAATAATTAAAATAATAGTAATTATCATTTATTGAATGCTACGTGAGAGCCAGTCATTTTTCCATGTATCAGATTACTTTTATTTATTAATGCAGCCCTATTAGAATGCACAGGAAAATTAAAACTCAGAGAGGTTAAGTAAATTGTCTAAGGTCACATGGCTAGAGAAAATCAGAGGCAATATCTTACTCCAGGTCTTTCTGAGTCCAAAATGTATGTTCTTATATGCTATACTATAGTTTCATTCCTTTAAATAAGTTAGGAAATACGGTAAATCAGATATTCTATATATCTTTCTGCTACAAAATAATTAGAAATGTGGGGTAAATTGCCACACATGTCATTTATAATGAATAGTGAACTCAAAAGGAAGTAAGGAAAAGCCCCAGAGGATGAAAATAAACAGGGAGCAAAATAACAGAATATTAAGCAAAATTTTAAACTGTTACTACCTTGGGGGTATGTGTGGTTATGAGGATTTTAATAATTCTCAATAATAATGTTTGAATTAGAAAACAGGCCTTGGGCCCAAAAAAGATGGGTGATTAGAACTGAGCGAACCACCTCCCACCAACACCAGGGTACTTAAAGCAGATCTCCAGGTTGGCAGATCTTGAGTGCCGGGCAGAGGAAGCACCATTCATTTTTAGAGGAGAGCATTCTCAATCCAGGGGTCTGAGGATTTGCCAAGTCAAGTCAGCCAAATGTGAATTTTCTCTCAAAACCTGTCCAATACATGGGGGAACAAGACACCATGAATGAGAGGCAGAGGAAACAAAACAGGCCAGAATTAGAAAAGTAAAATTCAAGATACCAGAATTATCAATTTCAGAATATATGATTAAAATGTTCAAAAGCCTTAAAGAATAGAACTTAAAAGCATAACCAATAAATAAGGAACCAGAAGTTCCAAAAAATGATTGAATAATATTTTTTAAAGAACTGAAAAGTGAATTAGTGAACTATGAGCTGCATGTAAAGCAACTACCCAAAACTGCACACAAGGAGAAATGGAGACAGTAGAGGTCAAGAAGCATGGGAACAGAACAGAAAGGTCCCATCGAGCTAAGTGGACTTCCTGCAGAAGAAAATACACAGAGCATGGGCGGGCAAGAAGAGATGTTGCCAACATTCACCAGACTTGATGAAAGATATGAACCACTAAATTTATTCACTTCTTTTTATTTTCTTTATTTATTCTTTAGGAATCACAATAACTCCCAGCAGGATAAACAGAAGGGAAATCCACACTGAGACACGTCACAGGAGACCTAGAATGCCAAAGACAAAGAGGCTGCATGGACGGTTGATGGGGGAAAGGAGGTCCCCTACAAAGGTGTGGAAATCCGGGCAGAAGCCAAGTCGACAGCAACACTGGGACTGAGAAGTGTTGGAACACAGGCATTTATTGTATCACACCACGTCTTTTGTATGTCTTAAAAATTTCACAGTAAACTTAAAGTCATTGACCAATTGCTGGTGTTCGCCTTGCCGTTCTCCCTGTCATAAGGCTGACAGGTTTCTGTCTCTCACTGGGGCCCTCTCCGCTTTCTCTCAGCACCACGTTAAGGCTCTGGCTCAGCTTTTGTGGGTTGGCTGCTCTTTCTTTTCAGCTGGGATGTGACAACAATGTAAACAATACTGTTTCTCTTTAGACTGTATTGATTCAGGTTTTATTTTTTTTCTTTTCACTTGAATCATTATAGGCTCTAGGATGTCGTGAATGTACTTTTACTGTTATTATTCAATACTTTTCAAAAGTGTATATTAAATGCTTCCTACGTGCCAGGTATTGGGATAAAATAGGGGGCAGGACAAGCAAGGTTCCTGCCTGGTCTTGGGATACAAGAAGAGGAAATAGGTTATTTTCACCAAAGCAGCCAGGAAGCCAGTGTCATTACAAAACGGAAGAGCGTGATCTCCACTTTGGGTCAGACCGGGAGTTCCTCCCGTTCAGCACTTCACCTCCGTTGGTTTCCCCAGAGACACTACACACAGACAAGTATCCTTCTTGTAATAATTTAAAGGCTACATTTGCTGATTAATATCCCACTGGGAATGTATCATTCAGAAATGTACTCACAGTTTTTGAGTCTGTGTAATGTTAGCATGTGATTTCTCTGGAGTAGTTTATTTGGCAGGTTAATGATCCTCGTGTCTTTATTTCCCCTAAATGTCTCCCTTTCCAACTTTAAAGCCTGAGTGGAGAAATGAAAGAATTTCCACTTACCTCTTCCCACCCTCTGCTGAGGCTGCCGAGCTGTGACGGCTTCTTCAGAGCACTGTTCACTCAGCTGAGCAGCTCAGCATGGTCTCCAAATGCAGCCGCATCCTCGGCACTGGGACCATCTGCCTCAGCTCTCTCTACACACAGAGGCCTCAGGGTGGCTCTCAGGCAGCAGCGTCACCAGCATCGCCGGGGAACCTGCTGGACATTGACGTTCTCAGGCCCCACCTGACCTGCTGATCAAACTCATGAGCGTTCTCCAGGCTTGAGGTGATTCTGATGCCTGCTCCAGCCAGAGGACCACTGCTCCACTGGCGGGTGGTAACCATGTCTGCCAAAACACTGTAAGGGATACAGGCCTCGGAGAAGGAAGTGCTGATCTTAAACAGAGAGCTTTCATCCTGGCATCAGGAACAAGGTCTGGGTACAGTGATAAACAGTGGTCACCCCCACAGGGGCTGTTTGACAGCACAGCAATGGGACGGGAGAGAGGTCCCCAGGTGCACAGCGACTTCCATTACTTGGTAGTATTTTATGGCTGACCCTGTGTGGTCACCTGTTTGCTCATATTTTCATCTTTATGCTGTTTTCTATGTCTTGAAAATCTCGTAATAAAGTACGCTGAGTGCCAATGCACCCATCCCGGCACCTGCTGTGCTGGATTGTTTTCTGTGCAGGGGCTGCTGTTCTGTTTCTTTGATCTGCTGACTCAAGTTTGTGTGGACCCCTGAGCTACCGTGAGAAACCCTCGAGTGATTATCACGGGGACAACACCCCTCATCCTTTCTTAACTCTTCAATTAAATTTTAAACTCCTTTAAAATGTCCTTTTCAACTCTAGTTCACCTAGCGTGTCTGTTGTGATGTCACGTGCCATATAGCATTCACTAACGGAAGACTTTATTAAGACCAAAATTAGAGAATGGACATAATCAAGGCTGCATTTTGATGTCTGACACTGATAACAAGCACTGTGAACCCTCCTAGGAAGAAAGTAGGACACGGTGACATGGCAGGGCCAGTGCCGTTTCCCTAGCTGAGGCTCTGCTCTGTGCATGGCAGGGAGCAGCTGACCTCGCCCTGGGTGGGATCTGAGGTGCTGCTGACCCTGAAGTTGGAGAAGTTAAGGAACTAGAGGGTCTTCCTTAGTTGAGTCGGAACTGAGCCAAGTAATCTTTATAATGAGTCCTGCTCAGACCTCCCCCGGTGCTGGCAGCCCTGCTCCTGGGACCAAATCTTCGCCTGTTGTCAAAGCTGACTGGTCCTGCCTTTGACCTGGGTCCTGAGTCTCGTCTTCAGAACCTTCTTGCTTTCGTGCCAGGAGGTCCAGTTCTGCCTCATCTTGATGACTAACCTCTTGCTGCATGTTCCTGGGGCCTCCGAGGGCTTCTGCCAGCCTTGGTTTCTGCTCAGCTTCCCTGTTGAAACACCTGGGCTTCTGGTTGCCGCCCAGCTTTCCCAACTGGACTCCCCCAGTCACCTGCCAATAGCACCACCACTGCCCAGTCCCATCTTAACAGGAGCCTCTGATTCCTGTTCCCTAACTCCTCATACTTGGCTGCAGTTCATTTCCAATTCCTAATAAGTCATGAGTTTACAAGACTAAATCAGGCACAAAAATTTCTGCAAGGCTTGTAAAGAATTGAGCTTTACAAGACACAGAGCTTTCTAGATGGAATGTGTGGTCCCTTTCATCCATCTCCATAAAGAAGAAATGGAATCCGTGCCCCAGCTGGGGCAAGGGCACTCTGAGGACAACCAGGCAGGGCCTGGTGGCCTTTTGTTCATTTGGGAAACAGGAGCTGAGTGGGGAGGGCAAAAGGGAGCAGCGAGGTGGCTGTGCCCTCTCTGAAGCTGGACCTGATGGTTGGGCTTCAGGGAGTGTGTCTGGCTTGCTGTATGGAAACGTTCCTCTCAACGTGCGTGTGTAACAGCTGAGCAGGATTCCTACAGTCACTCGTAGAGGTTTATGCTCTAAAGATTTATTTAGAATTATTTAGGATTTTACGCTCTACAGATGTAGGGTTACGGAATATAGTGTAATGGTTCACAGCTAAGCATGTGATGAGATCTTCTACTAAAGGATTTTGAAGACACAAAGCTCCCTGGGAGAGCTGGCATGGGCCTGGCTCAGAGCATGGGCTGCTCGCAGCTTCCTTCTGGGCCCCTCAGACCCCCTCTTAAGCTCTTGGTGGGCTCAGAGTCAGGGGCTGCAGCTGAGCCACAGAGCCCGGGGCAGCCGGGCTCGCAGCCCTTGCTGCCTCTGGGGGCCCCACACCAGCCCTTGAATTTGGCCCCTGAACGTGATTTGTTTGACCAACCAAAATGTTTCCACAATGTGTCCCTGTGTTCCAAAAAGAGAGGAATGTCTACTGAGACAAAACACCAAATAAACAAACTGCTGGATGTCAGTTGAACTTCATTTACTCCTGGAATTTCTATTGGATTGAGATGGAAAGAATGTTTCTGTGGAGTCTGAGCCTAACATGGGTTTATGTCTTCAGTGTTATGTAAGAGCCGTGGGAGTCAAGTCCAGGAAACCGCCCTGCACTCCTTCTGTGACAACACGAGCTCTCGGAGGCCCACTTCTCTGTTTACCGTCAGCCTGAACGTTCAGGAGGAGCCCCGTCTGACTCATCTCTGCATTCCTAGCGCGTTGCCTGGCACATTCCTAAACTCAGCTAATGTTTGAGTTCATTAATTAAAGGACGACTAAGGGGTCAGGTGGCTGCTACACTTGAGAGCTGATTAAGAATGTGCTTGAGGGGCCGGCCCCATGGCGCAGCAGTTAAGTTCTCACATTCTGCTTCGCAGCCCAGGGTTCGCCTGTTTGGATCCCGGGTGCGGACATAGCACTGCTTGTCAAGCCATGCTGTGAAGAGGAAGAAGGGCATGGATGTTAGCTCAGGGCCAGTCTTCTTCAGCAAAAAAAGGAGGATTGGCAGCAGATGTTAGCTCAGGGCTAATCTTCCTCAAAAAAAAAAAAAAAAAAAAAAAGAATGTGCTTGAGAGCTTTCCGAGTCTTCTTTAGCAGTATATTATGTGAGAAGATCTATCCAAATCCTCATGATGCTACAAAACTTTGGTGGGCGTTTGAGAAGCGTTGACCACCTCTTACTAAGCAACCCGAGTTCAGCCCAGTATTGTCTTCTTGGGCTGCGGCAGAAAATGCTTTACAGATTGTGGTCCAATTTGGAATGATGCTAATTTTAGTGAAATAAATCTACTTCAGAAACTTGAGTTTGGCTTTGGAGGAGTTTTCGGCCCAAATCTCTGCTTTGCTTAGGCATTAGAATTTTTGGCTTCAGTGCTGCTGTAATGGGACACGAGGTGCTGGGGGCAGACCTGTGATCAGACTCCACACAATGTCCCTGTAACTGCTTTGTTTTAGTGATAAACAAGGGATAAAGAGGCACATTCTGACTCTTGAGTTTGGACCTCTCAAAAGTGGCACATTCAAGACTCAGGTGGCAGACCCCAGGCCTCGGGATAAGAAGTTCATAGACAAGCTTGTGATGGAGAGAAGCATCTGCTCACAAGCCCCACGGATGCTGGCAATCAGCCGCACAGCCTCACAGCTACTGACTCCATGTGACATCAGTGTGGTCACTCTCAGGAACTTCATAGCACACTGGACAACGGACTTGGGGTCCTCCCACAGAATCACCATCACCATGACTGGGTCCGGAGCACAGTGGTGGCTGATTTGGGCAAGAGGAAAAGCCATCTTTAGTTTCCTCTCCATTTTCAATTTCTTCAATTATTAATAATATTATGCTTCCTTATGTTTTTGCAAGCTTTGTAATTTATAAAATACTGCCACGTATGTTACACATTAACATTTTGAAACTATTAGACTGATAGTATTTTCAAATTCTTCTCTTCCACATCCTCCAGCTATCTTTCTCTCTTTAAGGAATCAGGAGAGCGAGGTGGGCTAATGCCACTTTAGGGAGAAGGAGACAGTATAGAGAAAGTGCTCCTGGCAGGAAGGGGATGAGCCCTGTAGCCTGGAAAATGGGAAGGAGAAGAAGCAAGAAGCCAGAGCAGGTACCTTGGCTTCTGCTTCCAGACACAGTCCAGGAGGAAATGACAGAAGTCTGAGGGAGGGTGTTAGACAGTTTGAGGACAAAGCCAGATGCATGGAGATGTGTGCTCCAATCCCTACTTAGGACTCTGGGAATATCTTCCATTTGGGGAGGTCCCAGCCAGTGTGAGTGACATCCAGCAGAAAGTGGTAGGGGAGAGAGAAGAAAAGAGAGGGAGTCAGTGCTCTTAAGCTTCCTGCAGCTCCTGTGGTGTGCTGTGGAAGGAACCAGAAACAGTCACATGTCCTTGGGGGCACAGACAGTAGCTGAGCTAGAATATAGTGGGCTTGCCAGTGGGCCACCATACAAAAAGGAGAAGGGACCCTACCGCTAGAGGATGTAACTGAATCTTAGAGGTGTTGCAGCCCAGCAAAGACTGAGGTCTGGTTGGGTTAGTGAGGAGAGCCACCAGAACCTGATGGAGGCACAACAACCACTACAAATGAAGCTTCTTGTAAGTGCCATACGAGTGGTCCAGACACTAAGTAACACAGGAGTCCATGGAAGGACAACACTGGGGGACAGGGCAGGCAGGTGTCCTTGAAGGAAGGGATGAAATTGGGCTAAACCTTAAAGATGAGATAGACCAGTAAGTAAGCCAGAAGCCCAGCAATGATACTCCTCAGTCATGGAGAACACAGTAATACAGACATGGGGCTGCGCATAGCACATTCAAGAACAACAGCAGAAAGGAAGAATGAGAGAGAAAATCAAAGCAGGAGAAAAGGGCAAGTTTGTAGGAAGCTTTAATGTCAAACCAAGGAGTCTGGACTTTGTCCTATGGGCCACATTCCCAAAGAATATTCTATAGAACACTTGTTCATTGGGTTATCAATAAATGTACCACTAAAAACGAAGGGGAGATCCATAGTTAAAAGGTTTCTGGAACAATGAATGGAACACAGTTAAGTAAGTTATCCTGGTCTCTTCAGTACGTTAATGTGCATTATGAAGAGCACGTGGGAGCATCTGAGGATAAGGACCATGTCGCTGACTGAGAGAGTGGAAAGAAAGAGGCTGATTGGAAGGTCGTTAGCCAAGAAGAAGGGTTGACACAGTGTCTGAGCATGCGCAATGTGGGAAGAAATGGGAAGAACCAAAGTCTTAAGCTCAAGTAACCAGTAGCAGACCAAAGGTTCCAGTAGTGTCCACAGAAATGGAGGCGGCTAGAGGGTGGGCTGCTCTGGGAGCAAAGGGGATGAGTTTTTGATGTCTGTATTTGAAATGTAACAGGATGTCCAGGTGGAAATGGCCAGCAGACAATTGATGGTTGAAGACCTAAGCTCAGGACAGAAGGCAGAGCCAGAGATGACCTTCCTAGTGCTTGCCCCAAGGCCTCAGGCCAGCCCGGGGTCTCCCCTGCTGCACTCTCGCCTCTGGGCCTTCTCCTGGGCGCCTCGTGCAAGTGCTCTCTTCAGATATTGCCAGCTGTGCTGGATCTTTTCTGTTTTGTCTCCCCTTTAAAAATGACCAGTTCTGTACCTCACTTCCTAGGACCCAATTTTCCACAAAATCAGTGATTTGTCGAACTGTGCTCCTAGGGAACGCTGATGTTCTGGTCCCAACTCTCCCACAAAAGTGAGCAAAGCCAGTCTTTCCTTTCAAAAAATAATTAACAAGTAGCTTGACAGTTGTCAGTTTTATTTTTCTCTCATTTTTTTTTCTTAAACCTTTGGCACCTGCTACCAATAGTGAAACTAGCAAGTGTTAGCAGATGGCAAAATAAATGAAAAAGGAGTAAATGAATATCAACTTGTTACTCAGAACCAATTGATTATATTTGATTTGACAGCTCTCTTTTGTAGACATCTGTGCTCATGAGTATAATTTCATATTAAAACCTATTATATTGTTGATTATAAAGTAATTTTAATAAAAAATTACATATATAAATATCTCATAGTGTTCCACAAGTGACCCTGAAATTCAAATTATTTCAGCATATAAAAATATTTAAGGGGCTGGCCTGGTGGCACAGCGGTTAAGTGCTCACGTTCTGCTTTGGCGGCCCGGGGTTCACTGGTTCGGATCCTGGGTGCGGACATGGCACCGCTTGGCAAGCCATGCTGTGGTAGGTGTCCTATGTATAATGTAGAGGAAGATGGGCACCGATGTTAGCTCAGGGCCAGCCTTCCTCAGCAAAAAGAGGAGGATTGGCAGGAGTTAGCTCAGGGCTAATCTTCCTCAAAAAAAAAAAAAAAAATTAAGAAATATTCCTAGAGCCACAACATTGGAATTGAAAGGATTTCACTCACTCAGTGAATTTATTGGGTGCTCCCATTTACCTGTGTGGTAGAGACACTGGCTGCTAGCTCAGTTCACATTCTTCCTCGACGGCTGCCCAATATGGACACCTTGAGAACAGTCCACACTTCTCAGCTGCCTCTGGCCTGTCCGCGTCAATTAGCTCTCTGCAACAAACATTGCAGGAGTGATCTTTACTACTTTCAGGCCTTCCCCATAAAAACCTCCCATGCATGATGCTCCATGTTCTTTTCCCTTCTAAGCACAAACTAATCAGAAAGAAGAAAAATAAAGACAGCAGAAGAAATCAATGAAATAGAAATAAAACAATAGAGAAAATTAAAAACAAAAAGCCAATTCTTTGAAATGATCAATAAAACTGATAAACCTTTAGCCACACTAATAAAGAGGAAAAAACCCCACAAATTACCAATTTTGGGAACAAGAGAGAGGACATCACTATAGAAATAAAAGATTAACAAGGGAATACTGTGAATGCCAATAAATTTGACAATTTAAATGGACAAATACATTGAAAACCACAAATTGCTAAAGTTCACTCAAGAAGAAATGTAAAACTTTGATATCCTATTATGTAGTAGAGGAAATTGAATTTATGGCAAAATATTCTGAAAAAGAAGATCCCAGTCCCTGGTTAATTCTACCAAACATTTAAAAAAACAAAAAACACTTCTACACAAACCCTTCCAGAAAAGGAAAGAGGAAAGAACACTTCACTACACTTTTATGAGACTACCATTATCCTGATACCAAAAGCAGATAAAGACATCACGCGAAAAGAAAACTACAAGGAACAATATCCCTCATGAACGTAAACAGGAAAGTCCTTAGCAAAATATAAGCAAATTGAATAAGCAGTACATAAAAAGGATAATTACAACTAAGTGGAGTTTTTCTCAAGTATACAAGTTTAACATTGAAAAACCAACGAATGTTGTTTACCATATTAAGAGATTAAAAACAAAAAATATAGGGGCTGGCCCTGTGGCCTAGTGGTTGAGTTCCCGCGCTTCCCTGCAGGTGGCCCAGTGTTTCGTAGGTTCGAGTCCTGGGCGTGGACATGGTGCTGCTCGTCAGGCCACGCTGAGGTGGCGTCCCACGTGGCACAGCTGGAAGGACCCACAACTAAGAATATACAACTATGTACCTGGGGGCTTTGGGGAGAAAAAGGAAAAAAATTTTAAAAAACCCCCAAAAACCCCCAAAAATATATAATCAAATCAAGAGATTCAGAAAACATTTTTGACAAAATTCAATGTCAGTGCAATGTAGCCAATTGGAAACAGAAGGACTTTTCCAAAACACCTACGGCTGACATCTGTTGAGGACCGAGACTGACCATTTCCCTGTCAGGTCAGGACTAAGGCAGGATGTTGGCTCTGACCACTTCTGTCCAACATTATCCAGAGCAATAAGGGTGAAGAATCAACCCATACAGATTAAAAAGAAATTCGTAGAATCCTTATTTTCCACAGATAACATAACTGTCTATATAGCATTTCTTAAAGAATATTTTAAAAGTGACTGTAATTAAAAAGCAAGTTTAGAAATGTCGTAGGATACAAGGTCAATATTCAAAAATCAATTGTATTTCTACACACCAGCAATAAACAATTGGAAATTAAAATAAAAATAACATCTCTTATAACAGCATCATAAAACATGAAATACTCAAGGATAGGTTTAACAAAGTATTGCAATGTCTGTCACTGAAAACAGCAGACATTACTGGGAGAATTTAAAGAAGATCTACATAAAAAGAGATAACACGTCAACTCTTTGGAAATCTTATGGTTAAAACGTCAATTTGTCTTCAAATTTGTCTAAATATTCAACAAAATTCCAATCAGAACTCCAAGAAAGTATTTTGTATAAATTTATAATCTGGTTATAAGAGTTCATGCTAATTCAAAAGACGTAAAACGGCTGAAACAATTTTGACAAAGTTCAAATTTGGAGGACTTAAAATACATGATTTAAAAATGTGTAATAAAGCTACACTAATCAAGACAATAAGAGATTAGTGTAAGGATAGATATATAGACCAATGGAACTAAATGGAATCCAGGAATGAATCCAAATAATTTACTTTTGACAAAGGAGCTAAGGTAATTTAATGAAGGATCATCTTTTTGATGGATATTACTAGAACAATTGGATATCTATATGGATAAAAACAATATTTACCCTTACCTCACACCATATACCACAAAACTAGCTGGAAATGCATCACAGACACAAAGGTTAAATTTAAAACTACAAAACTTCTGTAAGAAAATGTAGGAGTAAATCTTTGTGACCTTGGATTAGGCAAAGACAAACTAGATGTGATGCTGAAAGCATGAATCATAACAGAAATGATTGATAATTGAGCTTTCTTCAAAATTAAAACTCTTTACTGTTCCAAAGACACTGTTCAAAAAAACTGAAAAGGGGAAAAAATATATCTGATAAGATGCTTGAATCCAGATTATATAAAGAAGTCCCAAAAGTTAATAAGACCTACAATCTGATTAAAAATATTGGTAAAATATTTGTACAGACACATTGCCATCAAAGGATATTTGCATTAGGAAAATGAAGATGAAAATGAAAACCACAGAGATATCGTTACCTAACTACTAGAATACCTAAAAGTAAAAAGACTGGCAAAAGCAAGTGTTGGAGAGGATGTGGAGAAATGGGAATTCTCACGTATTGCTGATGGGAATGCAAAACGCTACAGCCACTCTGAAAGAGTTTAGAAGTTTCTTATAAAATGTACACTTACCCTTTAACCCGCCAATTCTACTCCACAAAGCCCTGCGCACAAATGTTCATAACAGCTGTTTTCACTGTAGCCAAATCTGGAAACAACTTAATGTCTTTCATCGACAAATGCATAAACAGCTTATGCTTTATTCATACAATGGTATATGATGAAGCAATAAAAGGGAATGAACTGCTCATAAACACAGCAGCATGAATGAATCTCCAAAGTATTACATCATACGAAGAGGAAAAAAACAGACACAAAGACTGCACAGTGTATGATTCCAGTTACATGAAATTCTAGAAAAGGCAAAACTACAGTGACAGAAAGCAGACCGGTGATCACCCCGGGACGGTGCTGGGGGTAAGCCAAGGAAAACTTTAGGCGGTCATGGGGATGTTCTCTATCTTGATTGTGCTAGTGTTTACATGACTGTATATATTTTTTGAAACTCATTGAATTTCATACTTAAAA
Organism: Equus przewalskii; assembly: GCF_037783145.1. Classification (NCBI taxonomy): domain Eukaryota; kingdom Metazoa; phylum Chordata; class Mammalia; order Perissodactyla; family Equidae; genus Equus; species Equus przewalskii. The sequence continues at coordinate 108,516,069 of NC_091834.1, forward strand.
TGAGTGAATTTAACTGCATGCAAGTTATATAGTAATATAATAGATTGTAAAAGAAAGAATATATACTCATTGTAGGAAATCAGGAGAAGCAAATGAAAATAATCTGATAAACATTTCTAACAATTTGGTACATAGTCTTTGAAATTGTTTTCTATGAATAGATACTGAGTGTATTGTTTTATAAATGTTTTCATATAATTATACATTGTGAACATCTTTCTATGTCAATAAATACTTCCTATACTATCTTTTTAAGGTTCAGTTTGTTTGTAAAAAATTATTTAACAAATTAGCTGTGGCTGAATGTTCAAGTACTTTTTCATTTTTCAGTGTTGCAAACCATGTTATAGTTTCAAATATTCTAATTTTAGTGCAATAATTTCAGCCAGAATTGGCTTACATTTCTATAAGCTTGATAGGGCTACAAAAAGTTTTTCAGAAGAATAGTGAAAGCCCTGCTTGGTCATGGGCTGACTCATAGATTTCAAGGTGACTCACATGAGATTACAGACAACTATGACTGTCAATGAAAGATATTTTTGGGTGACTAAGATTTTCTCTCTCACATAGTCAACAAGGTAGAGGTGACCTCCTCAACCCATGCTGGTGACGGCGACCCTAACAGAGAAAGTCCTTACTCCCAACTGAGACTTGAATATACCTAGATCTTGCTGTAGGATGAGAGTCCACAGAGCCGAGTCCCAGTCTCCAGTCCCACCCTTTGTAGCTGGAGCAGCACAGTGTGATAAGAGGAATGAAGCTCTGCAGAGAGGTGTAGGGAATTCTGAGTTTTATTCCTTGGTCTCTGGTCATCAGCTAATAACATCTGGCATTTTTATGATGTTTGACTTCACTAAAGACTTTCATGTCCATTAATTTATTTAGTACTTATTACAACCAACCCATGAAAAATGGGGAAACTGAGTCAGAAAGAAGCTGAGACACTTGCTCGTGGTGATCTCAAGAATGACTGAGCTAGGCCAAGAACTGAAGATTTCTGATGTCAAAGTTCATAGTCCTCATTGTCTCTGACAATGTCCGTGTATTACAGCATCAGAGAGGTGCCCCAGGTCATCACTCCCTTGTGCTGAGAGAATTCACCATATTTCCTTCATGTAAATCTACATGTGTCATAAAATGACTCAGAGTTATACACACACTTGTACCAAAGTCCATTTTTCTGGTTTTGATATTTACTATGGGACACAGGACATGGCAGTACTGTCTTTGCAACTTGTTATGAATCTATAGTTATCTTGAAAATTTTAAAAATCAATGCCAAGTCAAGAAAATTTAGAAAAGAAGAGCAAATAGGAAGCAGTTAGTAAAAAACATCTAGTCATTCTATACCCAGTTTAGGTCCCCTGAAACTCTACACATAGTTCTTAGTTCACTCAAATTTGTTAAATCTTAAAGCAGTTCCACTCCAGTGAAAACATCTATTGATCACCGTTTTCTTCCAAGATGGTCAACTTCTTCAAAAGACAATTGTAGATACATATAGCTGCCTTTTATTCTGACTTAGATTCAATTAGCTTGTTTGAGATTTGGCATGGAGTAGCCCGCGTCATCCCATCTACTCCATGGCAACCCCAAGAGGCAGGTAACACTCTTACCACCAGACTGCAGGTGGGGAACTATTCATTTAAGAAAAAATGTCCACGCAGTTCTATTTTTCCACACAAATCTGGGGTAGTGTTCTAGCTACTTCAGTCTAACTTCATTCAAAGCGCATATTGTCTCTTGGGAACCGATTCAGACAATTTCAGGACTGGCGGCTCAGACAAACAACGGGTTTATTTTGGTTTTGCGTTATCCTGAAGCATCTGTGGTGGTGTTCACTGCATGCTGTGTTGCACACACTCAAAACAGCAATGAGATCAGTGCGACACAGTTCTTTCTTCCCAAGGGAATGGTCACTTTTGAACTTGCCTTAAAGTTGACAAGGAGACAAACAGACTGTGGTGGCCTTGGATCATTCTGTTCAACAATTCCAGGAAACATGGACTTTCTGGCTGCCAGATGGAGATAAATTGGAAAGTTGCACATAATCCTACAATTCAGTCACCTTCTCAGAGAATAGAAATGGAAAACTTTTGGGCAGCCAACCCAAAGATTCTGAGACACTGGCTGCTGGATTCCAAATCCTTGGCTGTTCTCTGCTCCTGTCACATGAGAGAAAGGAGTTGGCCCCACAAAGGATGTTCCTACAGCGCCTCAGCCTGCTTTGCCTGCCGGAACTTGAGACAAGACCCCATGTCTTCCCCAGGACACTCAGTATCTACTCATGTCACATGTTTGCTCTGTAAAAGAAATCACACCTAGATCATACTACAGGATATTTATAGTTTGCATATTCATGGAGTATCTAGATAGCAAATCTGAAGGAAAACTAGAGTGGGTGGCTTGGTACAGACTCTGCACTTACCCATTGAAAAGAAGACAAAGCCAGCTTCTGTTTACAGCAGAGAAGAACCACGAAAGAGCTTTTTTAATTGTTCAGTTTGCATATGTTTTTACTGTAGTTTTTCCTTGATAAGAGGAATTAGCACTTAAATGTTAGCTGAACCTTACTTCTGGTATGCAAACCAGAATTTGGGAGATTCAAGTATATTTTAATTTACCAAAGACAGAATTTTACTTAAACAGATGATTTGGTTTGGTGATAAAATATAAAGTCAAAAATGATTACTTTTCTAGCTTTAGCTTACTGCCATAGACATTAATTTTCAATGTGAGTTATGACTGACAAACAATGAGGGGAAAGTATTCTAGCCAAGCTGTAAGACAATTAACCTAGATGTAGACTCTTTCTCTTGTGAACTCCGCTTCAACTGAACCTTCAACACAATAAGCCAGCTCAACATTCTCTTCCGTGGGTTTGAAGTTCACGGTTCAGAGGCATCAAATGTAGCTCAGCCTAAAAACAAAACAGGACTTATTCTGGAAAAATAATGGTTTTCCTGGGATCAGAGCCAGATCAGACGCAAGACTCCCCTTCTGGGCAGGCTATTGCAAGTTAAACAAAACTCCCGACAGCCTGATTTGAGACACAGTCTTCTGTTTTCATTCTGTGGAGAGAACTAGAGCATCATTACCTAAAAGCTATGGATGCTTTAGTCATCTAAAATATCAACTTCATTTCTGTTTAAATAGCGTGAACAAAATTCCCGGTGTGCCCCAAGGCATCTTTTGGCCTCTAAGTGTTCGTGACTGGCTACAAGTAAGATCGGGTGGTGACTGCGTTGCCTGCCCTTAAAAGTACCGAAAGGCACAACAATGGCAGGGCTACAAAAACCTTCTCCAAATAAAACTTCACTGACCATTTATTTTCTCTCCATGTACTCATGGTCAGAAAATTGAATCCTCATGGAGTGTTTGTCTGTGCTTCATCTTTCCATGCCGTCCCAGCCGTAGCGACTATAATTTATGTAGGTGCCACACGGTGAGTAACAGTACACGGCTGGGACCTGATGCGTAAACCGTGTGTAGACTTGGATGAAGAAGGATCAGCGTATAATAAATGGACCCTGCACATGTGTTTGTCTACACAAATATAAATCTTTATTACCAGCATATTTTTGTAACTTCTACTCTCTTTTTAAAAATTAAATAGTAAGAACAAAAGTGAATGAAAATATCCCAAAATTCAAATAGTGTACCCTTCCTATTCCCAAACATGTAGAGCCCACCCAGCTCACTCTTTCTCATCCGTGTGGTGGCCTCAGGACACTTTCTTGGCTTCAGCTTCAGCTCTTCCTACTATTCCTGGAAGCCCATGTGATTTGCCATCCATTTTTTTCTCCTCCAAGTCTACACCTGGTTTCTTTTATTTAATCTTTACCACATTTTTGAATTTCTACTGTCAACATAGAGATACATTCTCAATTTGCTAATTTCTCCTGACTCACATGGAATCTCTTTTTCCTAGGGAATGGATCCTCCATTTTATTGCCTGGTCTCTTTAAGAAATCTGGCCATTTTTTTTCCTAAATATTTTAAACTACCAAACTTAACACAATGGTTTTTAGATTGTATTAGTGGCCTCTTCGAAATGCGACGTTATTTGCAGATCTGAACCCCCAGTTTTTCTTGTGCCACTCTACTACTGATGGTGGTGACCACTTCACTCCCATAGGCTTCTGTGTCCAACCATTGAAATGCTCTTGTCAACGTCATTGTTGACCTCTGTTGGCCAAATCCACTGGTCAGCTCTCTGTCCTTGGCTGTTTAGCCTCTTAGCAGGATTCACCACAGTGGGTCACTCTGTCCTTTTTTATTTTCTGCCCATTTAAAGCACTTTCTTTTCAACATTACAGTCCTCTGGGTTTCCTCTGGCCTCACTGGTTGCACGTCCTCATTTCCTTCGCCAGATCCGTCTTCTCTGCCAGAAATTTAACTTTAGAGAGCACCAGAGGGCTGCCACGGACCCTCTGTCTCTGCCTTCTCTCTCTGCAGTGTCTCTCCAGGTTTCTCATATGATGAGATGATATTAACCAAATCTGTGTCTTCACCAGGCTTTAGACTCCTGGATCCAACAGCCTGTCCGGCACGCCCACTGGAAGTCTACTGGATACCGTGAGTGTAGCCTGCCCTAGAAAGAACTCCAGTTCCTCACAATCTGCGCCTCTTCCTGTCTCCCCTGGCAGTTCTTGGTACCACCATCCACCAAGTTGCTTAAGCTAAAAACATGGGAATCATCCTTGACTCCTCTTCCCAGCTTACCCCACACCCAGTCTGCCAGCAAATTCTGTCTTCTCCACTTCCGCACATTCCCCGGTCCCTCCTCTCCTCTCACTCCCAGCAGCACCAGCCTGACCTCCTTCATTCTCTCACCTTAATTATTCAGTCTTCTAACTGTTCTTCCTACACCTATATTTCCCACTTATTTTCTACACTAAAAAGTGACCTGTTGAAAACCCAACCTGGACGTCTCAGCAACCTCATTTTTTGTTTGTTCTACAACTCAAACAAAACCCTATGCCTGCTGTTCTGTCTCTCACTTGAAATACCATGAGTGACTCATCATCGCCTGACCATGGATTCCTGTGGTTCAAGGCACATAGATTTCCATGCGTTCCTTCTTGTTCTTTATGGTAATTTTGGCCACCTTGCTCCTAACAGTTTGGTACTACCACCTGGCCTCTGCCATTCTGGAACTGTAATCCCAATTGATACAAAGAAATCCAATTCCATAGTTACACCTCCTTCTGTCAACCTCAGGTTTCAGGGGTCAGCCACTCCATGCTACTCAATGACACCAGCATCCCCTCCTCAAGAGACTTATTAATAGCTGATCGAAGGGAATGTTCTCCAGGGTGCCCTGACGGAGCATATCAGTATCACATGATAAATCTGCTTCAATATGTCCTCCTCTCTGAAACTTCTGACCCTTCCTCCGCACTCTCCCAAGGCTGTTCTGCCACCTCTGCCTCATTTCCTGCAGGACATCACTGCGTCCTGGGAGCCACCCCAGCAGTGTGTGAGGATCAGCTTCAGGTGTTCCCGCTGCATTGCTGAACCCTAAGCCTGTCACTTCCTTATTTTCAAGGCTTCCAAGCAGTTGGTAAAAGCCAACTAAGTCCATGACCATACAGTTGCTTTAATTACACGTCTGTTGTCCCTAAATCTTCAACTGCCAGAGCTACCTCATAGCCCGGTGACTCAAGTGTTCCAGCTGCTTCCATTCCAGTTACCAGACAAGAGTCTTAGTAAATTGACACTAGCACATGGCGCCTGCTACCAGTGGCTCCTCACGGCCATCAGACGGCTCCATAATCCCACCCAAGGGCCTGTGTGAGTCTGGGCTCTCTCAGAGACAGAACCCAAGGCAGGGGCTGGGTACACGTTATTTATCTTGGAAGTGAATCCAGAGAGCAGAAATGAAAGACCAGAGAAAGTGAAGTGGGAAAACTGACAGAAGAAGGCATTATCTGCTGGTCACAGGGCCTCCTGCCGAGCACAGAAAAGGCTTTTCAGAATTATCTGCCGCAGGACCTCGGTCAAGAAACGCCAGCTCCCAGCCCCTCCCCTTCCTGCTGGTTGAGAGGTGCCTCATGTAGCACAGACCCTGTGGTTCCACCTGTGCACACGGGAACGCAGAACACGCTCAGGAGCCTTAAGGTAGAGTGCTGCTCGAGCTTGGGGGAAGACACAGCCAGCACCAAGCAGACGGTGACACCCCGGAGGTGACCTGTGGCCTGTAAGGTGGGGCTGAGGGGGGTGTGAGGTCTGTACCAGACACATCCAGACCTGGGCAAAGTCAACTCACCAACAGTGGAAAGAACATCGGTCACTTCTTGCTATTCCACCTTAGATAACCACTTGAATTCCCTGGCACTTCCTCAGATTATTCACCTGTAAATTGTGAAAATTGGGCTAGATTTGTGGTTCCCAAATCTATCTTCAGAACAAGAGTACATTGGGAATTCGTAAAGTCACATATATCTGTGCCCCAGAAATTCTGACTCAGTGGGTCCTGACTCCAGTTCAAGAAAGTCTCTCTCGGTGATTCTGGTGTGGTCAGTCTGCGGATCCACTTCTAGAGTCCTTTTCATTCTGCAATTTGGTGAATTGTTTAACCCACTGGGTGAACGATGTGGAAATTTCGAGAGAAATATAGCATGCCATTATTTACTTACAGACTCTGCAATGTGCTCATTTAGGTAAGATTTACATACAAGAAACAGTAAGTTTGTAACATAAGACAACGTCTCTCATCTGTAGAGGTGTTTTTCAGCAACAATGAAACCATTTTCTCTTCATTCTTTTTTACTCAATTTAAATAAATACTTATTAGACACACTCTATTAGATATGTATTATCTGTTAGGTATTGATCTGGCACTATGAGGGACAAAAAGATGAATAACATTTTCCTCGCGCTGAAGGAATGTAGGACAGACAGGCACAAGCCAAGAAGTGAAGCAGTTTGAGATGGATGCCAGAGGAGAGGTACAAAGCCTGAAGGTTTCCAGAGAAGGGAGCAATGACTTTTGCCAAGGAAATAATGCAAGACTCTTTGGTATAGTTTATTAATTTCTCCAGCTATGCTCAACAACCAAGGACAGAATGGAAGAAAGCAGAATGTTGGGAAGATGGGCATGGAAGAAAGCCAAGACAGGGAAGGATTCTCAGGGTCCCCTGAGAATACTGTTATGCTGAGGCGGGGCCAGCAAAGCTGGAGTGGAGTTAGAGGATGCGGGAAGGTTACTAGGGAGATGAATAAACAACATATCGTGACGTGGGGAAATGAGCACAGTGCAAGATACTCTGAAAGGTAGATTTCAACAGTTTTGGGTGTGAATGAGGAATTCATAGTTCATAAGCTTGAATGGATGGCAGCTTCAAATAGCGATGTGGTCATCCCACAGGGGCGGGCAATCCTTTTGGCATGGAGCCAAACAGTACGACCACAAGAGGGACTGTGACTGTGCAACTGGAGCACGAGCCTTAGGAAGAAACTCATCCTCGTTTTGTCTTGTGATACCATTAAAATGCAGCTTAAGAATCTGAAAGTCAAGGATATTCTCTGATACTTACTAGGACTTAGTGGTTTTCAATTTCCAGGAGCATAAGCATTGAGTCCAGCTCATTCATTTGCTGGACTTACCTAAGTTCTCAGCTGCCCAGCCCCCTACTTCTGCAGTCCGACGGCTCTCAGGTGCTGCCACTCCAGGAACGATCGTTCGGAGGCCTTCAGACCCGTGGGCCTGCTGCTCAGTCCAGACTCTGGACCGAATGGGACTCCTGGTGAGGGACGGCCCGCAGTCTTCCTTCACCCCCACCCCTGCACACACCTCCCCTTCTCGAGGGATCTATGGTTTGGCCACAGACTGGACTGGTACTGGGCATGCACACTTGGCGTCTGTTTCAAAGCACCTGAATCAACTTGGTGAGCCTGAAGGACCCAGGAAAGTTTCTGTTAATCAGCTGGCGATCAGCAGCCCTGACATTAATGAACAGCAGAGGATGGCCAGGGCCATTCTGGGAAGCCAGCCCTGCTGTGGAACAGTTGAAACCGTAAAAGCTCTCCATGTGCAAACACACGCGGCTCCACTCCCTTCATCACTGGAGCTGAACCACCCTCAAGCTGTCGCTCCTCTTCCTGAATCATTAGTTTTCTTGGAAAAAATAATCAGGCTCATAAGAAGAAGGGAAGAAAAGAAAACACCATGAGAGAAAAGATGAGCCAAGATGAACAAGATGCGTCCAGTCAAGGGAACAGGGCTTGTCAGCAATGCCTGAAAATCATGAGACCCTCTTCTTGTGTCTGCTGGCATTTCTGATGCAAAGATTTCACTGTACACATGAGAGCAGTTTTTTAAAAATTTCCATCATGCTATAGCTACCTGTGGGGAATAATGCAAGTGTAATCCTGCCCCAGGCATGAGAGAGGTTGTTGCACACACGCTCAAGCTCCCTGTGACTCTTAAAATAGGTGCTGAGAGAAGCTTGTGGGTGCTTTTTCTCAGGGAGATAAGAAACGTTACAATCATCATGGGATCATTCAAAACATAATCTGCCGTGTGATCGAAGTTAATGGAGTCTGCTGTTTGTTTTGTTTTATGGCATAAGCAGCACAAATGCACTCTGTTCTGACGCCTTAGTGCTGCTCCCGTAAAGCGCACAAACAGGAGCTGTGGAAACATCGTGTCTTCACTTGATTCAAACAAAGGAAAGAGCTCCAAATACGAAAACGAGCTAAATGAAAAATGAGATTAGCCTCTTCCTGGAAAAAAGATGAATATGTTTGTGAATTTAAAAATTAATCTAAAATAAATTTTAAAGACTGTCATATTTATCAATATGAATGTGATAAACGCATTCTGCATAATAAACCTAGAATTAAATTTAGCCCCTATAACATACAAACAACATAAAGGAAAGGTGTTAAAAAGAGGAATAAAATCATGCAAAATATCTCAAATAAATAAATATGATGATTGCAAATTGTAGTTGGTGTTGAGGTTGTTTTATTTGTCTTAGAATCTGTCAAATTTCCTTCACTTAAGCCACGCCCCTGAGACAGGGAAAACTCTAACCACTGTGCTTTAAGGAGTAATTCTATCCAAGGAGAAGGGCAGGTGAGGCGTCTCCATGGCTTCGAGACACTGAAATCGCAGGGGAAATCTTCCTGTCACTTTTTCCTAACTATCAGCAGTACAGGCATTTTAGGTATTTTTGACAGACACCAAACACCACACAAGAAAACTAAAACTACAGGTCTCCAGAGGGGCCCTGGGCATTCAGAAATTTGACTTCTGAGGAAAGACAGAATTGTTTACAAATAAAGTGATCAACGTGTTAAAAAGTGGCTGATAAGGTGAGCAGAATGCAGTTTATACAGAAACTGAAATATGATCAAGTACATCTGAAATTACACAAGGCTACAAACCAACATAACCTTAATATAAAAATTACAGTGGTGATGTGGGAAAAAGTGAGACAAAGATAAAAGCAATGAAGTGGGAAGATTCCGAGGAGAAACAGCAGGGAGCCAGATGAGCTTTCGGACAAAGGATGGTGCTGTTCTGGGTCCCGCGAACTCAGGGACTGGAGCCAAACGAACGGCAGCCTGTTGGGGGTTGTTTTAAAAAACTAGACACTTTTCAATTTTGACTTGTCTAATTAATTAGGTTATGTATAATTTTATTTTGTCCACAGTTTCAAGTAATAATAATTTTTTAAAAAGTTATAGGAGCAATTTATTGAGCATTTATATTGTGCTTTAAGTGAAGTTTTAAATTTATTCTTGCAGCAATCTTATTATTGTCTTTTGTATGAAGAATGTAAGGCTAAGAGAGACTGAATAACTTTCCCAGAATTGTGCAGCAATATCAGTGATGAAACTGAGATTTGAACCTTGTTCTTTCTGACTGCAAAGACCAGAAAATTAAAAGTGACTTTATGCCAAACAGATGATTTCAGTTCAAAGTTTACAGAAAGAGTGCTATTTATACTTTCTTTGGTTCTAAGTCCAATCTGATTCAAGTCTCTGGCAGTTTTTTAGAATTCTGTGTTCAGGTACACGTTGTCCTCACGCACACGGCAGAAACACAGCTGTTCACATCCTGACACCTGCCCACACCCTCGTAACTCAATGAACATCTACAGTCCAATTTTAAAAATAAAGAAAATCCCACAGAAGGAGAAAAGTGATCATTTTCCATAGAAAATTTAGTACTATCAAGTTTATTCCACGATTATAGTAAAAATTGAAAGTTGGTAATGAAAGAGACATTGGCCTTTCCTTAGGCTGCTTTTCCAGTTTATGCCCCATCACGACCAGCCAGTCAACAGTCGACCACAGAGCTGACCACGTGGTGCCCGTCAGTTAACACCTCTCGTAGCTTTATTTGTTGTAGTATTCTACGACACTATTTATTTAGAATCAGTTAAGAAAAAAATGTGAGGCAATTTTATATTTGAAACGGTTATTGGAGCATCTCCAAATCCTCACATAGGTTTGTAGCAGATTAATCATCTCTGCTGTAGGACATCAGCAGCCACCAGACTTCATCACTGTGACAAAGTCAGATTCATTCTCTGCCTTCCTGCTGGGTAAGGCGGATTAAACACTAGCTTTTTGCCTCATCCCACCAAATCTACAATTGCCCACCGTGAACACAGAAGCACTCTTATTTTCTGATGCTGCCTCCAAGGAATCCAGGGCCTTGAAGAGGGTTCTCTTGAGGTTGAGGATTCTTTCCCTCTGGTGGGATTCCACAAATTGCTGCTGCCACTCAGATTCTTGCAGGAAGCTGCATGTCCTGAGCTTTTGGTCTCTGCCCAAACCTGCCCAAATCTGCCACCAAACCACCAGACCCATAGAATCTTTTCATTCTTACCAAAGAGAATGGAAACAGTTTATATAAAAATGAGAAATTATACACTTAATGCCTCCTCACCATTCAATAGTGAAATGCACAAAAAGGTTTCTGACTCAACCATCCAGTGCATCCCCATCAAGTCTGACTGAATTTCAATATGGTAGGTCACGGATCCTGGTGGCCATTCATCAGCTACCAACAACTGCCTATGTGTGCGGAGGCTACCACGTCTGAAAATTGTCACTAGAATTCTTAGTAAAAATTTCAACATGCCCAGACATTTCTGAGAAAAATATATAAATTCAAGGTGGGAAATATTCGGCTTTCTGTGAAAATTCCAAGTATCAGTAGCTCCCAATTTTGAAATATTATACCAGTAAATTGTCCTGGTTGCTCATTCACTTAGTGATGTATTTGTATGTTCTTGAGGCTATAAAGTATTTTATATATATGTATATATATGTATGTATGTATGTATGTATGGAGACAGAGAGAGAGAGGGAGAGAGGGAGAGGGAGAGAGGAAAAGGATCTCTTTGTAGTCCAATAAGAAAGATCAGGTTACATAACAATTACTCACAATTTAGTAATTTGGTTCTGGTTCCACTATAGTGGAGTTAGCCCAGTATAGCCCATCCCTCTCACTGATTACAACTAAAAACTAGACAAGTGTTTTTAAAAAACCTTGAAGATTCCGAAAAATAAATAACAATGGGAAGGTTGTGGTGGGAGTCACAACTTGGAGAGGTGACCTACATGGATGGATTTCCCCCTATTTTTTCTTACCTGGCAACAGGTTCCAGTCATTTGGCTGGTGGCTAGAAGTCTAACAGGAACTCCACATTTCTGGCCAAAGGCACCATGAAAAATTGCCCCTGAAGACCAAAGCATGTAGAGAAGTGGCAGAGGGGAGAAGCCCAGAGAGGGGGGGGTCTCCAACTCTGTCTAGGAACCCACACAAGCCTCAACCTAATTCACGAGCTGTGCAGGCACAGGAAAGACTCAGGCAAATGAGACAAGAGGTTTGAGAACAAAACTGACATTTGGGTCACCTTCACAAATGTCAGCTGAACCCCTGAGTCATGCACAGGTCATACGCAAAGACCTGAGGAGACACTTCACAAAAGTGGACACACAAATGGCAAGTACGTTTATGAAAAGATGCTCTACATCATTAGTCATCAGGAAATGCAAATTAAAACCACAATGAGATACCACTTACATCTGCTGCTAATTGGCTAAATTGAAAAGGCCGATGGTGCCAAGTATCGTCGAGGAGATAGAGCACCTGCAACTCTCATACATTGCTCGTGGGAACGTAGAAGGTACAACCATTTTGGAAAACAGTTTGGCAGTTTCTTAAAAAGTTAACATACTCCTACTCTGCAGCCCAGTCATCACACTCCTGGGTATTGGACGTAAAGAAATGGAAATGTATGTCCACACAAAGACTTGCATGTGAATCTTCATAGCAGGTTTTTTAAATAATAGCCCCAAACTGGAAGCAACCCAAAGGTCCATAAACAGGTGAGTGGACAAGCACATGGTGGTTCTTCCGTACAGTGGAATACCACCGACCAGTGAAAAAGAATGAACTACTGACAGGCGCTGCAACATGGATAAATCTCAAACATCACTGAGCTGAACAAAGAAAGGTAAACAAAAAGGAGTACCTATCATCTGATTTCACTTATATAAAATCTACAAAATGCAGACTACTACTTCCCTATAGGATGTTTGTGGGGAAAGTGTTCCTAAGAATCATACAGAACCAGAAGTATGCCCAACCCTCTAATTCTCCGCCACACACATTAGATGCAGAAAAGGCATTCGTTGAAATTTAACACCCATTTATTATTTTTAAAGCATATTTTAAAAAGCTCCAATCTCACTAATCCAAATCTTACTCATCTTTCAAGCTCCAATCAAGTCTACAATTATTTTCTAATCTTTTCCTTGAGACTTGGCTCCAGCGATTGCCAATCACAGCATCTGCAGAAGTCTTGCCCATCTCCTGAGGACCCAGTGTTGACTCCCAGGGGGTGCCCTTTGCTCCCAGGGCCTGGCCTGGCCTGGTTTGTTCCAGCCTTGTTCCAGCAGGACTTTGGAACACTCAACTGAATGCCTAGGGTATTAACAAAACTGTCTCCAGTCTGACTGGGCCCAAACTCCCATGTCCCTGCATTCTCTGACCTCTGGAATCTGCTTGGCACCAGTCCCCCATCACTGTTTCCTCAGAGGGCCCCTGTCTGCAGCTCAAGGTGAGCCAAGGGCACCCAGGAACTCTCCTCAGACTTTGGGACTCACTCCCCTGCAGCTCTCTACTCTCGAGTGACCCGCCCCAAATCACAGCCACCTTCGCCCTCCTGAGCTCGGGCCTCTGTTTCCCTGCCCAGAGAGCCTCTGGTCTCCACATGGGCTGCATCCCCTGGCTGAAGTTTGGAAGATGCTCTTGGGGAGAAAGTGAGGACGAATGTGGGACTCACCTGTGCTCCTCTTCTCTCAAGGATCATAGCCTGCATTTGGTGTCAAAGGCCTGCAAGGAGCAGCTTTGCATATTTTACTCAGATTTTATATTTGTTTGTGGAAGGATAATAAGCCCAATATCATCCATTCCATCATGGCCAGAACATGGTGGGGTGTTTTTCTGTGTGTGGAGATTATCATATTTGAAAATTAGTTGTAGAAACAATTCAAGTCTTAGGAAGACATCATCTGCTCCCAGCACATATTTTTTGTTTGCTCTGCCAGGGCCGGGAGCTCTAACAACCCAATGTCAGGGACTGCATTGATTCACAGCTGGGAGCTTGTAACCGCAGCGGTCGGCCCAGGTCTGCTTCCGCCTGCCTTGTTCCAGCAGGATGCGGAACCCTGAGCATTCCAACGCAGAGTGCCGGGACTTCTCGCGGGCCTCCCCCTCCAGCCAGGAGGCTATCAAATGCTTTGCCCAGTCCCACAGATCCTCCCAGGAGAAGAGAGACCCCAGTGCTGGGTCACTTCTCTTGACTTCCATCTTCTCAAGGAACTTGGCCCTGGGATTCTTCATCATCACTAGCATTCTGATGTTTTCAAGCATCAGATGTGTCAGTTTGTACAGACATTATATACACATCAAATAGACACATTTGTCCAGCTCTTCCACTCCTCTTCAGCAGGAGATGGTCCAATGATCTAGACAAGGGGTCAGCAAACTTTTTTGGTGAAGGGCCAGATAGCCAAGATTTCAGGCATCAGTCTCTCTCACCTCACTTAACTTTGCCGTTGGAGCACGAAGGCAGCCACAGACCACACATAAACTAGTATAACTGTGTTCCAATAAATCTTTATTTACATAGGAGGCATGGGGTCAGATTTCTACCTCACCATGTCATTTGGTATGGTCGCCTCACCTAAGAACCACTTGAGGTCCAAACCATGGTTCATATTCCTTTGGCACCTTCCTCAAGCCGACACCCAGCTGGGCACATGCGTCTGTCACGTAAAGACTGTAAAGTGCCTGGGAAGGAAGCATGGACAGGGTCACATCCCATCGCCTCTGGAGTCCAGGCTGAGAATAGCTATTTGACGGGAAATCATATTTTAAAACTGTCAAAGCAAGATCTTCTTCAAGTTTCTTGAAAGCTCAGGAATTGGAATTCTCAAGGAGTAATCCTGTGTTTCAGGTCTGAACCACTTAAACTCCGAAAGGGAGGAGCAGACGGTAGGATACATGATAGATGCTCCCTACTGAAAGGTTTGAACTGTTGTGCTCAGTGTCCATCTTCAGTTATCTGGTGTGCACTGATTCGGGGGTTATCTTGATTTTCGCTCAAACACGCAATAATTTAACCTCAAATCATAGCCTCAAGTTACATCTCTAAAACCTGAAATGCCTTCAGGACTTCTCCATCTGTGCGAAGAATGTCTGAGCCTCTTTCCTTAGATAGATTCAGTGATTAAAAAATAAAATGCTGAAAAGGCATAGAGAATAAAACTGAACAGAAAAGATGCAGTTAGTGCTGCTTATGGAGTAAAACAGCATTAATGTGCAATGTTTGAAATGGGACCAAATGAAGTGGTAAAATTGATATCTCCTTGTATCACAAAACATTTATAAGACTTAAAAGCATGGAGCTTAGCTTGGTATTTGAAATGTTTATCTAAATAGAAAGAGCGATAATGCATCGGACGCTCCTGAATTAATGTGAATCATTTTTTCTTGTCACTGTAGTGATGAGCCAGAACCGGCTTAAAACCTAACCCATTTCCAAACACCTGAATTCTTGCTGTTTACCTTAATTTGTTTTTACTCAGTTATGCTATTTCTGCCTTGTAGTTTAAAATAAGGCTATTGAAAATGTCAGAAGTAATGCCATTTTTTAAAATGGCTCCCTTTTTTGGCTATGAAAATGGAAAATATTTTGGATAAAGTAACATCCAGCACTGGTTAGAGTTTGAGTGAACATTCTAACACAAGGGTATAATTTTTCTGCAGAACAATTTGTCAGGGAATAACAAAAGCCTTGGAAAAAAGCATAGACTCTTTAGCCCAGAATGATCATTTCTAGGCATATATCCTAAGGAAACAATAAGGAAATGTAGTTTAAACAATATTATGTGACCATAAAGATGGCGTTGTAGAAGGGTACTCATTAGTGCAGACCGATGGTGTGTGTAACACTGCGGGCTGGCTCACTTTCCACGTCACCACACCGAGTCCACTCACATCATTGACTACAAAGTGGGAAGTCAGAGGTACATTGTCCAAACTCCCTTGCAGCTAAGAGTCTACATACGACCTAAGTTCTGCCAAGACGGGGCACTGTGCAAAACTGGACGTGGATGGGAGAGATGGGGAGGCATACACCGAAATGTTGATGGCGACTTTCCCTCAGGGGTAGAAGCCTCATTATATGTCCTGTGTTATTTGTACTCATGTGGATTTTCTAATTTTTCTTCAGCAAACATGTATTAGGTGTTAATAAAATGAATATGCATCAACAGCAATAGCAGGAGACCCAGGCCTGGGCTGCCATCCTAGCTCTGCCTTAACAGGGGACTGAGTCTTAGGCATCCCACGGCTCTCGCTGGCTGCAGTGGCGGTCACGGAGCGTGAGCGAGATCGTCTCCGCTCCCATGACAGAACTGTGGGTCCATGAAACACACTGTAATCCATTTCACTCCCTCGTGTCGTATAATCTGCATTCCTTTGCTTGTGGTTCATGCCAGATTCCCTCGGCGAGTGGGCAGCAGAGAACGGCACCACCAGGAAGACGGCACTGACGACTCAGTAAGGAGACAAACTGGAGATGCGAGCAGCTGTATCCACAGACTTAGCGTATGGAAGAGCCTCGAGTCTTCAGTTGGTGACAGCTTTCTCTTATCTTTTAAAAAATGGAGTAAATTTTAAAGTGGAGAGAGAGGGTAGGGCAGGGCTCAGGAGAAGACCCTCGCTGCTTGGCAACAGACTCTGGGGTCATTGGGCTGTCTCTCCAGCAGCATCTCCACTCATCAGAGCACATGAGGTAAATTCTCTCCACTGGCACCTACACCACACGTGCCTGAGTGTGTGTGCGCGTGTGTGCGTGCATGCGCCTACATTCTTAATTTGAGAAACTGTTTCTGACACTGAACTGTTGTCATGAATCTGGCCCATCAGACATCTGAAGGCCCATCCGTGCCCTCCACACCAGAGGATGTGCTTCTCAGGGAGGGTCCTTCTGACACTTGACAATTTTCTCGGAATATCCACCCTCTCTTCTGGGAAACGATGAAACAGCACAGAGCATGGAGGTGATTCATCTTCATTGTCAGTTCTGGAGTTTAAAAATCACAATACCTAACAGTTATCGAATGGACCTTCCTACCTAAAAATGTACCGAGTGCTAAGCTAATAATATCTTCAATATTCCATAATAAGCCTTGAAGTGAGTAGCACTACAACCTCCCTTTTCAGGATGAGAGACGCCTTGCCTGAGGTCACCAGGTTAGTAAACGGCAGAGCCAGGTTCACCCCAGA
This sequence comes from Equus przewalskii, assembly GCF_037783145.1. Taxonomy (NCBI): domain Eukaryota; kingdom Metazoa; phylum Chordata; class Mammalia; order Perissodactyla; family Equidae; genus Equus; species Equus przewalskii. The sequence goes on from NC_091834.1 coordinate 108,532,897, forward strand.
CCTGGAACGCGCCTTTCCCCACGACCCGCTGAGGCAGGATGTGAAGGACGCCTCACGGAGCCCCCGCGTGCTCCTTGTAAAACTGTCTTTTCCTCACCAAACATAGACAGCCTTTCTCCCAAGTACTTCTGACACTTCCTGCAAGCAGCTCCAATTACAGCCGACCACTCACTTCCTTCGTGGGGAGGCAGGGGCACTGCCCCACAGACCTTCAGCCCTGTCACCCTCTCCAGCCACAGGTCACCCGGGATTTTCCCCTGTGGCTTCACGTAACCTGATGGACTTCCAGCTCCCAAGGTGCTGAGTGGTCTCACTTTGCCTCTGACCACAAACCTTCCGCGTCGTCGGGACTGTGCAGAATCCTTCTGTGCCCTGGCGTGCTGGCTTCCCCACCCTCTGGGACCACCAAGACTTGTCTCTGCTACTCTTCTCAGGACTCCACCACACCCTCTCCGGTTGTCACACTCAGGCAAAACCTTTTTTTTGTTTCACAAATAAAACATGAGCCATCAGACTAGAAGCTTATCTTCCAACCAAAACCTTGTCAACCTGCCTGTACCCACGTGTAGGCTGTTGCTCTGTCTTAGTGCCCCATCCGAGGCAACAAGTCCCACCCACTTACTCAAGGACTCTGCCACACTCCCTCCCATATCTTTTATGGTAAATGTTTTATGTTATCTGTTTTTTTTTTTTTTTTAAACATTGGCCCTGAGCTAACATCTGTTGCCAATCTTCTTTTTTTTCTTCTTCTTCCTCTTCTCCTCAAAGCCCCCCAGTACATAGTTGTAGGTCCTTTTGGCTGTGCTGTGTGGGATGCCGCCTCAGCATGGCCTGATGAGTGGTGCCATGTCCGTGCCCAAGACCGTAACTGGCGAAACCCTGGGCCACTGAAGTACTTGAACTTAACCATTCGGCCTCTGGGCCAAGCCTCCTCTCTTATCTTTTAATCATTGACCTTTTCCTTTCATTAATGGCACCACTAGGTGCTCAGGCCAAAAATATTTCCCAAAGTGAGGAAAACTTATTTTCTCTCCTTTGCTCACCATCAGGTCCTGGGAGCTGTATTTTCAGCTCCGGGCTCACCCCTGACTGCTTCTCAGGGGCTCCGCCTCCCCCTCAGGTGCACCTGCTGTGTCTCTGCCTAGATTGTGGAGAAGACTTGACTGCTCTTCTGGCTCCATCTTCCCCTCCAGTCCCCTCCTCTTTGCAGCTCCCGGAGTCCTCTTTCTAAGACAGGGCTCAGCTCATGTCTCTCCCCTGCGTAGGCCTCTACCAGGCTCCCATTACATCCAGAATAAAAGCGAAAGTCTTCACCAAGCCCGCCCTCCCTGCTCTCCTCCCTCTCTCCCTCTGTTCACCGCCCCCGACGTGCTGCGCTCGCTACCACCCAGAGCAGGGTGCTTGCTGAGTTCTCCACTCAAAACTCCCCCAGCATCTTTGCACAGGTCATTCTTCTCGTCATTTCAGTCTCTCCTCAAAATTGTCAACATGACCCCCCCAGACCACCTGAGCTCTTTCCCCAGCCCTGCTTCATGTCTTCACAGCGCTTCTTCACGCTTGAAAGTCTGTTGTCTACTTGCATCTCTACTTGTTTGTTTCCCTCACCAGCTGAAGACCCCCAAAGGCGGGCCCATCTGTTCCCCTCAGTGACTTCAGCGGGCCCACAGCAGGTACTCAATAAATGTTCATTTGAGTTAATTACTCTGACTCCAAGGCTGTGCTCTTCACCGCTACCTGCTTTCTGATGTGGGGACCTAGAAGAGAAACTGCAAACGGACCTGTCCACAGAGAAGTCCACGTGCACGGGGGGCCCTCCACCTGCTGGGCTTCTCTGCTCATATTTAGGTACTTTTTCCATCAAAAGATGAGGCCAAAGTTTAAAAAAAAAAGATGCTTACAACCTGCTCACCCTGAAAGTTGCAAAGTTGAGCATAATTTCTTTCTCTTTGATGCACATGTGGCTGCTTCTGCAGCTGGTACAGGCTGTGGGGGTCCGAAAGTAAGTCATTATCCTGGTATTAGTACTTTAATTTTGTTTAATAAAAATATTTACATTTTTACAACAAGTTTTCAATTGGAAACCCAACAAAAAGACATTACAAATTAGATTTCACACATATCCTGGGTTCTTCAGAACACACATGGTGTTAGAACACACCTAGAATGTTGTTCTAAGGGGCGATGCTCCTCGGCAGTGGACTCCCTGGGGCGTCTTCATGAGCTCCACGTCCTCACCAGGCTTTGCGGAAATGAACCTTAGACACTTACTGTTCATTTTCCATGGACATTAAAATATTGCTATGAGTTTTCTGGGGAGAAATGGCAGGCTTATAATTATTCTACAAGAAGACCTTACTTGTTTAACATTGACAGAGTGTGTCTCTTCTATGTAAGTGCATTTCCCAAAAAGCTAAGGCATATTTCCACTCATCACTGACGTGCAAGTCCTTAACCGGAGAACACTGACCACAGTGGACTTTTCCTCACGACTCACAGTCATTGCAGTAAACATTCAAGCTGCACTGAACTCGTGCAAACACCATCGCCCGCCCTGGATCAGGAGAGGATCAGTGAGACCCGCAGGTGAGCCAGGGGCTCTGTTAGGCGTCAATATGTCCTGCACTCCCGCCCTTTAGTGTCACTCGCTGTCTGCCTGTTTCTCGGCTTCCGTGCTGCTAGTGCTTGGATTTGAAATCAAAGAATCTACACTAGAATTCCAAATCCAACACTGCTGTCGCCTTCAACATGCGATTTGCTGTCTTTGGCCTCGATTTCCTCGTTTGCAGGATGAGTGCACAAGGTTTCCAGCTTCCCTCATCAGATGTAGCACAGTTGGTGCTTTCACACACTACGCATCAACACACCTACACACTTTCCATGCGTCACCCGAGCGACTGCCTTGGCCTGCCACAAAGAGCCCCTATCTAACGCCACAGCCTCAGGGGGAGGGGTGCTCGCACCAGAAACAGGACCGTCTTAGATGCTTTGGGCTGCAATAACAGAACACCATAGACTGCACACTTATTTCTCACAGTTTTGGAGGATAGGAAGTCCAAGATCTGGACACCAGCGATTCGGGTGTTCGGTGAGACCGCATCCTGGGTCACAGATGGTCGTCTTCTCACTGTGTCTTCACATGGTGGAGGCAGCGAGGGAGCTCCCTGGGGTCTCTTTTATAAGAGCATTGATCCCATTCATGAGGCTCCACCCTCAAGACCTCATCACCTTCCAAAGGCCCACCTCCAGATACCATCACCTTGGGGGTTAGGGTTCTGCACACTGATTGTGGGGACGCACACATTCAGTCAATTGCAGTCACCCTCCAGCCCCTTCTCGCCAACCTGAGGCTCCGTCACTTGTTGTGATGACCTGGAGTCGCCTCACTTAGGTCACCATGGGCAATGGTGTCCTTGCCAAATGGCCCTCCTGTTTGTGTGTCACCCTTTGCTCCTTCTGCCCTGCTGATGATGCCAGACTTCAGGTGTCTCATGAGTGGGCGGTGGTGCATCAAGGGCTGACTCAGTCGTATTGGGCTCAGCACCACTGCAGTGTGACGAGAGGGTGAGTGCCCGCCCACCCCAAGGTCCTGGGAGAGCGTCCAGGTTTGTCTCACTGTCCAGTCGTGGGGAGAGTGCACAGACACTCGCAGTGCCCGGTTGTCAGTCCCCACGCTGTTGGGCACTTGGCGTCAGCGGCTGGCTACTTGGGCCTTTTATCCAGGCTCCTTCCACGTTCCTAGAGCTTAGCAGATGCTTCTAGGAGCTTCCTGCAGCTGCCTTAACAAACTACAACCAACTCGGTGGCTGAGAACAACAGCAACTTCTCCCTCACAGTTCTGAGGCCAGAATCCAAAATTAACATGTCGTCAGGGCCATGCTCCCTCCGCAGGCTCTAGGGGAGGATCATTGGCTTGTGGCAGCGCAACTCCAGCCTGCCCCGGTCGCCACATGGCCTCCCTCTCCAGGTGCATCTGTGTGTCTGTCTCTTGGTCTCTTCTTATACGGACTTCATAATTGAATTAAGGGCACAACCTAACCCAGTATGGCCTAATCTTAATTTACAGACTAATTGTATCTGCAAAGACCCTATTTTCAAATAAGATCACAGGGTGGATCTGAATTTTGGGAGGATATTATTCAATCCAGTACAATGATCAATAAGTATAAGAAATAACAAATTTCACCTCTCATATTCCTGCTGCTGATTTGAAGAATTCAGGCAAAGTCAAGCCTACCCATATATATCTGCACCCCTACTCACTCCCTTTCCTAAAAGCGTGAGGTTACACAGTGAGACATTTATTCTTGTGGATTAAGACATTGAGCGCTGACAAAACACAAACTTAATTTAGGGATAGTGAGACTCTTTCCACTGAGACAGCCACTGCAGGCTTGATGGAGGAAAGCTTAGTCAACACGTTCACCGAGAAGGAGAAACTGGGGGAGGCAGGAGGAGCTTGGAGCCTGGGAAAATGGAGACTAGAGGGGACACGTTAGAGTCCAAAGAAAAACATCCCCAGCATGAGAATTTTGCTTAAGGTGGACCCAGTGAGAGGAGTTGATAAAATTACCTGGAGAGAAGACAGATCAGAGACCACGGCCACACTGTCAAATTCTCGGAGTATCTACAGGAGCTGCCACTCCCAGGGTGAGCACTTTTTCACCATGAACTAGAGCAGAGGGAGAATCTGACGGAACGAGAGCCCTGGTCCTCTCAGCTGGGACTGTTAACACCTCCTGTGAGGTCCACTCTCCACTTGTGGTGGTGGCTGTGGGAACCGCTTATTGAAAATTTTACGGGGCGCTCAACACTGTGTGGGCACTTTATACACCTTAACTATCTTATTCACTTTATCCCTGACAACCACTTTATGAAGTCGATACCATTATTATTTTCCTATTTTACAGATTAGGAAACTGAGATTTAAAGAAGAGTGACTTGCCTAAAATTAATTACCAGTGACAGAGCTAGGACCCAGGTCTCTCCATCTCTAAAACTTAATGACCTTTCACATGGACGATCAGAGAAAAATGAAATAGTCTGTGATGGGAGACCCTTTTCTACTTTGTTCCTCGCTTCTGGCTTACCAACATGCTTTCACTCCCCTATGACTGAAATATTAAGACCATCATGACCTCTTTGCAAATTGCCAACTGGCTAGACGGTCCCAAGGTCCCTCTGACTCTAGAATCTTGTGACTGTTCTAAATAACAACCAGACATCCTATCATATTTCATTCAAAAGGAAAAAAGTCTTCACGTTATGTTCAAATCATTGACTCCTGATAGCATGACCTATTTTCCCCAACTGATTTTCCCTTTGTTGGATACATACAGAAAAGTTAATGTATAACCCAAAACGAGAGTTTGGGCAACATTAATGATATCCTATTTTTGAATAGTATTTATATATTTTTAAATGCATTTTAGTAAATCATGAGCGTCCCATTCCTAAACTCTAGGTGGCACAAATGAAACGTTGCAACGATAGAAAACTTCTGGAACTGAGAAGTTCAATCACACTGTCTCTACTACGCAAAACTCTGTGCGGGTCTGGAAACTGTGGGAAAAGCGAGGACACAGTCAGTATGTGTAGCTCCTTCCCTCACACAGCTTATGACCTCACTGATGAGCAGTGTGTGGAAAAGAAAGCAGAAAAGCCATAACTAACGAATGTGCACTGTGGTAAGATCCGTGGGGAGTGTCTCAGGCTGAGCTCCCAGAAGCAGACCTCGATACAAAGGTATGTGTGCAAGCAATCTGTCTGGGACATGTTCCCAGGAAGCTCCCGGGGGGAGTGAAAAGTGGAAAGAAAAGGAAGAGAAAGAACAAGCCGCTCTGGGCTTCTCTGGGCTCAGGCCCCTGGGGACTTGGAGAGACAGTATGGAGCAAGTTCCCAAGCAGCCCAGACCGGGTGCCGCAGCTGGAGCATCCACGGCCAGCCCCTGGCACACTGTGTGGGGCTGCTCCCACGACCTCCAGGCCGCTCTCTGGCCCGTCAGGTGGTTTCCAGAAGCTGACAAGGGCTCCAGGGTGAAAAAGCCACAGGTTCTTGGAGCTGGGAGCCACCAGGTGTGTGTGGGTGTGCAAGTGCTGTGGGGGCATGGTGAGTACCCACGGCATCTACCATCAGGGTCCTTCCTAATGAAGAAAACGTCTCTTAGAGCTTGGGTCATCGGAAAGGTGCTTGGGGAGTTAAGTCTTGAAAAATAGTCAGATTCCAGGCAGAAAGGAGGGACAGGGTGACGGATTGGGTTGGTGGCCCCGCGAGAGCGATGGCTGGGGGCAGCGGGCACTGCCGAGGGGGGTATGGTGGGACCGGGAGGGCTTGAGCAGACTGTGCAGGGACCTGATTTCAAACATTTTTAAGTGATTTAAAGACTGAAAACGTTCTATCAGCTCCTCTGTTTGAACCCACCGTGTCTCGTATTGGGAAGTAGGCGGTGTCTTTGGTCCAGGGCCTGTTTCAAAGCTCCGAGGCTTTCAGCCTTCTCTCGGCTGTACTGTCTTCAGAGGCATTCGGTTGTATGTTTGGAGGTGAATATTTCTTTAAATTCGTGTGTGCCTTCTAGTGACAGATGTATATCTGGGAATTCAGAAGCAACAGGAACTTTACAGTTGAGAATTTATCTTACCCCAGCAGTTGTGGCTGGTTGGCCTTCTGTGTCTGTCCTCTCGGGGATGAAGACAGAGATGCTGCGGGTCGGGAACTCACTCAGAGCTTGGCACGGGGTTTCTCTCCGCTCCACCTCCCTCAGAGATGGGCAGCATCGTGACCTCAACCACCAAACGCGCCCTTCCCTCCTCTATGTTATTTCATGCTTTGGCAGTGCGTGCGTTTCTCTGCGTAGCTGGGTGGGCTGTGGGCGCAGCTCTTAACATCGTAGGGTTTTATCTGGAATCCACTCAGTGACTCCAAGTTTCCCCCTATCCAACCCAGGAGAAAAGATCCCGTTTCTGATCTTCGGGATGGTCCACTGGGAGGCCTGCTGAGCCCACTAATTTAATTACATCCTGACGTTTTCTCCTCTTTTGGCTGGCTCTCCCAGGGCCTGACGTTATCTCCTCTTTTGGCTGGCTCTCCCAGGGCCTGGAGTCCTCCAGGGCCCCAGGGCTCAGCACTCAGTGGGCACTTGGCCAATGCCAGGCCCCAGTGGACCCGGCCATGCCAGAGCAGGATCCAGAGCTCTACTCTCTTTTGCCACTTGCTGTGACCTCAGCACAGGTGCCAGGCATGGTCTTCAGTCCAGGTGAAGGGCAGGAGTGGTTTGCATGAGGACAGAGATAAGGAAACGGTCTGAGGACCCAGACCCTGATCTGAGGACCCCAGTGAAATGATCCAGGAGAATTCCTGGGGGAAGTGACTGCAGGGGTGAAGGCAGCGGACAGGGTAAGAGGCCAGAGAGGTGTGGGGGTCAGCTGGGCCAGAGTTGTTACTGACTCTGGGCAAAGGCACTTGGGTTTGTCCCCTTACATCAGGCGGTGCTTGGCTTAGAGCAGAAGCGGGGTGTGAATCCCTGGCAGTTTCGTCTTTGGGTCGCAGCAACTCCACACCCAGGGGCAGTCCTCTGAGTGTCCACAACAAAGCACCTGGAGCTGGGACAGCAGGACCTGAGGAGTCTGCAGACTCTGCTTGAGAGGGGAGGCTGAACTTCTGTCTAGAGTTGGCCTTGGCCCCTGCAGTGGCCCCAGGACATCTGTGAAGTGCCACCTCCCCAGGCCCAGTGCAGGCAGCCTGGTCCACAGTCAGAACCAACCCTGGCCTTAGTGGACGGTTGGGATAGTGGAACAGAGCGGCTGAGGAGCCACAAAGGAGAGACTTGTAAAACATTTCAGTTTTAATTCTCCTATTCTTGTCCTTGGATGAAGAGAGAAAGAATCCTGGGCCAGAGTTCTGAGAGGAACTCTCAGATCGGTCCTTCTCCTTTTCTAGCCCCCTTGGTGCTCCTGCAAGGCTGACCTCTGTGCGGAGCAACCCCAGGACCCAGGTGGTCCAGGTGGGCTCCCAGAGCAGGGACCAGCAGGCCATAGGAGGCTGGGAGGAGGGACGGGCTCACTCCTCGGCGTCACTCTCCAGATGTGGGTTTTCACAAAGCCCGGGCTTCTCCCTCCCAGGCTTTCTCAACCTCCACATTGTTGTCAATTTGACAGGACCGTTCTGAGGTGGGGGCTGTCCTGCACATCGTAGGAGTCACCAGCCTCCCTGACCTCCACCAGTGAGATGGTGGTGGCCCCCTCCTGAGTCTCCGGACACTGTCAGGGTCCCCTGGGGGCAACATCGCCCTAGCTGAGAAGGGCAGTAACAGCCAGTGCTCCTGTGGAGCCCTCTCCTGCTCCAACTGGGGCCCTGGCGGGCATTAAAGGCTTTCCTTTGTTGCTAGTCTGTGGGTGTCTCCCAGGCTTTTGCTGTCTCCCTGACCCTGCCCACACCTCATTAACCCTTGTTTTCTTAGGCTGGGGCCCAACTCAGTGCCTTTCCTTCAGATAAATGTCTGTATCCTAGAAAGGGTCTCATCACAGACCATTGGGGAAGTCCTACTCTATCCCATGAATAAGCCACTCATCTTGCAGGAGATCCCTGCCTCAGTGATTTTTCTGCCCTTCTTACAGGAGGTGCTTCCAAGAGCAGGATGCCCTGTGCCTCCTCTTCTGCTGGGGTTGCGACAGCAGACGCTTTGCTGTACTGACCCCATTGAGGCTGCGCTGTCTGCTCCATAACCCACTGGCTTGCCTTCTCCTAATTCATCACAGGTTTTTGAGGAAGGGAGTACTGTTGACAAATCTTGTTTTAGAAGAAGACCTTGACCAGCTAAGCTTTAGAGATGGTAAGCAGAATTGAATTTATGAACATTTTTGTTCTAATATTTTGATGAAACTGAAGATGTAAAATGGTGGGTGACCATGGACTAAACAAGGAACTCTCACTGGGATGGAGCAGAAGATTAAATATGGGCCTTGGCCCCGGGGGACTGTAAGTTTTAACCATTGCTCTGCCACATAGAGATGGGACCTCTTCAGCTTCTGACTCGAGAGACGTCTGCTTCAGTTTCTTCCCAGCGTCTTGGGGACCACAGCCACATGATAGAGACTAGAAGCCACCAAGCCTTGTCCCTCACCTCCAGGCCTGGGCCAAAGTCCTTCATCCTCAGACTTGTGCTTAAGAACAGTTAACCCTCTGGAAGCTGGATGATTCAGTGGTCTTCAAATGTTCCTGATTACACAACACTCTCAATGAAAAAAAGAAAGTACATATATCCAATAACTGTGTTTTTTTAATTAAAAGGCACAAACTTATCAGGAAAAAAAATGTTTCCAATGATATGTGTCTCTCTGTCTTTCATTATTAAGTAAGAAACTTCAAAGAGCTCCATACAAAGTCTCATAAAACGTTGAATTGATTATTCACACCTTTGAGATTACTGATTAAATTGCAGAGGTTTCTTTCTGTGCTCTTGAAGGCCCAGTTTTTTAAAGTCTCACTAATCATAGACGACTCATACCCTTACTGCTTCATACCTCCAGATAATGTAATGTAATGTAATATAATATAATATGATATAATAAATGTAAGATGGGGTTCACTGTTAACAGTAGTAAAGGCAAATCCATATTACAAGTAATCATAGTAATTGGCTTTTCACCAGATATGATTAGTTCATTATAGTTTTATCTCATAATATGGCTGATGAAGAACTCTAAATAGAAGTAATCCAATATGTGTCAGCTCTGACATTTCCCTCATTTCAATCCAGTCCCTTTTCAGGAATTTTCATAGCCTCTAGTCAAGTATGCAGATCAATTTAACTAAAAGTAGACACTATAATCTACAAATCTACTAACCAGACATTTGTGAACTGCAACACGTCTGAAAAGGGAAAATGTCATGGGGGTTTGAGGTGCCCTGTCAGCTTTGCATGTTGTAGAGTTCCCGCCCTCCCTGCAGGACCTGTGACCACCTGACTCATGTATGAGGGTGCCCATGATTCTTCCTACGTGACAGGTTAAATGGGACTGATCAAAGTTTTGCCTGAGACACAAAAGGTTAACACCCATCTGCTAAGTTACACCACACACAAAGGTTAACACCAGGTTGGGCACCCACCTATTAGGGGAAGCTGGTGGACCATCAAGCTGTAGTGAGGCTGGGTCTGTGATCTTTCCCTCACTGATGGCTTCCAGCCTGCATGAGAAGCTGAGGTTGATCAGAGACTGAGTGAGGATTTCTTTAAAGAGTTTTTCACAATACTGACCAATTCATCTCTCCTCTCCCGTGAGGATGGGAGTGGCTGCTTACAACCCGCCTCATACCGAGGGAGGGAGTCTTCCTGAGAAGGTCCTGCTTTCCAGGAGCACTGACGGATGTCACACATCCTCTGAGCTGTGAAACGTGCAGACGCGCTCTGTGCTTCTATGGAACTGAAGCACTGTGCAAAAGTCCTTGGAGAAACTGGACTGTGGCCCTAAGGCTCCAGAAGTACAAACATTGCAGTCTAAGTCTTGCCCCAAATGTCTGAAGGCCAAACTGTCTGAGGACTGGAGCTGCTGTGATGGCTAAATGCAGAGAGAAGAGAGGGTCTGAACTTCCGGGGTGTGGCAGGACCAAGCTGTCTTGAAAAGACCCAGCTTAAGGCATTGCCTGCTGCCTCGAACTAGACTCCACAGGTGAAGGTGAGGGGCCCAGCTGGAGCAGGAGCTGAGGAGCCGTCAGCCAGTCATCCAGGCAGTGCAGTGCCTGGGCCAGGAAACAGAGCAAGGAGGGGAGGTAGCCGGGGCAGAGGTCTCCACAGAGCACAGATGTCCAGGACGGAATGAGGCGGTGTGAGCACCTGCACCCACACGCCCCAGTGCCTCCTCCCTTTCTCCTCCCACCTCAACCCCGGTTTCTTCAGATGGCACATGGATAACAAGGTGGAGAGACTGTCAGCACAACGGGACCATGGACCACGCTCTTCCTCCCCTCTGCAGGTTTCTGAGGTGAGTCAGGCCTGGGCTGGGGGTACAAAGGGACTTTTTGAAGTGGATCAGATATTGAAAGTTTAGTTTAGATCAGCCTGCATTTTTAATAAGTAAAAATGAGACAAAAGTGCCTGACAGAGACTGTAAAATCTAAGTGACCAGCCCCCTAAGTGTCCAGATGCGACACAGGGAGCCCTGCTAGAACAGGTCAGAAGGACAACGAGACGAGAACAAGTCGGGAGCCCGCCCCACAGTCTCGCTTGTTCAGTAACCAGACAGACGCACGTTACATGCCGGCAGGGCTTAATTTCTTGTTTGTTATGTATAAAAAAGCCACTAGCCATGTGCAGCTATTGAACACCTGAAACGTGGGTTGTCTGAATCAGATGAGGGTCGACATTCCCAAAGTACGTCCCCACAGGAGCCCTGGAACACTTCACGTGAACAGAAAGGTCGACAACTGAAGGAGCTGTGGTAACATTGCTCACTCGTGCTCTGCGGAGAGTCTCAGCTTCATCAGTGCAGTGTGAGCTCTGAGAGGGTCTGCAGTGAGGAAACCCACAGCGCTCCTTAACCCATTTTCCAAACGTTTCTACCCTAGAAACTATTTTCCTCATATAATAACCTCTTAGAGAATTCAGGCACCTTTTTGTGGGAGATGATATCTCAATATTGCAGACCTATAGTTCCACGGTTCTCTGCTTCTCAGCCCAAAGGCTAAAGGAGAAAGAAGAGGGTGGGGAGCATTGGTGTTGATAAAAGGGAAGGGTAGTATGACAAATGGGATGAGCTGAGACCCCATTTCATGTTAGCAGAGCAGGGTCTCAACTTGTCCGAAGCAAAGACAAGTCCACATATTTCTTCTTAGCACTCTCATCTTTTCCCCTAAAATTTTTAAGAAAAAACAAAAAGGATTTCCATACAGTCAACATCTTTCCACCTATTTAGGCCAAAATAAGTGGCAGCGGCCTGTGAGGAGGCCACAGTGTGAGGGGCAGAGCCCTCTGCAGGCCAAGTGTGGAGACAGACTCTCAACAGCCCCAGTTACACCCCTCCTGGTAGTTACCCTGTGCAACGTCCTCCACCTGAGCCAGGGCGGGACAGGACGTTTTTCTAACCAACAGAACGCAGCAAAGTGACTTCCATGGCTGCATTATATGAGATTGCAACTTCCGTTTTGCTGGCTGTGATGAAGCAAGTGGCCATGTAGGGGGAGCCCCATGTGGCAGAGAATTGAGTGGCTTCCAGCCAGCAGTGAGTTAAGAACTGAAGGCAGCTTCTGGTCAACAGCCTGCAAGAAACTGAGGCTGAGTCCACATGGTCCAAGGAATGGAATCCTGCCGACAGCCCCACGAGTTGGGAAACAGATCCTTCTTTGGCTAAACTTTCGATGAGACCACAGCCCTGGCATTTGACTCAGCCTCGTGGGTGACCCTGACGCGGAGGACCCAGGCAAGCGGCACAGGGGTCCCTGTGAGATGATGCACGAGAGCTGTGTTAAGCGAGTGAGTTGAGGGGAAGTTTTACGCAGCAACAGATCACTACAGAAAGGGCATGGTCCATGTTTGGGGGACAAGCATCATTACCTGGATTCAGGGCACCTAAGATAATTTACCAAAAACAATATTTATTTTGAAAGAAAGGAAACATTCTGCTTGAACAGTCCAATTTTATCCAACACAGGGAAGGTGGTCATCATTTCAGCATCTGGTTGAGCCCCGAGCTCTGTCCTGAATAGGTTTGCTTGAGACAAAGCTGTCTGCAGCTGGCTCAGAAAAACACTGTATTAAACCAAAACATCTGTTTTCAATTGTAGCTACGCCCTTAAAAATCATAAAGCACACTTTTGTGCCCAAATAGACCCTTCTTTCCCTATTCTCTCTTGTTTCCTTTTTTTACTCTAAACAGGGGATATGAATAATACATAATTCAATATTCTGGTGATTGTTTGCTTTTGTAAACTGTCCTCGTCACAGGCTCAAAACCACAGAAGAAAAGCATCACTTCTCGCTGATCCTGAAGTCCTATTTGCAAGGCTGAGCAAGAACCATTCACATTTATTAATTTTTAAGGGACTTAGTTTTCCCGAATCAGAGCTCTCCTTCTAAGAGAGTGTAACCCGGGGCTAAAATAAAACACCACTCATACCTCATTTGAATAATTTTAACCCCAGATATATTCCTGCAGTTGGGAGTGACAACAATTGGCAGTTTTTAAGTAATAAAGACAGAGCCTTTTTTAAAAAGGTACGTTTGAACTTGGTTTCTTTCCATCCAAAGTTCGGAAGACACCTGAGCCCTTCCTCTTGATGTAGGTGAGTAAAATAGTAACTCCACAGCACATGAATGAAGTTCCCTCACCTGCACGGGCTACACAGCAGGAAAGAGCACAATTGGCGCCGACCTCTCTTGGTAAAACGACCTCTTTTATCATCACCTCTGCTCATTTGTGTTCCAATGAGATGTCTCAAGATTCTCAAAGATCTTAAAGTGCGTCTTTTAAATCATTCATTATGACATGCTTTTACAATTTTAAAATTCGTAATGCCCTTTTCATAGGCCAGTTGCTGGGCTCTCTACCAGAGCCGAGAAAAGAATGCACAGTCGTGTAAAGTAAAGAAAGGCAACCCTGGAAGGCAACACAGCAGTAAAGAGACAGCAGCGGCGAGCAAACCCTTCACATGACACGGAAATTTAGCAAGAAAGGCACACCAGGGGATGCCTTCTCACTCAGCAAAGGACATCTCTCTGTTTTAAAAAATCATCTTTAAAAAATAAATTGCCAAATTATGGAAAATATAATTCCATTCATAAATGTCTATTTACATACTGCTTTTCAAAAGTACACTACTGCTTCATGAGATGTACTTTGATGTTTAAAGAAATTTTCATTAAGAAATAAACTAAGAAGTAAACATTTTGCATTAGAATAACTTAATAAAACTCAAAGTAAAATTGCAGTTGATGATTATGCATCATTCCTATTTAATTTAATGGGACTTACAGATGATTTTTTGTTTGGGAACATTTCAAATTCAGCACGTGAGAATCAATCTAGACTTTGCTTATTTTTTACTGAAAAGCATGATTTTCTCTGGTTTTGTGTAGACTTACATCTGGATTTAACAAACGTGATTAAATAAATTCTTTCTCGGTGAAGGGTAAAGTTTATCAAAGAGGACATTTGACTGAGCAGTCAGCTTGAATCCCAGTTAGCAGGTGTCAGCAACGTCTGACTATCTTAGGAAAAGACAAGCATGGAAGAGTCTCATTTGTCTCATTAAGAGAGGAAGTTTCATTTAAAAGAATTTTCAGTTTGATAATTATGAAAATTTATGTTTATGTTGTGATTCATTGTGTATTAAGAATAACTGTAATTATAACTCAATCGAGAAGACATTCTTTAACACTTAGAACTTTATGGTACCAGTAAATTTTAGGAAAAATCTTAATTTCAATTTGTATGCAATAATTGGCCAATAAAAGACTCAATAGCATAAAAACAGTACATTTGGATAAAACTCTGTGGGAATGCAAATAAGAATTCAAAAGGAACGAGGTTCTATGTAAACTTTCCTTCTGTAAAAGAGAAGTCGTTCATGTGTTTTTAAATGGATGATGGTGGGTTTCAAACTGCCAGTGTGTTTAGAGTTCATTGGTAACATTTAAAAGAATGGTGTAACAGTCATTTTAAAATGTCAACATTTACAATATGCTGGAAATTACATCTTTTACAGGTACTTATAATAAATTTTAGCTGTCAATTTGAAAGTATGCGACAGAGTGCGTAGTATTATGAGCCTTTCTTCTGGTATAAACAAGCAAAATGTTTGACGCTCACTAGTCTCCTGTGTGATTTAAAGCGTGTCGTTATAATAAACATCCTGGAGTGACATCAGCAAAAATGTTGGAGTAAGGACCTTCAAAAGTCCTCTTCTTGGTGGAAGCAGCAAATACTGGCACAAATGTTGGAATCAACACTATCAGACTTTTGGAAGTCAACCAAAGGCTGGCAGCAACCTGGGGAGCTTTCATGGAAGAAAAATGGCTGAATCTCATCGAGAACAGCTGGCTTTGTGGCATTTTACTAGGACAATTTCCACTCTCAATTTACACGGTAGCCTCAGAAACTAACGACTGCATTCACAGTGAGAACCGGCCACCTGGAAGCCAGGGGCCTGAGTGAACAGAGCTGGAGCCCAGGCGGGGCCCCTTCCTGGAGAACGTGCATTTCCACCCTGTCTGAAGCTTCTCTGAAAGACCCTGCCTACAAAACTGCCTCTGTCTGGCTTGGCCGGGTGCTCGCCAGTATGAGCAGCCTTCCCCAGAGGCACTGCTGAAAACAATTACAGACAATTTCTTAACTTTGCAGCTGCCCGAGGCAGCAGTAACAGCTGGGTTGACCAGAAAGGACAGAAGGAGAAAGTGGGCAAGGAGATGCCGCAGGGACTTTACAGAGCTCGGGCATTCCTGAAAACCTGGTGTGTGCCCAGGGCTGTGTGCACAGTCAGGAAAGATGAGCTGGCCCTGAGCTCTCCCCAAGGCTGAACCTCAGGCTCTGAGAAAGCAGGAGGTGAAGGCCAAGGTGGAGCTGTCAGCAGCCTGGCTGAATGTTAAGGGTGTGCCCCAGCACACATACAGAACTCTTCAGCAAAGCTTGGGAGACTGACTGACTCCAGGTCCAACCCGTGTCTGACCACTAGGCTAACCCAGCAGAGACTTCAGGGGCCACACTTGACAAGGAAAGCAGACGATAGAATTAGTTCAGAAACATCACCACAAAAATCAAACAACAACTACTACCACCACAAAAAAGGCAGCGGCAGCAAACTCTGGGGAGGGTTTCCAGTGTTTCCACGTTACATTATTTAAAATGTCAGTTTTCAAGAAAAAAAAATTATGAGACACACAATGTAACAGGAAAGCATGGGCCCCCAGGGAAACACAGTTAGTGGACACCCCTGGGGTGCCACATGGAGAACTCAGCAGCCAAAGACTTTCCTTCAGGTATTCTAAATATGCCCAAAGAAACAAAGAAAACTATCCCTGAGAGCTGGAAGAAAGTGTGGAGTCCTGTCTCACCAAATAGAAAATACCAATAAAGAGATGGAAATTACAAATGTATTTTTTAAAATTCTCAAATAGGAATTCTGGAATTGAAAAGTACAAGAACTGAGGTGAAAAGTAATAAACATCATGCATGGAATCCTCCCAGCTTTCTGTCGCCGCCTCTGGCTTCACCAGTGAGAAGTCCATCTATTGTGACACATTCACTTTCCTTTTTTTCAGCTGAGGAAGATTCACCCTGAGCTAACATCTGTGCCAGTCTTCCTCTATTTGGTGTGTGGGCCACCGGCACAGCATGGCCTCTAACAGAGCCACGTGAGTCCATGCCCAAGAACTGAACCTGGGCCCCCAAAGCAGAATCTGCCAAACTTAACCACTAGGCCATGGGGGCTGGCCCTCAATTCACTTTTTTTGAGTGTAAACATTCTCAAAATGTTCAGCTGCCCACCAATCCTGCCAGTCTTGTGAGTTAGCTCCCTGTGGCTGACAGAGACTGGCCCCTGGGACTCAGGGTCTTGGTTGGTGGGGTGGGGGCATGGAAGGGCGCTCGTGGCCAACTCCAGGCCCTCGCTCAGCATTGACACAAGTGTGCCCTGCACCGGGGCTCTTGGGTTTGAAATTTTAGCCGTAACTGGCTCTGCCTCCAGCCTCCTGTCTCACGCCAGGGAAAGGAAGGCACACAGTGAAAATCTGCAGACAACAGTAAATTGATCCGTAAAGTGGGAAACAATCACCAGGACGCACCACTGCAGCATGATGGGGAGGGAACGAGTCCGACAGAAACTGCCATAATTAGATCCTGAGAGCCAAGTCCAACTCCATTAGCGTAAAGGAAACGCGAGGAGAACAAACATTCGTACTAGGTCTTCTTTCTCAAACATAAAATAAAACAAATATTTAAAGTCCCTGTTATTGAACCTGAAGTGAGTTCACTCACCTGTTGCGCTGCAAGCCCATCTCTGACACCGGGTGTGGTGGAAGAAAGTAGGAATTTTATTTCTGCACAGCACTGAGCAAGGAGAGAGGGCAGCTAATGCTCAAATCCCAAACTCCCCGAAAAGCTAAAAGGAAGGGTTTTTATTTGGGGTTTTAGGTAGGGGACGGGGAGCATATGGCCTTGCTGGTCAGAGCTTTCCCACCAGCCTGTCTGTGGTCTTGAGACACTTGCAGAGAGGAGGGTAGCCTGTGACCTTGCTGGTCAGCAGCTTTCCCACCAGCCCGTATCTCTTTGTGGGAGGAGACAGCCCAGGTGCTTGTCCTTGACGGTGTTTGTCTCCACGGAGGATAGTGGGTTCTGGAGCCAGGAAGCCAGAGAGTAAGCAGGGAATGAGTGTTTTGGTTTTAACCCCACATATGCTGGGTTTAATGTGGGGAAACTGATATCAGGGTCAGTATCATCCCCAGTTGTACACAGCAGGGGAAGGTGGGCCAGGGTCAGAGATCCACAAGGAGGCTCATGGCACGTCTCAGGAGCTGACTCCCTCTCCTTCCCCCACCCCTCAAAGCCTGTAAGCATCTCAGGCCGAGAGCGGAGCGTAGCCAGTAAAATGCCTGCACGGATGGAGCCAAAGACCAGCCCTGAGCACAGCTTATTCAGGCACACAGGTGAGTACCTGCATCCGGGTTTGGCTTCACTGTCGAAAAGCTCCTGCTAGAAGACAGGAGAGTGTAGAGAGAGGTTCAAGTTGGGCCCAATTGCACCGTTTGTTGGCCATGTGACATGGGCAGGCTCTTAATATTTCTGGGCCTCTATTTTCCCATCTGTAAAGGAGGAGTAATGACACCTGCCTCTTAAGAACTAAGAACTTAAATGCTACATTGTTTAAAAGAAACTCAGACCAGAGCCTGGCATAAAATACGTGCTCAACGGTTGGTAACTGTTAGGACCGTTCTAAAACAGCATCTCCATCAGTTCTGCCTGACATATGAGACTGGAGAGTGTTCTAGGGCTCAGGCATCCATCCCCAAAATTTCCTTTAAAATGTAAGTTTAGGAGATGATAATATATCTAGACAGTTTCATTGAGCAATACCTTGGTTTCATTAATAGCCAAAAATTTGATCTCTAATTATTCAGTCAAAAACTGAGCTCTGGAAAAATTAAATATGAGGCCAATATATTTTTATTGGGGGGAAATTTGTTTGAGCATCAGAAGCTGCCTTAGGAGATGGCACATGGTTGCGATTCCTTGAACAGTTAGGGACCAGCGTGGGATACAGAGTGGACAGAGATGGAAATGGAGCCCCAGACAGGAAGAAGAGGGGGCATGATGCAGAGGTGAATCCCTCTGTGGCCCTGGAATCCCAAGGTCATTTGGAACAAGTCTTGCATACGATGAAACTTGGGTTTAATAAAACTGAAGATTCACCGAGCCATGAATCTAGAGGGTGCAAGAAATTAGACAAAGAAAGTGGTCAAGGCCCCAAAGAAGGAACCAGAGCAACAGCCGCTTCACGGAGAACTGACTGGAGTCAGCAGAAAAACAGCCTGAGGGTGAACTGTGACCATTTGTGGTCAGTGACTCAATTGCACCACCTGGGTTCAGCCAGGTCCTGAAATCCACAGACAGGCTCCAGCTTCAGCATTTGACCCAGGCCGAAACTCTGCAAGAACCAACCAACGTTGAACTGAGAAGCCTGAGACCTGTCTGCACAAATTGGTGTCCCTTGTCAGAGCTCATCGCTTTGAGCTCGTGAGGCTGAGACTTTGCGGGGAGAGACTGTCCTCGCCGGGGCTTCTGTCACCATACACCCATACGCAGTGAGTCCTCAATGCTCTTAACTTGTTGTCTCTGGGCCACCCTTTGATGTCGCTCTGAAAGTACCACCCAGACAGCCTGACGTCTGTGTTCTGTCAGCACTTCCTGGCTCGACCAGCAGTAAATCTGTGTTAATGCTACTATGTCTCAGAGTCTCTCTACGTGGAAATATCAATTCCTGCACCTGCCACCCTCATTAGAGATGTGTCCTATTGGGTTTTGAAAGTGTCACGTCACCACTATTTAAAAATATATTAGAACACGGCTATTCCTGAGAAGCAACTCCCTTTCTTGAGTCACTTAGCTTTGGGCACTGCCTCTTGTCCAGCTGATGCTGGAGTGGAGTGAGCTAAAAGCACAGACTCTGAGTACAGAGCAAAGAAGAGGCTGAGAGGAATGGGAAGCGGCAGGAGGGTGAGAACCTGTCCGAGCAGAGCCATTTCTCATAGTTACAGCCCATGGCTTTGGTTTTCTCCACTTGAAAGGTCTTTCAAAGAAGGGCCCATTGACACACACACTGGGAATCCAGCTTGACTCTATCATGTTCTCTACCCCACAAATCTGCGGATCTTCTGTATGATTCTCTCAAACACTTCAGGCTATAATACTTAAAATGTTTCAAAAATTGCTTTCAAACAGGTAAACACATTTGAGCTGTTTGGGCATTTCCCACCTCATTGCTGTGTAAGATCGAGGGGAAAAAGTGAATGTCCAAACAAGTTACCCCGGAATGTTAAAACGTTGACTCTAAATTACGTGTTTGTGTATATTCAATGTATCTATGTTGTTTATATGGATACATTGTATATATTAAAATGCAAATACCTGTCAGTCTACCTGATAAGAAATGTAGCCCAGGATGGTGAGGCCGTGTAAAACTACCTGTCTTTTGGCAGATTTTCACTGGGTTTCATTATTTATGATGATTAAACTAGACTATTGGGTGTTTGCTGTGAATGGTAATCTGTGACTACCTGTCATCTTAATGAAGCTCAAAAAAACATATCATGGCAAAAATAGAACACAACCAAAAAACACTAAGATGAGCTTATAACTGTAGCTGAGATATAGGTACAAATTATAACTTAGAGATGACCAAAATCAGGGTTCACTGTTGGTCATCATTTTCCTAATAATTTGCTTGACATTCATCAGCCAAAGCTAATGAACTAGGACTGTGTGACCAGGAATTGTGGGAAATTCGACGGCTGAACCTCAGGGTCCCGGGTTTTGTCCAGTTTCCTCACAATCAGCCATGTGGACCTGACAGCACTCTCCTCTGTGCAATGGTTGAGGTGGATGATATTAGTCATGTTTTCACAACCAAAATAAAATAGCTTAAAATAATTACTAGACAATTATATTTAAAAATAAAAGATGGGGGCCAGCCCTGTGGCCGAGTGGTTAAGTTTGCGCGCTCCGCTGCTGGTGGCCCAGTGTTTCATCAGTTTGAATCCTGGGTGCCGACATGGTACCGCTCATCAAGCCATGCTGAGGCAGTGTATCACATGCTACAACTAGAAGGACCCACAATTAAAGAATATACACCTATGTACAGGGGGGCTTTGGGGAGAAAAAGGAAAAACATAAAATCTTTAAAAAAAATGAATAAAAGATAAAAAGTAAAACCACAGGACTGTGGTTTTCAGACTCTGCCCTGAGTTGGTGTAAGATCCCAGCACTTTCCTCCTTTCCCAAGTCTCATCTCTTGAGCTTTGCAATAAGACTTTGTCTAAAAACAAAGGCGAACTCTAAACCTTAAACTGAAACTCCTGTTCTAGATATCCTGGCAAATGTGTCTTTCACGCATGATTAGATTTACTGCTTCACTCTGTGCTTTCTTTTCCCCAGGAAGATGAGCTTCAGCATAAACACTACAAATAAAGCAAGGACAGAAATTGAAATTCAGGAAACTGGAGGGAAGATCCACTTGCCCTTTGATAATTAAAATTTAGGAAAATCATCAGAAAGGAAAGGGGGCTGCTCTGAAGATCATCTTTTTCTCCTGTAAGTATGACAAGTCGGGAAGCAGGGCTCTGAGAGACCTCGGCACCTGGCCATCGATGAACCTCTTTCCTTCCGCTTACCTTACCCAGTGAGAGAGCAACAGCCCCAGAGAAGCTGCAGGTGACTCAGAGGATGTCAGTGTGTGTCAGCTGGATGGCTGTGGCTTGGCAGAATTGCTTCAGCTGTCAGAGTGACATGTGGAGGGGACCAAATGACCAATTTGGCCATTGTCTAGTGTCAACTGTGGACACTGTCAAAATGAACAGACCTTCGTCTAATTCATGTGACTGTAAGCCTCCAGGAGCACGAGAGTTCATAACCAGTGCTTGTTGGCCTCTGTAGATGCAAATTTCCTTAAACTGGTTTGATGAGGATTCTGAGCAGAAACAAGCAATGGATTCAATGTGTAAGAAGTCATTAACTGAATGACTCCCAAGTGAAAAAACAAAGACAGATGGTACAGCATCAGAGAATAATTCTTCTATACCATTTTTCTTAATGTTCTCAGACCCCTCTCTTCCTGTCTATCAAGCAGACCAACTGGCTAGTACAAATGACCAGTACTAGCACCAGCTACCGCCACCTCTGCCCGCCATGCTTCGATGTTCTATTCCCTCCCAATGGCTGGACATGGACACCTACGGCAACATTTTTGGAAGCCAAGAGTTGAAGGTGGCAGACTGCCCATGAGTGTGGTCCTTGAGCTGATAACTGTGTGTAAAAGACTCCCCACTTCCTGATGGTTAGGAACCTGCTTAGTTATCTGTTAATTTAGTTAAAAATCTGGGCTATTGTTTTGAAGGTTAATACAGAAAATGAGTTGAGAAATCATCTTATGCAGCAGGAGACTATCAACATAATAAATGCATTCTATCTATATCAAGGTCATTTTCTGAAAACGCAATGCCCTAATCTCATTTAAAAGTTCTGAATTTGAAGGATCCAAGATGGCTGCATGAGTAGTCCTCTTTGTCTCTCCCCCTTCGAATCCACAACAAATTGGACATTCATTGCTTAACAAAGGATATCCATATAGCATCTCGGGATGCCTGAGAGACCCACGCAGCTATACATCGGAAGGCAGACGGACTTCCCTCCGGGAGGAGGTGGAGATAGGGGAAAATTCTCCGACCCCGACCGAACAGCCTAGTACCTGCAAGTGGCTTTCTTCCAGCGGACGCCCCCAGAGCATCGGCACACACTTAGGGCAGGAGGGAGCGCACACCAGAGGAGCGACAGTGGAAACAGGTGACCATAGCCCTACCTAAGCCCCCCGCAATTACACCTAAACCCAGAGGGAAGCTTCAGAGTTGCACACCTGAGTCTGCAGGGAGAGCCTCTGCCCGCCATTGGTGGGGAGGCCCCGCCTGGCGTCCACAGCACCCGGAGGGTCCCGGAGAGAATCCCAAGCAGCGCGGCAGCCCTCCAGCTGCCGCTGCCCACCCCACTGTCTGCCGGGCCGGGCACGGGATTGCCGGAGGTCTCCTCGGAGAAGACTGGGGCTGGGTGGAGCTCCAGCAGCCGGCTCCGTGGCCCGGGGTGGGAAGCTCCGGAATTCCGCCCAGGCAGCAGACAAAAGTCTTTGTCTGCCATTAGCGGAGAGGCAACGCCCAGCATTCACAACACCGGGAACGTCCCGGAGAGAATTCCAAGCAGCACGGCGGCCTGCCAGCTGCCGCTGCCTGCCCCACTGACTGCCGGGTGGGGCTCGGGACTGCCGGAGACCTCCATGGAGAGGACTGGGGCTGGGTGGAGCTCCAGTGGCTGGCTCTGTGGCCCGGGGTGGGAAGCTCAGGAGTTCCGCCTGGGAAGCAGACAAAGTCTCTGTCTGCCATTAGCAGAGAGGCCCCATCCAGCATCCACAACACCGGGAGGGTCCCGGAAAGGAAAATACCAGGCAGGGCAGCAGCCGGCCAGCTGCCACTGAAATCAAGGTCTCCAGCTATCCCCCAGACAGGGCAAAGGGCTCCCCAAGATCCTGGGGGAGAGGACTGGGGCTGGGTGGAGCTCCAGCGACCTGGCTCCATAGCCTAGGGGGAAACCCTACAGTCTCACAGCAGCCTCAGCGAAAGCCTCTGCACACCACTAATAGAGAGCACCCATCCGGCAGCCACAAGGCTAGAAGACCTCGGGACAAAAGTAGCATAGCTAGGTGAGCTAACCACAGACTTCAAAAGATGCCAATAGCTCTGCTGTAACCCATAGTGGACAAGTGATGGAGCTGCAAATGTAAGTGATCCTGCCCCTGGCCGCTGAAAAAGCCCATAACACCATGGCAGACCCCAAGGAGGGAGCACGTCTAGGTGGTCTGCAACAGTAGGCACCAGCAGCCTGAAACCCCCCTGTGATGGTCCCCACAGCTGAAGAGGGAACCCACAGGACCACTGTGACTACGAGGAGGGGCCCAGGCCCAGTTAGCAATAGCTGATAGGGTTCCTGGTTGGTGCAGTATAAATAGCTGCTCCCCCACCACACCAGTAGAAACAAGTGGAAGGAGTAACTAAACTCTATCTCTATGCAGAGGCACAAATCTACAACATCAAGCAATATGAAAAAATATATTAAATCTCCAGAACAGAAGGAAAGTAACAAATACACAGAAAACAATCCCAAAGAAAGTGAAATATGTAACCTAAATGATGATGACTTCAAAACAGCCACCATTAAAAAACTCAATGAGTTAAAAGAGAATTCAGATAGCCAACTCAACGAGTTCAGGAGTTATGTCACAAAAGAGTTTGATACTATAAAGAAGAACCAAACAGAAATACTGGAAATGAAGAACACAATAGAGGAGATTAAGAAAAATCTAGATGCACTGAACAGTAGGGCCGATAATATGGAGGAAAGAATTAGCAATTTGGAAGACAGGAATATAGAAATGCTGCAGGCAGAGGAGGAGAGAGAAGTAAGACAAAAAAGAAATGAAGAAACTCTCCAAGAATTATCAGATGCAATTATGAGATGCAACGTAAGGATTATAAGTATACCTGAGGGAGAAGAGAGGGAGAAGGGGGCAGAAAGCCTATTCAAAGAAATAATGGCTGAGAACTTCCCAAACCTGGTGAGAGAGATGGAACTTCATGTGACAGAAGCCAATAGATCTCCAAACTTTATCAATGCAAGAAGACCATCCCCACGGCAGATAGTAGTGAAGCTAGCAAAAGTCAACGACAAGGAGAAAATACTAAGGGCAGCCAGGCAGAAGAAATTAACCTACAAAGGAACCCCTATCAGGCTATCAGCAGATTTCTCAGCAGAAACTTTGCAGGCTAGAAGAGAGTGGAATGATATATTCAAAAATCTGAAGGACAAAAACCTACAGCTGAGAATTCTCTACCCAGCAAAAATTTCCTTCAAATACGATGGAGAAATAAAAACTTTCCCAGATAAACAAAAGCTAAGGGAGTTCATTTCCACAAAACCTCCTCTTCAGGAAATGCTCAGGAAAACCCTCATTCCTGAAAAATCAAAAAAAGGAAAGGGGCTACAAAACCAAGAGCAAAGGAGATAAGTAGAAGGACAACAACAGAGAGTAGCAGCTCTCCATCAGAACAGATTAAACCATGGGATGAGAAACAAAGGAAATTGAAGAAAACCAGAAAACAAGACATAAAATGGCAGCGGTAGGCCCCCACATCTCAATAATCACTCTAAATGTAAATGGATTGAACTCCCCAATCAAAAGACACAGAGTGGCAGGATGGATCAAAGAACAAGACCCAACAATATGCTGCCTCCAAGAAACACACCTCAGCCCCAAAGACAAACACAGACTCAGAGTGAAGGGATGGAGAACAATACTCCAAGCTAATAATGAACAAAAGAAAGCAGGTGTCGCTATACTAATATCAGACAAAGTAGACTTCAAAGCAAAACAGATAAAGAAAGACAAAGAGGGACAGTATATAATGATAAAAGGGACTCTCCACCAAGAAGACATAACACTTATAAATATATACGCACCCAACACAGGAGCACCGAAATATGTAAAGCAACTCTTAACAGAACTAAAAGAAGACATCAACAACAATACAATAATAGTAGGGGACCTCAACACACCATTAACACCAATGGACAGAACATTCAGACAGAAAGTCAACAAGGAAATTATAGAATTAAATGAAAAATTAGACCAGATGGACTTAATAGATATATATATAGAACACTTCATCCAAAAACAGCAGGTTACACATTCTTCTCAAGTGCGCATGGAACATTCTCAAGGATAGACCATACTTTGGGAAACAAAGCAAGCATCAATAAATACAAGAGAGTTGAAATAATATCAAGCATCTTTTCTGATCATAATGCTATGAAACTAGAAATCAACTACAAGAATAAAGCAGAGAAAGGTGCAAAAATGTGGAGACTAAATAATGCTTCCGAACAAACAATGGATTATCGAAGAAATTAAAGAAGAAATCAAGCATTATCTGGAGACAAATGAAAATGAGAACACGACATACCAAATCATTTGGGATGCAGCAAAAGCAGTCCTAAGAGGGAAATTCATTGCAATACAGGCTCACCTCACTAAACAAGAAAAAACTCACATAAGCAATCTCAAACAACACCTAACAGAATTAGAAAAAGAAGAACAAACAAAGCCCAGAGTCAGCAGAAGGAGGGAAATAATAAAAATAAGAGCAGAAATAAATGATATTGAAACAAAAAAGACAGTAGAAAGGATCAATGAAACAAAGAGTTGGTTCTTTGAAAAAATTAACAAAATCGACAAACCCTTAGCCAGACTCACCAAGAAAAGAAGAGGGAAATCTCAAATAAATAAAATTAGGAATGAGAGAGGAGAAATCACAACAGATGCCAATGAAATACAAGGGATCATAAGAGAATACTATGAAAAACTATATGCCAACAAATTGAACAGCCTAGAAGAAATGGACAAATTCCTAGACTCCTACAGTCTCCCCAAACTGAATCAGGAAGAAATGGAGAATCTGAATAGGCCAATCACAAGTAAAGAAATAGAAAGAGTAATCAAAAACCTCCCCAAAAATAAGAGTCCAGGACCAAATGGCTTCTCTGGAGAATTCTACCAAACATTCAAAGAAGATTTAATACCTATACTTCTCAAACTATTCCAGAAAATTGAAGGAGATGGAGTACTCCCTAACACATTCTATGAAGCCAACGTCACTCTGATCCCCAAACCTGGCAAGGACAACACAAAGAAGGAGAACTACAGACCGATATCACTGAGGAACATAGATGCAAAAATCCTCAACAAAATTCTGGCAAACCGAATACAGCAATACATCAAAAAGATTATACACCATGATCAAGTGGGATTTATACCAGGGACACAGGGATGGTTCAACATCCGCAAGTGAATCAACGTGATACACTACATTAACAAATTGAGAAACAAAAACCACATGATCATCTCAATAGATGCAGAGAAAGCATTCGACAAGATCCAACACCCATTTATGATAAAAACCCTCAATAAAACGGGTATAGAAGGAAAGTACCTCAACATAATAAAGGCCATATATGACAAACCCACTGCCAACATCATACTCAATAGACAAAAACTGAAAGCCACCCCTTTGAGGACAGGAACAAGACAAGGGTGCCCACTTTCACCACTCTAATTCAACATAGTACTGGAGGTGTTGGCCAGAACAATTCGGCAGGAAAAATAAATAAAAGGAATCCAAATAGGTAATGAAGAAGTAAAACTCTCGCTGTTTGCAGATGACATGATCTTATTTATAGAAAACCCCAAAGAATCCACAGAAAAACTATTAGAAACAATCAACAACTACAGCAAAGTAGCAGGGTATAAAATCAACATACATAAATCAGTAGCATTTCTATACACTAACAATGAACTAACAGAAAAAGAACTCAAGAACTCAATCCCATTCACAATTGCAACAAAAAGAATAAAATACCTTGGGATAAATTTAACCAAGGAGGTGAAGGATCTATACAATGGAAACTACAAGACTTTCTTGAAAGAAATTGACGACTACATAAAGAGATGGAAAGACATTCCATGCACATGGATTGGAAGAATAAATATACTTAAAATGTCCATACTACCTAAAGCAATCTACAGATTCAACGCCATCCCAATCAGAATCCCAAGGACATTCTTTACAGAAATTGAACAAAGAATCCTAAAATTCATATAGGGCAACAAAAGACCGCGAATTGCTAAAGCAATCCTAAGTAAGAAAAACAAAGCTGGAGGCATCGCAATCCCTGATTTCAAAACATACTTCAAAGCTACAGTGATCAAAACAGCATTGTACTGGTACAAAAACAGGTCCACAGATCAATGGAACAGAATTGAAAGCCCAGAGATAAAACCACACATCTATGGACAGCTAATCTTCGACAAAGGAGCGGAGGGCCTACATTGGAGAAAAGAAAGTCTCTTCAACAAATGGTGCTGGGAAAACTGGACAGCCACATGCAAAAGATTGAAAATTGACCATTCTTTTTCACCACACACCAAAATAAACTCAAAATGGATCAAAGACCTAAAGATTAGGCCTGAAACAATAAGTCTTCTAGAAGAAAATATAGGCAGTACACTCTTTGACATCAGTTTCAAAAGAATCTTTTCGGACACTGTAACTCCTCAGTTGAGGGGAACAATAGAAAAAATAAACAAATGGGATTTCATCAGACTAAAGAGCTTCTTCAAGGCAAGGGAAAACAGGATTGAAACAAAAAAACAGCCTGCTAATTGGCAAAAAATATTTACAAGACACTTATCCGACAAAGGGTTAATCTCCATAATATACAAAGAACTCACACAGCTTAACAACAAAAAAACAAACAACCCGATCAAAAAATGGGCAGAGGACATGAACAGACATTTCTCCAAAGAAGATATAAATATGGCCAATAGATACATGAAAAGATGTTCATCATTGCTAATCATCAGGGAAATGCAAATCAAAACTACACTAAAATATCACCTTACACCCGTTAGATTGGCAAAAACATCCAAAACCGAGAGCGACAAATGTTGGAGAGGTTGTGGAGAAAAAGGAACACTCATACACTGTTGGTGGGAATGCAAACTAGTGCAGCCACTATGGAAAACAGTATGGAGATTTCTCAAAAAGTTAAAAATAGAAATACCTTATGACCCAGCCATCCCACTACTGGGTATCTATCCTAAGAACCTGAAATCAGAAATCCCAAGAGTCCTTTACACCCCTATGTTCATTGCAGCATTATTTACAATAGCCAAGACGTGGAACCAACCTAAATTCCCAGAAACTGATGACTGGATAAAGAAGATATGGTATATATACACAATGGAATACTACTCAGCCATAAAAAGGACAAAATTGGTCCATTCGCAGCAACATGGATGGACCTTGATGGTATTATGTTAAGCAAAATAAGCCAGACAGAGAAAGACGAACTCTATATGACTCCACTCATAGGTGGAAGATAACATATAGACAAGGAGAACTGATCAGTGGTCACCAGGGAAAAGGGGGGGTGGGAGGAGGGCACAAAGGGGGAAGTGGTGTACCCACAACAAGACTAACAATAATGTACAACTGAAATCTCACAAGGCTGTAATCTATCATAATCTTAATAAAAAAACAAACAAACAAACAAAAAACTTCTGAATTTTGAGTTTCCTGATTCTCCCCCAAAGCATAAATCTCTTCCTCTGCCCCAAAGCAAGTTCTAGTCTGAGAGTTTGGAAACATTCTTTTTTTTACCCCATTTCCAGAATACGGTACAACTCTTTTTCAGTCCAACATGTCCTTAAGGAGAAGAGTCTTTTTTGCAGTTCACTTAGCATTAGTTGATTGCTTCGCGTTTTTTGGGTCAGCCTTGCATGTTCTGTTAATTTGACTTGATGCATCCTGAGGCAATAGAGCATTTTCAAACTTGAAAATATAGATACAAGAGGAGGGAAAAATGTAGCGAGAAGAGGAGGCTCTTGTTTGGACTCCACAGAAATAGCCTGTTGCTTTCAGTTGTGGGCAGTAACTCACAGGAATTTTCACTAGGGGGCTGGGGATAGGAGTGGGCTGTATGATTAGTTCAGGATAATAATCAACACCCAATTATCTTTTAAAAAAAATATTGATCCTGAGCAAGATCCTCCTTTGTGATCGCTTAGTGAAACCTTTAAATTTCCTCCTTTTATCTTTCCATTGCAATCATCACAACTTCTACTCATCTATAGTGGGGTTCTTCTTATCCTGGAAGGTCTTAAGTCATCTCAGAGGAAACATTGCACATAGTCAAACTTCTTACATCTCCTGTGAGTTACAATACGATGTACAGACAGTTTCTCCCAATGACGCTGATGCAGGCCACTGTCCCCTCAGCATTTGGACAGGTTCTGCTTCCTCGGCTGAGGATCAGGGTGGCTTGAGTTTGGGGGTCAAGTTGCACATTCTTAAGCATTATCTTTAAACACCTGCCCATAACCAACCCAACAAGATACTTTGTGGGGGCAAACAGCTAACCTGGCACACAGGGGTTATTGCTCCCACCTTGTCCGTCCCTGGGCACATGGGGGTTATTGCCCCCGCCTTGTTTGTCCCTGGGCACATATACATTTTGTTTGTCTCTTTTACTGTGCAGATAGTTGGATGCACAAAGTCAAATGCATTTATGATGTGACTCCACTGTACACCTTACGAAGTACTTGCACTTACCTCGTGCTGCCCTCACCAACGACTGCACTGTGGGACTGGTGGTAGCAGACGGGAAGTGTATAGAGGAGAAGAGAAGAAGGCTGCGGGGACCCCCAGGCTCACAGGAGGGCAGCAGAAGAAGACCCGTCAGAGAAAAGAAGAGGATCCCTCAGAGGAGACAGAAGAAGAGCAGCCAGGGAGGCCGAGGAGGAAACGAGGGGACGCAGACCCCCAGACCCCAGAAGAGGGCCCTGAAGACAGTGCACACCAGCGCCAAACACTGAAGGGAATTCAGCCATGACGAAGCAAAGAGGAGCCGTCGGACTGGCACTAAGGAGCCACTGAGGTCAACTCCTCTCTTGGGAGCCCCCAGCCCATTTTCCTCCTTTCTCTTGTTTGAAGTTCATAAGGAAACGGTTATGTCTGCTGCAGCAACAAGACACGAAATCTACATCATCTAAAGTTCAAGACGGCCAAGGGAAAGGAAAAGACGGTAGATTTAAGAATTATTTTAGATTCCTTTCTTGTTATCAGTACATAAACACGCTCTGGCCACTGTTTTAGTGACTGACCTACGAGAGTGTCAGCACTCAGGCCAGGACACAGACCAAATGCAGCCCAGGCATTTCTGGCCTGGGGTTTGCCCGCCCATCTCTGGTGGTAGGAGAACTCCCTTCATTTCTTGCCTTTTAGAGAAGTCAATATTTTTTGTTTCTTTTGGAAAACAACAGGAAGGCAAAAAACAAAGATAACCACAGCAGCTCTAATGATTTTTTCCAAAAGAATCACTAAGAATTATTTTCCTGACAGTCTTTCTACATTTTCCTGAATGAATGTCTGCACTTGGAAGCTCCATGAGGAAGGACTAAGAATGAGTGTTCGTGATTCAGCATCAAGCTTCACCTCTGGGACACAGAACACGAGCTACTCAGTGAGTGTCCGTGGTTGGAGGATCTCTGCAGAGATGGGGACCCACGTGTCTGTCTACAGAGCAGACAGCACAACGGTCACACCGTCTGCTCAGAGCATTTCAGGCCAGAATCCAGCTCCCTCGATGTGTCTCAACCACCAGTGCCGGGAATCCAGTCCCCATGACACATCTCAGCCACCAGTGTTATGCTATGAGAAGCAGCAATCAAGTCTTCCTATTAGCCAAACAGGGATCATAGGTCAATTTTCCTCTATTGTGTTAGAACTCATTTTTAAAGGTTTTAAAAGATATTTTAATATAAAAGAATGCCTGTGGTTTCACTATTGAGTGAAATTAGTATTTTCACTAAGTAGTTAGTTAGGTAATAATGATGGTGATAATTAAAAACAATAAAATATATTGAACTTGTACCGTATACCAGATATTGTCTTAAACACTTTACATGGAGTGTCTCGCTTTTCCCCTCACAACAACTCTAAGAGACAAATACCCTATTGTCCTCTTGGTATAGATGTGGAAATGAGGCACAGAGAGAGAAGGTAATTTGTTGGGAGTCACACAGCTTCTATATTAAAGAACCCTTTCAAATCCTTCTCTGAACTCATTCTTCAAGGCAATCAGTAAAAATAATGACTAAATTGTTCATTGCTTATTATGTGCCAGATGCCATGCTAGGCACTTTTAATATGGTCATGTTCTCATTTAATCCTCGCAACTTCATAACAGAGGTGTCATTGCTCCCATTTTACTGATAAGCAACTGAGATTCAGAAAAGTTATGTAACTTGCTGGACGACTAGTATGTGCAGAACCAGGATTTTAAGTTAGAGCCTTAGGACTAGAAAATCTCATTATTTCTTCTACTCTACATCTATCTACCGAGCGCCTCACCCTAGGAGCTAACGAGCAACATTAGGAAGGAGGAAATGGGCCTGTGGACTCATTTATCTGGTTTGGGACAACAAGCAGCTGTCCTGATAAGTTAAGAGGTTCTATTTAGAGTCGCAAACATTTTTATATGGGGATAAAAACAGCTTAAGCTCCCAAAATCAGAGTCAGAGGAACACAAGGTAAACAGGCCAGTTGTCAGACTGCCTTCCTCCTCGCCTCCCATAGCTTTTGTCAGCCTGAGTGGTCCCAAGAAGAGGAGTCAGAAGGGACTATGTCATCTTGGCACCTGTGGACCAGGTTTGCTCCAGTTCTCCGTCTGCCCTCTATGCTGGACCAGCTCATCGCAGGACGGCACTGCCGATTCAGGCTGTGCTTGCTGAGCTCTTCCTGCTTCGCCCCTGGATGCACAGGCTCCTTCAATGGGCTCTCCTGGAATCACAGGGCGTATGTTCTTGGGACGTATCCAAACCATTGCTTTGAATTTCCTTCAAAAACCACATGGCTGCGCTGTCTGAAAACTCATCCAGTAGGAGAGCTGGGATGCCTCCCTCTGCTTCTCCGGGAACCACAAGGGATCCACCGCCTCCAAATGGAAGTCAGTTCTGTT
Source organism: Equus przewalskii (assembly GCF_037783145.1). Classification (NCBI taxonomy): domain Eukaryota; kingdom Metazoa; phylum Chordata; class Mammalia; order Perissodactyla; family Equidae; genus Equus; species Equus przewalskii. The sequence continues at coordinate 108,564,765 of NC_091834.1, forward strand.
CTTCAGAGCATCCTTTTCTAGATACGTCAAAACTCATCAGGCACAAATGTCCATTCAAGGACTAGCTAATAATGGGCACCATTAGACCAATTACAGCCTAGTTCAAAGCCTGGCCACCAACTTTGGACAGATTAATGTGTCCAACCCCCTTTTCATGTTCCTGACAGCAACTCCACAGTATTACTACTGATAACCCTGAGAGATAATTTAGATAAAGTGCATTGCAGAAAAATTTCCATGTTTCTCAAATTTACCTCAGAAAGTGGCTGCTGGTTTTTGAATGGCTTTTGTTCATATTCCTTAGACTTTTTAAATGCAATAAACTTTGAGCACAGAGTTAAAACTTTTTCCCCGCCACAGTTTTACCACTGTGTTCTCACACAAAATGACTAGACTAGACCAGGCGCCCCCACGCCCTAAAGACTTGAGGAGTCGGTGAGAAAGCTATGCAAGCCCAGAACAGAAGGGGCCAAGAAACTGACCAGTTGAGAAGCTATCCATTTTCTGAAACACTGAACTCCCTAACCGTCCCTCTTTCAGCTTTCCAGGGAGAAAAGGAAAGCAATGCCTTCTGCCCACTGTGAAACCTGCCTCTCTCTGTCTGTCTCTATTGCTTTCTCTGCAACACCCCCCCCCCCACCCCCACACGCACACAGCTGCACTGCTGTCCATGTGCTGTAGGCTTCAGATGTATGAAGACTAACCCTCAAACAGGTTGTGGGTGTCAGCACTAAAAGGCGGTGCGTGAACAGTGGAGGTGAGTCCCTTGCTTCCACCGGCCCCACAGGAAACAGGCCCTATTCATCTGCCCTCTTCTGCCGTCTGGTCTGCAGGCGAAGCATAAGTAACAGAACTCTAGTGACCTAAGAGTGCCTGCCCATTACATCCACTCCAAACCCTTCCTCAGAGGGCTTCCTTCCCCTCTAAAATCATGACTAGTTCAGAGTCTGGAGTGCCATCGTCATCAGAGAACGGAGGAAAACTTAGCCATCTGTGGATACAGAATAAAGGAACGACAAGCTGTTGGTTACCTGGGGTAGGAAGCAAAAAGCTCAGGGCAACAGAGAAAAATCTATGAACTCAGATGTAGGTCAGGGGTCAGCAAAGGTCACTGGCTCAATAAACAACCAGGAACTTGGGGTAGGAATGGTTTAGCACAATTTTCCTGAGTCTTTTAACTCTATCATAAAAATTTTGCCAGAAGTCCCACAATCGTTCTTGTTCTTCTTTATTACCTTGGTCTGGATATCTACTCTTATTGTCCTGGTTTCTGGACAATAGAAAGTCTAGAAAAGTCAGGGGCTATAACACAGACATGAGGAGGCAGGTTTGGGAATATCTTTGCTTCAGGCAAGCTGCAGGTACATGAGCAAAGGCTTAGAATTTTTTTCTCCCATAAATGCAAATGGAAGAAAAAAGCCTGTATTTAGAATCAGGCATACCAAGGAACCTGTGAGAAACTACTAGAAAGATGTAACAAAATAGCTGTCACTACTGAACTTTCTCATTCCCTAAAAGGGCAAAATCCATTTTTAAGCTAAAGAGGTATTTTCTTATTTTTCTGTCTCATAGCCATGAACGTAAATAAAAGCAAGAGCATGTCAAATTTGAAATGTAGGTTTGTAAAGTGTAAAAAAAATAATTTGTTTCAAGGTCAACCTGTGTGGACGCAGCAACAGCAGTTTCAAAGCAGGTCATGGACACACTTTCCTTCTCTGCATCCCACACAAATGAGTTCCTTGGGTCCCCTCTAAGCAGGAGTGAAGGTTTTTATCAGTTGATTAAACAAAATGGAGTTTCACCAGGTAAATAGGACTGCCAGAAAAACGATTTTCAGAACTTGAATTTATCTGTAAATTAGTGAGAGCACAGGATGGTGAATAGATGCTTGGTAACAAAGCTCTCCTGCTGTCACAGGTCAGGTCCCCAGAGCTCAGCTCAGCCGTCCTTTTGCTTGAGACCATGTGGGCGCCAGGCAGACACCACCCAGCTCCTGCGGGAAGTCACACGTGAGAGCTGCCACACCACAGACACACCCTCAGCTCTCATCAGACGAAAGTGGCCGCCTTGGCCTGAGAAGCACCTCTGTCTCAAGCTGCCAGCCAAGGGCAAGAGGACGCTCGGTCCGCGTCCCCATTCGCCTGCTCATTGGCAGCCACCAACCACCACCCAACCCAACTCTAGAAACTTCCTCACTCAGACGCAGCTTGAGGGCCTGGGGGCATGGCTCCCAGTTAGAAGGCTCCTGCTGAGCTCTGCCCAGCTAGGTGAGCAGTTCCAGGTCCACGGGGCCGCTGTGCCACCTTCCTGGGCGCCACCTTCCTGTGCGCCACCTTCCTGGGTGCCACCTGCAGCAGCCGAGATAGGAAGGTCCTTTCTCCTGGGCTGGACTGGAGCCTTCTGGATAGCGGGTTGGTGATGATGGAGAACGAGCTTGGGCTGGTGCCTGGTGTCCCTCATGTCACCCTCAGCCTGTTCCTTAGATGGGCCCCGGTCATCAGCTGGGAGACTCCCTGGAGACCTTCACAGGAGGGAGGCTGGCTGTCGGAACTTCCTGTGCTCTTGGTGGTTTTCTGTACTTTTGTGCATCTCAAGGCATCTGAACTCTGTACGATGGAGCATCAGTCTCCATCTTCAAAGCTCAGGTCAAGTTTGAGTCTGGGGCTCAGGATCGCATTTACCCACTGCAGCTCTCTTCCCAGATGGGCTTCCCAGGCGTCAGAGGGCGTAAGCTGCTGAAATTCACAAATTTAGGTTGCTTAGGTGCCCTGCAGACAGTACAACAGAGCACCTGGCAGTGACTGTACACTTGGAAAACCTGGTTGTCACCCCTGGGGGTGCCCAGCAGAGCAAGAGGCAGGACAGGCTGAATGCTGCTTCATAAGAAAGCTACTTTCCTATGTGTGTCCCCAAAGTACTTTGGGTTATTTTTCCCCTTTGCTGTCTTTTTCCAAATTTCTCTTTTTCACCTTGCCATTTTCCTTTACATTTTTTCTCTCAGGTCTTTTTAATTCCCCTTTGTTGTTGGATATTATTTATCTTTAAATAAACTATCTCAACAAGCTATTTCAACATATATTAAATTTGGGAAAGGGAGAGCCAGTGGTATGCAGAAGAGGCAAATAACCCAGGGTATTTCTAGTTTTCACTGAATATTCTAGAGGTTGAGATTAGCAATAGGCTAATGGAACAAATATGTGATGGGAAATTTAAATGCTAGATTCAGTGGAATTCTGCTTTCCATGCAGAGACTCAAGCTGAAGAATTGTTCTAGGACTCCAGAAACAGCTGAACCCAGAAGTGAAACTCGTCACAGAGCAAAGGCAGGTAGTTTCCTGGGAAGGGGCATCCTGGAGCAATTACTCATCATGTGGAAATCACCTCTGTCCATTGGTCAGTTGTTTCTCATACAGAGCTAACCTTTGTGGCTTTCATGCATCTTTCTCTTGATTCTGCCTCCATACTGCTGTTCACTTTAGGGAAGTGTACAGAATATTAATAATAAAGCCACCTCTTACTGAACACCTACTCCTCAGCTTCTCACTGGATGTTTACGTTGCTTTTCTCACAACGGCCCGCGGAGGCAGGCAGTGTGAGCCCCGCCGTACAGATGAAGAAACCAGGGCTCACAGAACATTAACAACTTGCCTCAGTCGACACAGCTGAAAGGTGGATCAGCCTGGATTTGAATTGGCTCTGTCTGGATCCCACACCAATGACCTAGCTTCTATGGCATCTTATCCACGAAGTGACAGAACGGTCCTCCTGTCTTACCTGTGCCCCTCACCATCCCCTTCCCAACACAGAGGCTGATCAAAAGGTCCACGTGCTCATTGTTGAGAAGACAGGTAAGAGTCCCAGACTTCATGGTGTGTGTTGCTTGGCTTGTGTGGTTATGTTGAATATGCGATGAGCAAACCGTCTTGTCCCCGTGCAAGATGGCACACGTGTGGGGACAGAGCGACCAGGCCTAAGAGCAATCCCCAGTGAAGCATCAGAAGCAGGATGGCAGTGCTTGCTCAGGGATGTGCAAAGTTGCTGCCAAGTACCTTCCACAATCTAGAAACTTGGAGACAGCCTTAGACGAGGTTTCTAGATCACCTTTACATGGAGCTCACAGTGAAGCCCTGTTGAGTGAAACAATTTTACTGTGCGAAAGTGGAGCTACACCACTGCCGCAAACACTAAGGGAGAGACATCAGTGCTGTCTGCACCACACTCTACCAGACAGCTCCTGGAAGGGTGGGAAGAGTGGGACCCCTGGAGATACAAGACTTGGGTTTGAGGTGGTGAAGTTGAATGTATTGCTTAAACTCTCTGATCTCAATTTTCTCATGTTTAAAAGGGAGATAATTTCTCTTGGAGTTACCATATATTCCATGCAAAAAGCACCCAACATATTCCTGGCATATAACATATTTTTAGTAAACGTTAGAAAGAGGAAAAGAACATTCCAGCATATCTGCAGTTGATTTCAGATCTGTTAACCTCTTGTCGGGTTGGGGTGGGTGTGTCACACTCGCACTCTGTGTAAAGATTCACGTTCACCAAATGAAGTTTCCATAAGCAGAACAGCCAGTCTGAACGACTCTGCCACTCAAAATCCTTCAGCAGGAAGCCCAGGAATTATGATAGCAAGGTGTATTATATTTGTTATTTTCATGAGCGTAGAGCCTAAGAATTCTATCATTTCAGAATACCCAGAGAAAATTGTCTCAAGATGCTAACTTTCTCAACTGTGTGTATATATAGGAACTGTAGGTCACCAGTAATCAGCAAAGGTGTTTTCTAGGATACTTGTCAGTAAACCACTTTACAACGGCCATGTCGGTGCCACCATGCATTCCTCAAGACTATTGATCATGCACTAGACCACAGCAATCATGCCCAATGGCAAGGTGACGCCTTTAAGGAGTATTTGTAGCCAGTGCTCGCACGGAGTCCACTTCTAACCACTTTCCTGAGGATAGTTATTGGTAATACTTGATTTACTTAACCTGAGTAATGGTATGGCAAAGACTCATCCAGTACCTATTAAAGAGTCTGGAATACAGTAAATAATACTTTTGAATAAATGAATGAGTGAATGAATGTATGGACATCTCAAGTTAAGTACTTTCTGTTCAGAATTCATCTTGCTCTGGAATTTTCCAATGCTTTATGAAGACCCTCATTGCTAGTATTTCAACTGCACCATATTTTGAAAACTTCTGGATCATGGGATCAATAGAAGATAAATTTGAAAAAGCTTTCAGGAAATCCTTTGTAACTTAAGTGTATCAAATTGTCTGAACATAAAGAGGCCAAAAAAGAAATCAGAATTTATAATATTTCTATTCTACCGAAGAATGATTGTATTCAGTATGTGATAAGTCTGCCTGCAGAATAACCTGTTTCTCAAAGTCCCCTTAATTGTTCTGTATTTTTCTTCCATAAAAATATCACCATAATCTTAATGTAGTAATAATGATTGTTATTAAAATGCAATTCTTTTTTAGAGACATCGGGATAGGTGCTGTGAGAACAAAAAAAAAATGGTTCTTAAGTGGATCCTGGTCCCAGTGGGAAATTAAAATTAACCTTAGGCGAGAATTTAAATCAATTTTAAAGAGCTACCCAAGAGAAAGAATTTTCTGGTTGACCTTGACTCTTCAAAATGCTTCTGAGTACAGCTATTTCCATCTCTAATCTCTGGATACAGCAGTAACAGGTTAGCATCAGGTGATTTAAAAAAAAATTCAGAGCGTGGTTCTTTGTTTACCACAGATTATTCAAGAAATTTTTATGGACAAGAAATATATGAAAGCTGTCACTATTTCAGTGCATCACTTGACTCATATGGGCAGAAATCGTCATTCAAAATGCAAAAGATGCCTTAAAGTTGATTGTTGGAGAACATTGGCCAAAAAGACATGCCCTTTTTCTCATTTCTAAATATTACTCTATATTCAGTCTATGGGATCATTTACGGAATGATGCCTCAGCTCTTGCCTGGATTGCTTTTTTCCAAATTTAGTCTTGACATCTAAGACCTGTCTTGGATGTTGCGCGATGTACGCCGATAGCCCCAAATCTTGATGCACAGATCTGTGTGCCTCGTTGAGTCTGTGAGAATCACCTATGGAGTTTATTGAAATACAGATTTCTGGGCTCCAAATCCAGAGATTCTGATTGAGCTTCCCGTGTGATTCTGACGAGCAGGTCGGTTTCTGGACCACTGGTCTGCAACTCACCCTGTGCTCTTCTAGGAACTGGCAGGTGGATCAAGGTGAAACTCTAACACTGTAATTGGCTTTGTGGGATCTGAGTCATACAAAGTTCAGAGTGTAGCTGACTTACCAGGTTTCTTCACGTCATCTAACTCTGGAGGCAGCTGAAAAGATGCCAAGCATCTTCTCCAGAGATCTCTGATTGAGAAGCATGGCTGTTCCTCCGAGGAAACACGGAGGAAATGCATCACTTCTCAAGCTACAGAAATAGAATCACTTGCTACTCCTGCAGGTACAGTGGATACACGGTTTCTCAGAAAGCTTCTTTTCTCTTGCTCATGGAATGCTTAAGTCAGCTAGTGGGGAAGAAATATTACATATACCAAAAAAGTGTCAGGTGGTGCAATGGGGAAGCTTGGAGATTCTTAATAAGTTGGCCTGAAGAAGATAATCACCTCACAAACAGTTTGCACTCCAAAACCAGAATACTATCTTATTGAAGCTCTGCTCATTACTGTCTGACTTGTTTTGGTATATTTTGTCATTATTAAGCTTAATATGATGTTAAGAGATAAAATTAAGCCAGTTACCCTCTTTTCCACTGCCCTTCTGGAAAAGACCAATTTGACCTCAGAGTCAAAGGCTCTTTAGCTGATGATGATTTTCCTGAATGTAAAATATGCACCAGTGTTTGCTACACCAAGCACAAAAGGAGTGCCTAATTCCAAGGAGTTAACTATATTAAGAAAAACATATCTTACCTATTGAATTTAGTGTGAGACCCAGGATCAGAAGATTTTGGAGCTGGAAGTGTCTTTATATCTGGATTTTATTATTCATATGCAATGAAAGACTAAATCCCAGTGTCTGCCCTAGAGCCACTCACCATCTTCCTTGGGTTGTAATCAGCATCCATTTCAGCCGGTTTTCCTTCCTTGCCTGTCTGAGCTTATTCATCTGAGGCAGGCCAGCAAGTGAGGATCAGCCACCTTCCCTTCCTAAATGACCTATTTCAGTTGTATTCACGCCAGCGAAAGATTGCACAACGCTCGCCTCTTCCATCATAACTTGACCTTTCGCTTTCCTCCTTCTGGCAGCACCAAACTTACTTTATTTGAAGCTATTTACCAAAAAGATAGAGTCTCCTGCCTCAGCTTCTGACTAAGAGGTGGCAGTGGTTGTGCTCATGGCATCAAGATCTCCTGCATCTTGGACCTGAGTCCCATCCCACTCCCTCCCAAACTGCTGCCCAACGGTATTCCAGTCCCCACCTGTTCCTCTTCCCGTCCCGTTCTCCTCAGCCCCAGATTGCGCTGTTTATGAAATTTTTCCTGTGTGGCTATCACTGTCTTGTCCTACACTTCCCTCCCTCTTTCCTGGCAATCAAAAAATGTGTATGTAAACAGCACATACATGGAATTGTCTCCCCTCATTGCAGGAGCTTTCCGTCTACCCTGGAACGCAAGGAAACGTACATGAAATAGCCAGGGAATCACTAAATGCTAAAACCGTCAGATCTGAAGATTCAGATGAGGAAGCAATCAGGACAAGCGGGATGATTTGGGCAAGGGTCCTGGGGGCAGGGTGGCTTGAGGGGAGAGAAGGCAGCACTTCAAGCAGAGACACAGCAAGGTCCTCGGGGGGACGACTCTTCTTCAGGGTCTCCTGCTCCCGCTCAGGGACAGGGAGACGCCCAACACCCAGGGCTCCCTTGTGTCCTTAATCACAAAAGTCCGGCCTGTATCCCTTCTCCAAAGCCTTTGTCATCAACTAGGGCTGATTCACTTACCTTTCAATAAAAGAGGTCAATGTCTAAATAAGACATTTCCTTAGAGGATCTCACAGTGAGGATGAATAAGCAAGTCCCCTAGGACGTCAGGGAGAAGAGCCACGGTCCCAAAGCGGCCACCAAGTCAAAACCTCTTGAAATTTGTGTCTGATCTTTAAAGTTAATAACAAATGTGCATGCTCTGCTGCTCTTCCCCTGGACAGCTGTCCACACGCCTTGCTCCTGACAAATAAAAATGGCAAGTAATAGGATATATTGGGGAATATGAGGAAGCCATTTGGTGTAAACCTAATTTGGCCTGACCTTGTCTTTCCAAAAGGGCCTGACAGAGGCCGTTGAGCATGCATTGTATATCTGCTTTAGATATTCCCTATGGCAAGAACAAAGGCACTTGAAATAAAGGTGCAACTTCCTTCCCCCTCCCAATGCTGGCATTCCCTTAAGGATTAGGCATCTTTCCTTAGGCTAGAAACTGCTGCGCTCACCTGCGACCACCCAGTTCAAGACAGTAGGCTTGCCTCCTGCTACTCCCTCCGAGATAGCAGACCTACTACCTGCTGTGTCCATCAAGCGCTGTGCCGACAGGGCAATCTTGTGACTATTGTGGGAGGGACATTTCAATCATATGTGAAACGTCCTGTATGGGGGTATATAACCACTCTGTATACCTCACTTCTTCGGTGCCCTTTCTTCCTTTGGGAAGAAAGGCCCCAGGCCATGGTCCTCAGATTTCAGCTCAGAATAAACTCACCCAAATTTTCATTTATAGATTGGTTGTGGATTATTTTCGTTGACACTCCCCTTCACTGGGTCTTGGCTCAAAGAAGGTCCCTTCTCAGAGGGGCCCCCTCATTGGCCTCCCTGAAGGTGATCACCCACCGGGGGCAGCTCCCCTCCCCGGTCCCATGCCTGCATTATTTCCTTCTAAGTGCACCCTTCCTCCTGTGTTGATCAATCCCCACACTGTTTGCAGTTCCACATAGGACTGGAGCTGTTCCTGGCACAAAGTAGACAGTCAACAAATATTTGTTAATTGAACAAGTTTTACTCTATGCTATGTATGGCTTTCTTTTTAATTAAAGATATTAATATTCTAGCAGTGAATTTCTTATCTTTTCCAAGACACGTCTGAATGAAGTTAATGTTCCCTGAATGTCCCTCTGTTGGTCCTGTTGTCTCGTCTTGTACCATCATGAACTGCCAGGACAGCTCAGGGCCCATCTTTGAAGCCCAGCCTTAAACCCAAGGGGTGAGTTCTGTGGAGGTTCTTGGGGCCTTTGGGGGAGTTGTCCTGCTGGACACTACTGTACCTTCTGGGGGCTGGAGTGAAGCAGCCTCCCTCCCCCATTGCTCTGCTTCTTCCATCTTCTTCTTCTGTCCATATATGGGTTTCCCATCAACCAGGGTCAACTTCAGATTTTGCAGGCAAACCCTGAATTGGAACATGGCCTTGGACCCCATTTACATCACAGTCTCCTTACAATCAGTCCAGGAGGTTTCTCTGACACAGACATCACCTCTGTTCTCAGCATCTGCCACGGGGAGAGGCACACGAGAGCCTCAGTGTCCAAAACACTTAAACAGGTGATTGCAGCTCTAACTAAAGCTGCTCTTTACATGCCTGAGGCCCTCTCAGATCTCAGTCCGGCTCTGTCACCAATTTCCAGTATGACTTTAGGTGAGTAACTTAATCTGAGCTTCAGGCTTTTCATTTGTAAAACACAGAAATGGTTTTCAGATTATTCATTCAACAATTATTTAATGAACTCCTGTTGAATTCCAGGCAGTCTGCAAGGTTGGTTCTATTTCAGGAGTTCTGACTCCCATCTGCACTCACACCCTGAGTCCATCTCTGTGACACAATGGCTGCCTTGTGGGTCCTTCCTAGCTCAACACTGGACCAGCGAGTGTCTTCAGAGGGTGTGCCCACATGCCATTTGACAGGGCCGAGGGGCCCCGAGGTTTTGGCTATCTTGCCTCAGTCTGTCTCCACAGCACAGTAAGAGCAGCGGCTCAACCACGCCTTCGTTGCAACAGCTGCAGGGGGAGCCTGCTCAGCGGGCACTGTCTGGGGCACCTGCCCTGTGACACTGCTGGTGCTCCTAGCCTCTGATTAACTAATGCAACCCAGCAAGAGACTATAAATCACTGTGGGAGATGCGAAGCAATAGTTCACTAAGAACATAGGAAAACAGTGAAATGACAGGAGAGCGCATAATTAAAGGTGCACACAGCATGTAAGCGAAGAAACACAAAGGTGAACGTGGCCAGAACAGCCATGGGAGTTCTGAGAGGCAGGCCAGAGAGGTCAGAGGGTCTCATGGAGGAAGTGACCAGGAACCCTGCCACTGCTCACAATTCTCGGCTGGGGGCATCAAGGAGCCCCGCATGGACTCAGGACAGCCTGAGCGCAGCCCTGGGAAGGCTCTCACTGCCCCTTACAGGATGCTCAGAGTCGCCTCCTGCACATGCCTGCCGGTCTAGCTATTTCTCTGCTTGCTTATTCTGTTTTCCTCTGAACTGGAGCATTTTGTGTGGTTTTAGCACTGTTAGCTGCCACAAATTCTTTCTGAAGATAAGTGGAATGTAAATCAGAATTGTTTCCTAAATAGTCCTGAAGATACTCAGCTGCACCAACCTTCTCCAAGGGCATTGGTCTTATCTGTTAGGTCTGAGTCCAACCCTGAGAACTGTGAAAACATCTTAGTAATTTAACTGTTTCAAAGCTTAGTTTGGTTTTTAAAGTCTCCAGCGAAGTCGCACTACTCATCATCCACAGGCGGATCTGAAACGCTGGAGAAGCAGCTCCACGGTGAAGGAGGAGCCGTTGCTGATGAGGTTTGCTCCCGCTGCCCCCACGTGGCCGCTCTGCCGACGGCACCTGGTGGAGCTGATGACAGCCTTCCCTGTCCATCAGACTGAAGGGAGGACAAGACAGAATATGCTTGGCCCCTGGATCCCCAGCTCTTGAAACCCACCGCACAATTCATGAAACAGCCACATGCTCATTCAGAGCAGACCTTTACCTGTAACAACTGACATATTTCAATTCAGAGTTTTAAATTTATTGTTCCAACTTGACGGGTCCCCAAACTTCCCAATGACCTAATTCACGAAGATGTTCACTATTAGAGACAGCACAGCACAGCGCACTGACTGAGACCATGGGCTCCACAGTCAAACACTCTGGGTTTGATCCACGGCTCAGCTGGGCCTCTGCTTGCTCATCAGTAGGATGGAGATCACTGTGCCTATCTCATGAAACCATTTTGAAGATTAAATGAGAAAATACATTTAAAAATGGTATTAAAGAGTTTCTGGCCAAAGATGGTAGATGGTACATTTCAGCTCCTCTCCTCCTGTGTATTAAGTGATGTCAGCCTGGCTGACAGAGTTGGGCACTGCCCCTCGCAGGGTTAGCTAATTCCCAGAGATGTCAGACAACTTGCCAGGGAGAGCGCCTTCCTGTGCAAACCCTCCAGCCCAAGCCCACACCCCACCACCTCCCTTACTGGCACTCTGCTCCAGGTCAATACGCCCTGTCCTTGGCAGCCAGACTGGCGACCAGACAAGGCAGGGCAACCTCTGCACCCAGAGCCCTGAAAGGACTCAACTTAGCCAATCTGAAACCTGCTCCCACCACCCTTGCCGTTCTTTCCTGCAAAAATCCCTGCAAAGGCTCTTGTCCTTGATTCCCCAATGCCTTCTCCCTCCTAACCCATCCTGGTGCTTCCCCATGTGGTCCTGCAGGGCGTGTGACAACTTTTACAACAGCAAGAGGAAACTAATACACTCCCCTAACAGGGACTTGAGGTGGCTGTGGAAACAAGTGTGACGGTGGGGCTAAAGCAGGGAGGCTGGTGAAGCACCCCAAAACCCCTCACCCTCAGACAGGTGACTAGCGACAGAGGAGTGTGTTCTGTTGTATCTTGGTGTCACAGCAGGGACTTTTTGATGAATTGTGGTTGGAACTTGGGTTAGTGGACAAGCCTTGGAAGTAAAAATGACCGACTGTTTAGTGAGAGCTGCTGCATTAGGTTTGCAGGAGGATGAAACCAGAGCCATGGAGATGCTCTGGGGCTGTAAACCCAGAGACCAGAGAATTGTTCCCATTAGGAAGAGCAGACTCCTCCCCTCCGAGGAAGAGCAGGTGCCAACTGCACATGCGTATAAAAGCTCCTGGACTCCTCATCTCAGGGCTCCTTTCCTGTGGCATGAAAAACCTCTGTGTGTGCACAACCTCACTGTGTGGCGGCAGAAGAGCAGCCTGGGCCTGTCCCGGGGAGTAATAGCAATACTCCACCTGCACCCAGAAAGGCCCTGTTTGCAGGATCACACACGTAAACACAGCCCGTTCACTGGAACAGAGAACAGAGACACGTTCTCTGAGGAGGCGAGACTGAGGGGTGGGTGGGGGAGAGCCACCCAGCGCCGAGGGTGAAGGTGTTGGTGACAGCAGGGACCCAGGCATGTGAGAGCCCAGCTTTCCTCCCACTCGGCTCCATGAACATGGGCACAGCCAGGCCTTTGACAGGAGGCTGGGGAGAGGGCATCTGTGGGAGGCTCTGAAGCTGCGTCCCGCAGGTGCCAGGGGACCACCCAGGCCACGAGCTGCAGTGGAGATGCAGCCGCAGCCCTGCACAGGAGTCCGGGCCACTCTCCTGCCGCAGCCTTCATGTGAGGGCAGCCGTGGGTCAGGGGCTGAGGAGGACGCAAGAGAGACAGACAGAGTCCACACGTGCACACACAGAGAACACAGAGGACACACGTGCACACACAGAGAACACACACACAGAGAACACAGAGGACACGTGCACACACACAAACACACCACACACACAGAACACACACATCATGCCACACACAGAACACACACAGAGCACTCACATACATACATACATACATACCACACACAGAGAACACAGAGGACACATGTGCACACACAGAGAACACAGAGGACACATGCGCACACACAGAGAACACAGAGGACATACACATCACACCATACACAGAACACACACACCACACACACATCACACCACACACAGAGAACACACACAGAACACCACACACATCACACAGCACACTCACAGAGCACACACATCACACACTACACACATATCACACCACACAGAGCACACCATACACACACAGAACACACACATCACACCACACACACATCACAAACACACCACACACTTCACACACATCACACCACACACAGAACACCATACACAGAGAACACACACATCACACCACACACACTGCACACACACACAACACCACACACACTGCACACACCACAGACACAGAACACACACATCACACCACACACACACACCACACACATAAACACACCACACACTTCATACACATCACACCACACACACACACCACACACACAGAACAGACACATCACACAACACACACACATCACACATATCACACACAGAACACACACATCACACCACACACACATCACACCACACACACACCACACAACACACACACACACTCATCATACCACACACACACATCATACCACACACATAGTGCAGCCTTAAAAAGGAAGGAAATTCTGACACATGCTACAACACATATGAGACTTCAGGACATCATATTAAGTGAAATAAACCAGTCACAAAAAGAGAAATGCTGTACAACTTCACTCATCTGAAGTACTTAGAGTATCAAATCATAGACAGAAAGTAGAATCCTGGCTGCCAGGGGCTGGGGGTTCATGGATTAATGGGTCAGAGTCTCAGTTTTACGAGATGAAAAGAGTTTTGTAGATTGATTGTGGTGTTGGTAATATGACACTATGAATGTATTTAATACCATTGAACTGTATACTTAAAAATGGTTAAGATAGTAAATTTTATGTTTTGTGAATTTTACCACAATGAAAAAATTTTCTAATTCAATCAAAAGGCACAGATTATCAAACTGGATTTAAAAACATGATCCAACAATATACTGTCTATAGGGGATGTACTTTAGATTCAAAGATGCAAATAGATTAAAAATAGCAGGCTGTAACAAGATATATTATGCAAACAGCAACTACAAGAAAGCAGGAGTGAGTATACTAATATTGGAGGAAATTGAATTTAAAACAAAAAATATTACTAGAGATAAAGAGAGACATTTCATAATGATAAAAGGGTCAGTTCATCAAGAAGATACAGCAATTATAAACATATGCACCCAATAAGAGAGCACCAAAATACATGAAGGAAAAATTGACAAAAATGAAAGAAGAAATAGATAATTCAATACCCCATGCATAATAATAGATAGGATGACTAGACAGAAGTTTTATAAGGGAATGGAAGAGCTAACAACACAATAGAGCCACAAGACCAACAAACCTCTGTACAGCTCTCCACCCAGCAGAAACAGAATGTACGTTCTTTGCAACCGCACATGGAACATTCTTCAGGATAGACCATATACTGGACCATAAAGCAAACCTCAATAAATTTGAAAGGATAGTAATAATATAAAGTATGTACTCTGACCAATGGAATGAAATTAGAAATCAATAAAAGGAAGAAATTTGAGAAACTCACAAATATATGGAAATTTAATAACACACTCTTAAATAACCAATGAGTCAAAGAAGAATTCAAAATGAAATCAGAAATAGTTGGAGACGAAGGATAATGGAGACAAAACATATGGGATGCAGCCAAAGCTTAGAGGGAAGGTGCACCTCTGTGTGCCTGTGTTAAGAAAAAAGAAAGATCTCAAATCAATAACTTACCTTCCACCTTTAGACACTGGAAAAAGAAGAGCAAACCAAACCTAAAGCAAGCAGAAGGAAGGAAATAATAAAGATTGGAGCTGAAATTAATGAAGTAGAAAATAGAAAAACAATAGAGAAAATCAATAAAAACAAAAGCTGGTTCTTCTAAAAGATAACAAAATGGACAAACCTTTAGCTAGACTGACCAAGATAAAAAGAGAAAAGACTCGATTTTAAAGAAGCAGAAATGAAAGAGAGGCTATAACTAACAACTTTATGGAAATAAAAAGGATTATAAAGGAATGCTATGAAAAATTGTCCAACAACAAACTAGACAACTTAGATGAAATGGACAAATTCCTAGAAATACATGAACTACTGAAACTGACTGAAGAAGAAATAGGCAATCTGAATAACATTAACAAGTAAAGAGAATGAATTAGTCATCAAGAACTACCCACAAAGAAAAACCTAGACCAAGATGGCACCAATGAATTATACTAAACATTGAAAGAAGACCAAGTCTTCACAAACTCCTCCAAAAAACAGAAAAGGAAGAAACACTTCCCAACTTATTTTACAAGGCCACTAGTACCTTGATTTCAAAAATATATTTTTGATGACAAAAACATCAGAAGGAAAGAAAGCTACAGATCAATATCATTTATGAATATAGACACAAAATCCTCAACAAAACACTGGCAAAACAAATCCAGAAAAATATAAAAAAGAATGCACACCATGGCCAAGTGAGATATTCCTAGGAATGCAAGGTTAGTTTAATATCCAAAAATCAACTAGCTACTGAAATGAGATTCTTCTTATGACTGATAAGGATCTGCCTGAGATTCACTCCTGGAATGGGTAAGAATAAGGCCACAAAATTAGTTTAAAGGGGTCACAGACGTGAGAAAGACTACAGTTGCTTAAGAATTATACTCTCTCAAGGCCAGGCTCTTTCTCTATCTGATGAAGGTCAAATTCCCCCAAGATGCCTGATCACATGTCCTATCCTGGACGAGCGAGGTGTGGCAGCGCTCCCAGGTTCCATCTTCACACAGAGGAGGAGTACATTAACCCCACAGTGTGGCCACCTTCTTAGAGGTGATCTGGTCCCCCCACAGCTTCCTCAACACCTTTCTATCAGAGTCTCATCAGCATTTTACCTCGTTGTAAAAGAGTGCACTCAGCATTAGTTCCCCTGCTCCCCTACTCTGCAAAGGAGAAGAGCAGCATCCTTACACGTGTAAGGGCACAAAGACAGAGGGGACTCAAAGAACGAGGAGGAAGAAGTGCACTGCAGCTGCAGCCGGCCGAGATGGGGAGAGCCCCATGAGAGGGTGAGGGTGGACAGTAGTCAGTTCATGCAGGGCCAGGGACCATGGGCTTAAAGAGTTCTGGTGGTCCAACAACAGCAGTGGAAGTCACCAAAGAGCTTTAAGCTAGATGGTTTAAAATCCCAATAACTAAATTTAATTGGCAGTTAGGAAACTTTTAGAAAGACTGAAAAGAGTATTGTGAGAAAGCTCATGATTAAAAAAAAAACATGTTTTAATTTTTACATGCAATTTTCATGGTTTAAAATTCCTTTATATCTTATCCTATCATGTCTTAAAAACCCTTTGTGTGTTGTGGGACAATCTTGCTACAGCTCATGAGATGCTGTACTATGTATATTAGTGTTTCTTTGATTTAAAAATTCCTGAAAAGTACTTTCCTTGTTTAATTTTCTGTTTGTATAATCATCATTCTTTTAAAATCTGACAGCTTCACATTCTCAAAGGATGATCAACACCGTAGCTAAACCAAACCCCAGGCAACAAACAAGGAAATCCACGTCTTTGTTTCAAGTGATCAAACCTTGGAACATGAAATTTTCCTGGAGTCATCACCTTTTAAGGTTGGGTGGAACTTTAGAAATCATCTGGTGAAAACGTTTTATTTCACAGGTGAGGAAACTCAAAGCTAGAGAGCCCTGTAGCCGCTTCGCACCCAGCTAGTGCAGCCCAGCTCAACTCTGGGTCTCCTCACCCACACAGGGCTCTTTCACTGTATTTTTTTTAAATTATAGACTACAAATGACCCAAAGACCAGAGTTTATAAATCTTGGAGTTTTCTATATGTTTTAATATGTAAGTTTTTTGTATATTAAGAAGTAATATCCTTCTCCTGCAAATGTATTATGTTGACTGGCGTATATATTCAAGAATATCTGATAAATTCAAGGTAAATCGGTTAAGACATGCATAATTCAGTGGGAATCTCAATGTTTAGGGATAAAAAAATAGATGTGACTATGTTGAATTCAGGTGCACTTAAATAAATAGCTAATAATAAATAGAATATACTTTTCCAAATGCTGATCTAGATGACAGTTTCTAAATTCTTTTCCAGCGCTCTGATTTCTCATATCTGGCAGAAATATTCAGTTGGCACAGAAAAATAGAATTGAACCTCTAGGCAGTGATGAGGTGATGGTGCTACTAGTATTTGGGGGATATTTTTTTTTCTATCAGCTACTCTATCTTGAATTATAGTGACTCAGCTAGGACCAAAATTTTGAGGAGTTGTAAACTGACGTGGATAATCTTATTAGAGCTCAAAGAGAAATAACTGGTCTGGAGTAATGGATTCAAGCTTGAATGCATCCAGACCTCCTCTGGAGTAAATTATACTTTGGCACTTTTTTGTATTGAAGAGCTTTGAGAATACACTCACAGCATATGAACTTGCAATAAAACTTTAAATTCTGACAAACAAAATGACAAATCAAAATTGTTGCAGCTTTTATGAGATACTTAACCCACGGCTGACGCACTCAGGGCAGTGGTGAAAGCAAATGGCCTTGCTCAAAAACCACTCGGAAGATTCTTCATCTTAGACCAGATCTGGAATCTCAAATGCTTTAGTCTGAATCAGTGAGCAGGGTTTTCCCTAAACTGTTTAAGTAGATTATACTGGATTCTTCATTATTCTTTTCTAAAGCCGTGTTTACTCACCACAATGAACTCTTCGTAATGCCAGCTTGGCTTTCTGTCGACTCGTCAAACCCGTGGAAGGACGCGGAGTGACAGCAGCACGGTGAGCCGCGTCCTGTGAGACCCGACTCAGAACTAAGTTCCACTTGGTCACTCATTTATGCCTTTACTTTTTGGATGTTCTGAACAGCCAGATGTTATAGCCTCTAATATCAAGAGCTATAATAGAAAAATTTGATAATTTTATTAAGTGCTCTTATTCATATGTTTGACATTTAAAGACAAGAAAAATTCTGCCAGTAAACTTTTGCTTTTAAATCTTCCCTTCTCTAGCTCTTAAGTTTAGTGATTAATTTCAGGTTAGTTTCCTTCTGACAACAATGACCTTGATGTCAGATCTGAGAATCTTTCTTCTGCAGGCGCCCTCTCCCTGCGGCATCACAGTCTAATGTGGGTAGATTGCTCAGCTACCCTAGTTTGTCAGCTTCCCAACATTCAAGTTCTTCAGCCTCTGAAAGACTTTGGATGCTACACATAGAAATTGGTTTCATTTATACACAAAATGAAATCTGGACATTTTCATCACCTTTACAACAGGTGTTGTACCCCACACCCACCTACCACGATGGAGACAGCACTTGCTAAGAGAAACCAAGGAGGATCTAGTAATTAGCAGACTGAGGAGTGTGAACTAGGGCTCCTACGGGAAATCTGCATGACTCAGCTTTCCCTTCTCTCCTTGTTTAGCTGGGCTTAGTTGGGTTTGAGAACAAGGGAACCCTGAGTCTACCAACCGTAGCTGTGCTGTGTCTTAATGGCAGCAGAAGGAAGTGGAAATGTTTAGATGAGTGAGAAAATAGGAATAGAAAATTTGAAGTAATTGATCAAAATGCAGACAAGACCAATACATATTTATCAAGTCAAACCAAATGTCAGACTGCTGAATTAGTTGGCATTTGATTTTGGAATTTGCATCCCAACACTTAGCAGCAAGTGCCCTCTTTGGAGTGGCATGTTGCGCTGCTGTGTGAGCACGCAGACATCTGTGTTAGATGCATCTGGGGAACGCCTTGTTTCTCCTGGATGCACAGTACTGTGATGCACTAGACTACGTGTGCAGTGGGACACACACTGTTGAGTGTTTCTTCTCTGGGTGATGAGGTAGGCCGTGTGCCATCAGGTGCACCCTCCACACTTATGGCACGTCATTCACCTCGCCTCTGAGACTTTCTCTTTGCTTTGGGATGAACACGCTAACCTTGGTTATGGTGAGAATACCAAGTGCTGGTTTTATCTTTTCCTTAATGACACAAAAATCAACCCAGATTCAGTTTGCAGATTTTCTTAGCAAATCAAGATTAAATGCATGGCCTGGTGTGAAATCACATATGGTCACAAATAAACCCTAAGTTTTAGCATATTGCTAAAATACTCTCTTCTTCATCTCCATATGCATCATTCCTCTGACCAGCGTCTCTATTGAGTACAGAGAATCTGAACCTGATTCTTATATGTGTACTATGATGTCTGTTAACAGAATTCCTATTCCCCATTTAAGAGAAGAGGAAAGTGAGTGGTCAAAAGGATAAATGATGTACCCAGGTGATAGAGCCACTCTGAATCCAAGCCCTACCCCTACCTGTTTCTCCTCCAGGCACCATGAGGTCCGGAGAGGGAGAAGCTATCATTGCCGCCCATGTTCCAGGCCTAGACGACTGACATGCCAAATGTTGCTGATGGAATTGTTGGTCCCACTTCTGATGACCTTGTGGTTATGTTATACCTGCGCGTTTTCACCATGACTTCACTGTGGACACAGGCTACTTCATCACCCCTGGACTTTGAGCTTGGCCACATGACTTACTTTGGCTAAAGCAATGCTAGTGGGTGTGATGCGAACAGAGACTTGAAGTGTGTTTGTATGGGTGCACTGGCCTTCTTTCCTTTGTCATCACCATTAGGAAAATGTAGCCTGAGCTCAAGAACAAGACACATAGAGTGGCTTGAATTAGGCCCAAAGGCTGTCGCCAAGCCCAATGTCCAGCCAAGGCCGGCCAAGACACAGCTGACCCACAAATCCATGATGCAGAAAGAGCTGAATTTGTGGAATGTTGGAGAGGATCTGGAGAAAAGGGAACCCTTATATACCACTGGTGGGAATGCAAGCTGGGGCAGCCGCTATGAAAAACAGTATGGAGACTTCTCAAAGTATTGAGAATAGATCTGCCGTATGATCCAGATATTCCACTGCTGGGTATTTATCCAAAGATCTTGAAATCAACAATCCAAAGAGATTTATGCACCCCTGTGTTCATTGCAGCATTATTTACCACAGCCAAGACATGGAAGCAACCCAAGTGCCCTGGTATGGATGAATGGATAAAGAAGATGTGGTATATATATACATAATAGAATACTACTCAGACATAAATAAAGACAAAATCATCCCATTTGTAACAACATGGGTGGACCTTGAGGGTACGATGTCAAGTGAAATAAGCCGTACAGAGAAAGACAAACACTGCATGATTTCACTCATATGTGGAAGATAAATAAACACATGGACAAAGAGAACAGATTAGTGGTCACCAGAGGGGAAGGGGGTTGGGAGTGGGTGAAGAGGGTAAAGGGGCACATGTGTATCATGACAGATGATAATTAGAGCATCGGTGGTGAGCACGAGGCAGTCTATATGGACACTAATAAATAACAATGTACACCCAAAATTATACAGTTATAAACCCTTATGATTTCAATAAAGTAATTGGAAAAAATTTAATTTAATTTAAAAAAAGAAAAAAAGAAAGGTCTAAATTTGTAGTTGTAAGCCATTCAGATTTCAAGGTTGATTGTTATGCAGCATTATTGTGGCAATAACTAACCCACATGTCAGACCATGGAGTATGATGGAGGTCATGTGAAGGGGGAGCTGGAAGAACAATTCGCGGATCCCAGCAAGGAATGAGGTTAATTACTGAAGTTTCCCTGAGAAGAGCCTTTACTTCCATCTCCTCCAAATCACTCTAAATCAGACTAAATAAGTTAATAGTGACTATGCCTCAATGTACTGAGATAAAAAGCATCTTAAATCTTCTAATGTTGAAGTCTGGTGAATACAGACCAACGCCATCAATGCTCCAGCGGAACTTACCTTAGCTGTAAACACTCACCTGGGTATAAGGATACTCACACAATTATCTCAAAGGTGTTTGAAAGCATTCAGGATTTTAGACAGCTTGCAAAAAAAGAAAAAAAAAGTGTTTTTAAGTGACTTAAATCTTGAGAGGCTATTCCCTGTAAGGAAAGTCTAGATCAAACTGTCCTCAAAGTGCCCAGAGCGCAGGCCGTGACTGTTGGCCCCCGGGAAGTGTCTGGGAAAGAGTAACCTCAGGACTGAAGTTTCAGCTTGGTTTTAAAGTAGGAATAAAAATAAAAAAGAAACAAAACTGAAAAACAGCTATGAAGAGATGTCCTACTTCGCAAAGGAACAGGGAGACTTTCTCGTCTTCCTGCCCTCACACAAACATGTCTCAACGGACACGTCTCCTGGTCCCCTCCATTTCAGCTGCAGCGCCTCTTCTGCCCTGACGTTACTCCACACCCCGGATTCCATCCCCTCTCCCTCACCGCTCAAGCTTTCCTTCGCTACTCACACTCTTCCCTCCATCTATAAACATCTTCTATTTTCCCATCTCAAGTTCATAAAACCTCTAGCTAACTTGCAATTTGCCCATTCCCTTTAGAAACCTGCGTCTCCCAAAATAGGCTGCACTCACCCCTTTACTTCCTCCTCCACCTGCTCATCCCTTTACTCGTTACACAGATTTCCACCGGGCATTCCTGCGGTGGCCCCTCCTCATCTGCTTGCACGTTTCTTGCCCTCTGTCCTCCCCTTAAATGTTACATTTATAGATTTCCATATCACCCTCTTCCTTTCTTACTTTACACTGTCAGTTTCCATAACTTCGATTCCATCACAGCACTCATAGGTCCCAAATGCACATCCTCTGCCTTGAACTTCAGACCAGCGTCTCCTGTTGTACCTGGACTTCCCTAGTTGAAAGTCCTTCAAACTTAACAAGTCCAAAAATAGAACTCATAATCTAAACATTATACCTGTTTCTTCTATTCTATGTCCTATTTTGTATCTCTGCCAAACATCACAGAAACTGCTTCTGAAATTGTGGGGCCATCTGACCTCTCTGTATCTTTCTTCCTAAAATTCAGTCAATCATCAGAGCCTGAACTTTTATTTCAGAACATTTCATAATCTGTGTCCTTCTCCCTTTCCTGACCACCACTTCTCTAGGCCAGGCCTTGCCTTTGGATGTTACCTCCCAACAGAGTGTGTCCCTCTGATCTTGTACCACCTCATCCATCTTCTACAACTTTTGCCAAAATGATAGACCTACAAGAAAAGTCTGATTTTGACATCCCTACTTTGCATCCTTAAAAGCTTCCTCATTATCTTTAAGATTATTTCAAGATTCTTGGTTGTGTGCTGGCACCGTGTGGCTTCATTACTCTCACTAAAAACCTCCAGTGAATCACTACATATGGAAGTCTTGCCAGTTCCTGGGACTCACTGTACTTTCTTAGACCTCCAGGCCCTAGCATGCTATTTTCCCTGTCCAGCACACCCACCATCATCATCTTTAGATCATTACAAGTTGTGATCACCAACTGATAGTTGCATTGTCGTAGGAAATTTACACACGTTATTTCCATTTCTCACAGCAACCATACAAGTAGTCATCACTACATTTTAAAGATGAAGAAGGAGTTTAATTACTTACATAAAGTTAAGCAAATAGTGAGAAGCAGAATCCAAACACAGCTTACCTCTGGGTGCTTCTCAGTATATCACCCTGTCCCTCAATTAACTAATATTCAGCTTTCAAAACTCAACTTGTACATCATCTCTTGGTAGACTTTAACTCTTCCTGTCCTCTCCCCGCCCCCCTGCACAGGTTGCCCTGCTCCGTGCTTCTGTCGCCTCTGAGCTCTTTCCTCATCACATTGGAGAAGAACGTGCTCTCAGAACACTAAGCTTCCCTGCAAGGTGTCACTTCAGGCTGCACTGAGCACTGAACTTATCCTCCCGCCTGGGCCTCATCACACAGAGGGTCACCTGAGGGCAAAGTCTTGTCTTTCTATTCTATCCAGAAGATAATTATTTTAGCATTTACATGTAATTAACAAAACTGCATTTGTTAATTTATCTTTCATTTGTCTATTCACTTATTCTCTGATGTCTGGTGAGTGGATGAATATTGGAGTGAGTGAGTGAATTGTGTTAGTTCTAACTCTTACTTCTAGGCCTTGGGAAAATAATTTAGCAGTTGTGGACTTCAGTTTCCTTTTATTTATAACCAGGGAAATCGTCCAGATGTTTTCTAGTGTTTTTTAAAATTTTTATGTTTTATTAATTTAGGAAATGCCATTACATTTAATTTAATAAAAGGCAATATTCTAGTTTACTTGAGAGTTGAAAAAAATCAAGGGCTTTCTGCTTTCCCTCTAAGATCAGGAACAAGACAAGGGCGCCCACTCTCACCACTCCCATTCAACATAGTACTGGAAGTCCTGGACACAGCAATTAGTCAAGACAAATTTTAAAAAGGCATCCAAACCAAAAAGGAAGAAGTAAAATTGTCTCTGTTTGCAGATGACATGATCTTGTATACAGAAAATCCTAAGGACTCCACCAAAAAACTATTAGAATTAATAAACAAATTCAGTAAAGTTGGAGAATACAAAAATCAATATACAAAAACCAGCTGTGTTTCTACACAGTAACAATGAACTATAGGAAAAAAAATAAAGAAAACAGTCCTATAGCTTTAACAGAATAAAATACCTAGATAAAGAATAAGAATAAATTTGACCAAGGAGGTGAAAGACCTGTACATTGAAAACTGTAAAGACATATGTTGAAGGAAATTGAAGAAGACACAAACAAATGGAAAGATAGCCCATGTTATATTGACTGTAAGAGTTGATATTGTTAAAATGTCCATACTACCCAAAGTCATGTTTAGAGTCAATGCTATCCCCATCAAAATTCCAATGACATTTTTCACAGAAATGGAGAAACAATGCTAAAATTTGTATGGAACCACAGAAGATTGCAAATAACCAAAGCAATCTTGAGAAAGAACAAAGCTGGAGGCATCACACTTCCTGATTTCAAACTATATTACAAAGCCATAATAATAAAAACAGGATGTTATGGGCATAAAAACAGACACACAGACCAATGGAACATAATTGAGAGCCAGAAATGAACCCCTGCATACACTCAACTAATATTTGAAAAGGGAGCCAAGAATACTCAATGGGGAAAGGATAGTCTCTTCAATAAATGGTGCTGGGGAAACTGGATATTCACATGCAGAAGAATGAAATTGCACCCCTATCTTACATGACTCACAAAAATTAACTCAAATTAGGGGCCGGCCCAGTGCTGCAGCGGTTAAGTTCGCACGTTCCCCTTCGGTGGCCCCGGGTTTGCCAGTTGGGATCCCAGGTGCAGACATGGCACCGCTTGGCAAGCCATGTTGTGGCAGGCATCCCACATATAAAGTAGAGGAAGATGGGCACGGATGTTAGCTCAGGGTCAGTCTTCCACAGCAAAAAGAGGAGGATTGGCAGCAAATGTTAGCTCAGGGCTAGTCTTCCTTAAAAAAAAAATTAACTCAAAGTAGGTTAAGGACTTAAATGTAAGACCTGAAACTATAAAACTCCTAGAAGAAAACGTAAGGAAAGAGCTCCTTGACGTTGGTCTTGGCAAAAATGTTTGGATATGACATCAAAAGCACAGGCAACAAAAGCAGAAATCAGTGAATGGGACTACATCAAGCTAAAAAATTTCTTTACAGTACAAGAAACAATCAACAAATGAAAATAAAACCTATGGGATGGAAGAAAATATTTGCAAACCATCTATCTGATAAGGGGTTAATATCCAAAATATATAAGGAACTCATACAACTCAATAGCAAAGAGACAAATCATCTGATTAAAAAATGGGCAAAAGGCTTGAAAAGACATTTTTTCCCAAGAAGACATACAGATGGCCAACGGATGCATGAAAAGGTACTCAACATTACTAATCATCAGGGAAATGCAAGTGAAAACCACAATAAGATGTCACCTCATGCCTGTTAGAATGGCTACTTTCAAAGACAAGAGATAACAAGTGTTGATGAGGTTGTGCTCTGTTGGTGGGAATGTAAATTGGTGCAGTCACTATGGAAAACAGTATGGAGGCTCCTCAAAAAATTAAAAATAGAACTACCATGTAATCCAGAAATCCCACTTCTGGGTATTTATGCAAAATCACTATCTCACAGAGATACCTGCTCCCCGTGTTCACTGCAGCATTATTCACAATACCTAAGAAGTAGACCCAACCTAATTGTTCTTTGATGAATGAATGGACAGAAAAAAAAGTGATGTGTATATATATATAATGGGATATTGTTCAGCCACAAAAAAGAAAGAAATCCTGCCATTTGCAACAACATAGACGGACATTGAGGGCATTATACTAAGTGAAATAAGTTAGACAGAGAAAGAAAAGTACCATATGGTCTTTCTTATATGTGGAATCTAAAAAAGCCAAACTCATAGAAACAGAGCAGATGGGTGGTTGCCAGGAACTGGGGTGCGGGGGAAATGAAGAGAGGTGGGTCAAAGGTGCAAACTTCCAGTTATCAGATGAGGAAGTTCTGGGGAGCTAAGGCACAGCATGTTGACTATAATTAACAATGCTGTACTGAATAGTTAAAAGTTGGTGAGAGAGTAACACTTATTGTTCTCATCATAACAACCACCGACAATGATAATGATGTGACGTGAAGCACGTTTCAACTAACCTTATTGTGGTAAACATTTCGTGTATCAAATCATCGCCTTGTACACCTTAAATTTATATAACGTTGTATGTCAATTGTATCACAATGAAAGTAGAAAAATCAATGGCTTTGTAAAATTGAGTAACAATTACACACAAAAAGAGAGAATGGTATGATGACTTGAAGACATTTTGATTAGTTTGTAATATTTGTTAATGTTAATAATACCACATCAACTCAACAGATATGTACTGAATATTAATAAAGAGTAACACAATGATATCAGATTAATTCTGAGTCCTAAAAACATATCTTTCTGAATATATAGTACCAGTACTATTTCACTTAAAATGAATTTTTAAATAAAAAAATCTATGTAGAAGAAAAGTGGAGTAGAGCCAAAAGCCATAAATAATACTCCTTGACGTAAGGCCTGAAGCGAACTGAGCCTGCCCCTGATTAGACTCCAATCATTGCCAGCATTAGTCCAAAAGTCTCAATTCATGAAGTCCTCATATATTTCTGGTTATTATTTGAGAAAACAAAAGCTTCTCCTTGGAAAAGGACGAAGTACATATTTAGTGATTCTGAAATTGGACTTGCCGAGTGTGCTTATTTTTGTCCAGATGTAGTCAAACTGAAATGTTGTGCCTCCTTCCCTAAGGCACCCATTCTTGTTTGTCTACAGAAATTGGATTTGAACTTTTTTTTTCTGGCCATGGGTTTGGAATTCTATGTTGTTTTAAAAAGTGGAATTAAAAGAAATACAAGTAAATTCTGTATTAAGAGCAAGTGTGGGAACCCAGCTGACTACCTTGTGTCTGGACTCTTCAAGGACAGTGATACACACACGATGTTGGACTAGACAGGGGGCAGACGTTTCTAAATCACACAACGTGATTTGGTTCTGAGCCACTGCATGCTCAAAGCCCCTTCGTTCCTTCCCTGGAAATGTTGTATAATAGTTTCTGCTATAAATTTATAAGTTTGGTTTACAATTCTGCTGGGAAACCTTGAATGTTTTTATTATAAATTTAGACTGCTCTTCCCAAGAGAACCCAATAAATCCTAGAAAAACAAGATCAATTCAGACTTGCCTTTTGCGTGCACTCTCCACTCAGGGACAGCAACCTAACCTAAGACACGTGCTGCTGAGGTTGGAGGAAAAGAAGCACCCCCCTACCCCACCTGCACCAGAGAGCATCAGTGTTGGATAGTAAAGCTCCACGTCCTACATTTGTGCTCCGCCAACTTGTCAGAAAGTGTGGGTCAAATTACAAAAAGAAAAAAAGGAATCCCAAAAGCTTTCCAAATTGCAGGTCAGTTTTGTTCATTATTTCTTTATACACTACTGAAAATAGAATCAATGAATTCTTATTTTCTTAATCATTTTTTATTGTGTCTTTACATTTCAGATCAATTTTAAAAGCTATCCACCTACCCAGTAGAGAGGGAAATATTTGCTTTCCAATCTGAAAAGAGAGAAGAATGGAACAGAGGCTGAATGGAACATGAGTCCAGTATCTTGAAGTGTTGATTACATAATTGGTGTTCACTTGA
The DNA here is from genome assembly GCF_037783145.1 of Equus przewalskii. NCBI lineage: Eukaryota > Metazoa > Chordata > Mammalia > Perissodactyla > Equidae > Equus > Equus przewalskii. The sequence continues at coordinate 108,591,908 of NC_091834.1, forward strand.
AGGGTTTCCAGGTGGCCACATAGCAACTCACTTTCTGTGAGACATGAGTCACCACAGCAGGAGGCCAAGCTGTCTGAAGACCAGACATAACTCCCAGCCCCTCTACCCCGGTGCTGCCACATGTGCTATCACTCATCTAAAAGTGACTTTTGAAACCATTTTCTGCTTCCTGATGTTATAGATATCTGCCTGCTGGACAGAAAGAGCCCCAAAGTATTTGATTGTCATATCATAAGAAAGCATAATTTAGTAAACAATATCTGTGATCTTCTACTGTGCACACAGCGATGTGGGTTTCATAGAAGATGCTAAGAAGTAATACACATTGTTACTGTCCTCAAGGAGCTTAAAATTTAATTTGGGAGTTAAGACAAAAGTACAAAAAGTTAAATAGCATCGGAATTATACTGAGAAATAATCTACAGCACAGTAGATTCTTGGGGGCAAGAGCAGTCAGGGAAATGCCTGTGCTCTCTCCTTAGAGAGACAGGGCCTACACCCTATTCCTTTCGTGGCCAAGAGAGTGTGGAGAAGTTCAATCCTAAGGTTGCTCTCAAACACAGTTGAGACTGAGTAAGGGCAACTGAGAAGAGATTTATTGAAGATACAGCCTAATCTGTAGACCAACTCAATCACCAGAGATAAACAGGGGAAGAGACAATTGGGAAGAGCTCTCCTGGGATCAGAACACATTTCGCATGCTGACCTCCAGAACCATCCCTCACAGGAGCCTGAATTTCGCTGGATCAGTCTGTAAGGCAGTTTACACCCCTGGGCATTGCTGGAAGCAATACAGCAGTCCGCAGCCAACAGAGGCCCGAACAAGCAGGAGGCAGCCATTGATGAGGGCCCAGCTAAAGCAGCTGTGGCCCAGTGACTGTGGGCATACCCAGGGTTTTGTTTATTTGTAAAGATCGATAAAGTAGAAAAAGCTCTAGCTAGATACACAAAAACTAAAAAGTATGTGTAAATGACCAACACCAGGAATGAAAAAAAGGAGATCACTAAATCCTATAGATATTAAAAGAATAATAAAGAAATACCAGAAAAAGATCATGTGAACGTACTTAAATGAATTAAAAATTCCTTGAAAGGCACAAACAACAAAAGTTCAGACAAGAGGAAATGAACTACCTAAACATCCTACATCTAGTAAAGAAATCAAATGTGATAGTTGAAAATGTTTTGTATAATAAAACTCCAGCGATAGAGGTTAGGGGTTTATTAGTAGAGTTAAGAGACTAGGGGTTAGGAGTTAGAAGGTTAGGGGTAAGGGGCTAGGGGGCTAGGGGTTAGGACTTAGGGGATTGGGACGGGAAAAGGGATAGAAGTTGGAGACAGGATTTGAACACTTGCTCAGGGCTGGGGGTCAAGGCTGGGCCAGGGTGAGGGTGAGAGCCAGGGAGAGGGGTAGGGTCAGGGTCAGAGTCAGGGTACACGGTAGGGGTAGGGTTAGGGTCAGGGTCAGGGGTAGGGGTAGGGTCAGGGTGGGGGTAGAGTTCAGGTTTTGGGTTTGGGTTAGGGCTTGGACTGGGGCTAGGGCTGAGATTAGGGTGAGGGGTGAAGGTGAGGGTGAGGGTTAATTCTAACATTTAAAAACTGGAAGATTACAGACGAAGTTCCAGGTGTCTAGATTTTTTGTATGAATTGAGAAGATCTGGCACCTGCGACAGTCCCTCAAGGCAACACTCTTCTGGAGCTGAGCTGAAGCCACTCTCTGGACAGAGCTTGTGCCCCAGCTTGCCACAGCCCCTGGCCCAGGCCTTCCCCTGGAGGCATCTGAGCTTGCAGTCCTCCCCTAGCCCCATAGAGCTTCACTTCTTCACCTGGAACACAAAGACCACAGCAGCGTTCAGCCTGGGCTGGTGGGTTAGATGGACTGGGAATGAAGCCCTCAAAGCAAGGCTTCATTGCATGCCGCAGAAGGAGCTGAGAAGGGGGCAGGTGGGTGAGGCCTGGGACCAGGGGCTCTGGGAAGTATCCCCAAGGAACGCTATGTCTTCTGACTCCAAACCTGCACCCTAACCTCCTGCCCGTCTCCCACTCCCTCATGCATCCCTGCAGCCAGGCGTCCCACAGACCCCAGGTGTGCTCGGGGCCAACACCACGGGGTCAGCACCAAAGGCACCGGCAACAGGTGCCTGTCAACGCTCCATCTCCAGCCACTCAGAGAGCACAGCGCCCTGTGAGGTGGCCACTGTCAGACCATTTATAGTGAACAACTGAGCTTCCAAAGGGACAAGGGATGTGTCCAAGGTCATGCAGACTTGGAAGGCTCAGAAGCCAGGTCTGCTGGTCCCTCTTCCACAAGGAGACAGACAGCCTCAGGCAATGACAATCAGGTGAACTAAGCACAGAGTGGGCTGTGTGTATCCTGGTGGGGGTGGGGGTACCGGACAGGCAGGTTCGGGATCAAACGCCCAGAAGACCAGACTCACAGGGTGAGTCTGGAGAGTAGAGGCAAAGCCCTCCTGCTGGAGGCCCAGCTTGTGCAAAGGCCTGGAGGTGCTGCATCATGAGAAACATGGCTTATATGTGACGGAAGCCACTGCCCTCACATGTGGAAGACCCCGGACTCCCCCTCCTCCCAGCTTGACCCCGGATCTGGCAGCTCTGCTTCCATTTCTCTCTCTGTCTCGCCTCCTCCTGCCGCCCTGAGGTGCAGCCCCTGAGCTGACTCCTCAGCATCCTGCACTTTCCACATTGCCCTGTCTTGGCTCAGACACAACAGGTGGATTCCCTCCCTTGAAGTGATACTTAACTTTCTCATCACGAGGGATGCCATCATGACATCGCGTCAAAGTTTAAGAAAAATTAAAATTGAAAAAGAATACAGCCTGTTAATGGTCTAAATGAGCAGAGATTGAGAGAAGGTCCCTCAGTTCCTGGTGATGAAGGAACCCTGGTCCCAGAGGGAGGGAGGGAGGGGGTGAGCTTGGCCCCATACGACTGTGGGTAATCCTTTCATCTAGTCAGGGGTTCAGCCATCATCACACTTTTCTGGGTCCCTTTCTGTACCTGGCCCAGAGCCTCCCAGAACTCACAGGCTGGAAGGTCATCAGAGTGTGATCACAGCGCTGGGGGCCCCAGGTGAGGCCAAAGGGGCTGGAGGGCGTGGGTATCAGGAATGGCTTCATGGAGGAGGAGGTGAGATCTGAGCAGGGTTTGCAAGCACAAGCCATCGTATAAGCAAACCAGGGCCTGGCACAGGGTAGGAACCAAATCCAGGATGAATGAGTGAGAGAGTGAATGAATCCACCTAACAGACAGCAGGAGGGGCAGCCAGCACAGGCGAGGCATGAGACCCCAGGCACTGCGGGTCACATATGGAGGGGCTGCCATGGGGCGCCCACCTCGCCACCTCTATGGCCGTACTGCTGCCACAGCAGCCGTGCTCTGGCCACTCAGGAGCCCCGGTCCGCCCCCTGCTCTGGGACACTGCTCATCATTCCAGCCACACCTGCATGTGTTGCCTCTGTGTCCCCATGTGTAAGTGTCCCAGCCTCTTGGGGGCTTGTGGAGGGGGATCAGTGTGCAGCCCAAGGCTGAAGGCTGGAGGGAGAGGATGGCGAGGATCCAGGGGGTGGGGTGCATCGGCAGGCAGGGTGTGGGAAGCCTTGCCCTGGGCTGAGGATCCCGCCGGTGGGGGGTCCCTCACCCACAGGGGTTTCATGGAGAGGAGGCAGTTGTGGGGCGAGGGCTGACTCCGTTTGGAACACGACAACTTTGAGACACTCAGGGGACACTCAGACAGAGAAGTCTAGGAGGAGCTGGAAGTGGGGGTGAGAGTGCGACAGAAGGTCAGCATCGGAGCTTGAGACCCAGTGGAGATGCGGCAGAAGGTAGTGGAGGGGCTGGAGGACGTGAGGACGACCTTTAACTGGGGTTGGCGAGGCGGAGACTGCTGTGTTGGTTTCACAGCCTCCTGGTGCCTCACACAGCTTGGCCCAGGGAGGCCATTCAATAAACATGCACTGACTTCACCCAAATTCGCCCACTTCTACTTTAAATCATGGAATTAGCTGAACTCAGGTTAATTAGCTAGAAAGGTGGAACTAAGGATTACAAATAAAAGGGAAACACAGACTCGAGATAAAACTAAGAATCCACTAATAGCTAACACTCAAACATGCAGCCCATTGTAGCCTCAGGACATTTGCACTTGCTGGTCTCATAGCCTGGAACACTCTACCCTCTACATCGCTTGCTCCCTAAACACCTGCGGGAATTTGCTCAAACGTCCTTCCTGACTTAATTTTTCTCCATGGTACCTATCAACTCCTGACTTTGTGCATATTTTACTTATTTTTTTCTCTGTCTTTCCCACTATGCTGTCAGCTGGATGAGAATGGAAAACTGCCTGCTTCACCCACTGCTCTGCCCGGTGTCCAGAGCTGGCCCAGCAGCAGGAGGACCTCAGTGACGTGCACTGGGCAAGTGAATGCTGCAGACCACACACAAGCACGTTTCTGGGAGTGCTCAGTGTTGTTCACTCATTTGCTGTTCATGGAACCCTGCTGTGTGCCCGGTCCTGCCTCGGGCTGGAGGCACAATGGCCGTGAATGAGACAAACTCTGCTGCCGCCATGGAGCTGACATCTGACATCGTGGAGGGGGTCAGAGAGTCAGCAGAGCATAGCAGGTCAGAAGGCAGAAATGCTGCAGAGGAAAAGCAGGGCTCGGGACCCGGAGGCAGGGGTGAGGGGACAGTGGTGGGAGGAGACGAGAAGGGTGGAGGCCCAGATGGTGCGGTGCTGGGGGCCCTTGTGGGGATGTTCCTCTGGGTGGGGAGAGTCACAGTGGGGTGTTGAGCTGGGGGCGGACCAGAATGCTGTGAGGGGAATTAGGGGGCAATGGAGGGAGACCGGGTGTGGAGGCTGTCACTGTGGAGGGAGGAGGCAGGGAAGGCTCTTCTGTGGAGGACACATTGGAGCTGAGCCTTGTCTGGATCATGTTTCCAGCTTCTGTGAAGCTGATGCTTTAACGTCTGTTCTGCGTACATACATGGGACATGCCTTGTCCCGAATCCTCTCAGCTCGGCCTCCTGCCTCCCTGTCCCTCACTCCACCCCCAGGAAGAGCCCTCCTTCGTGGGCCCACTTTCCAAATAAAAACCAACCCATCCAGGATCTGCCTACACCCCAAGCACCTCCTCTATTGGACACTCATACTCAGGGCCACTGCCCCTCTGCCCTTGTCACCCAGGGTAGGCACCAGACACCTGGGACAGCCCCACCCCTGCCCCAGAGCCTGTGAAGTTATTCAGATCAGCCAGTCCCGAGCCTGCTCGCCCGTCGTGCTGTGCATTCCTGCAGACTCACAGTAGAGGCTCCTGCCAGCAGCCCCGCTCCCTCTGCCTCCTGACCACCCCCCCCCCCCCCCCCACGCTTCCCACGTGGCCTTGCGTGGTGTGGCATGCCCCCTCCTCTGGGAACTGTGAGTAACCAAATATCCTGTCAATGGCATCGTTTCCTGATCTGTTGGCCTCACTGAACCTCTAATTTTCCATTAATACATCCTATTTTAAACCAGCCCTCGAACACTTTGCAGACACTTAGTGTAAACAAATGAAGAACAAACGAGCTACATACCCTTTCACAGCATCTTCAAGTTGAGTAGTTTAATTTACATTAGAGGTCCTTTTCTTGCTGGGGAGACAGGAACACAAGCATCTTATCAAGTTGAAGAACCCCCCAGTGGCCCCTGACGGCCTGGCTGGGGCTGGAGTGAGAGGCCGGTGGCCTCATCAGGCTGCCTAGAGTGCGGGTAGCATCCTTGCAGGACATACCCTGGGGCAGCTGGTTCCTCTGCACCCCACTGCTGCTGCTCGTGCTATGGGTGGAGCGGGAGGCCCCAGGGCCAGACTGGGGGTTGGGCTGGGGTGGCTGTCAGTCCTCGATTCTGGGCTGGGTAGGGGTTGGGCAGGCCCACTGTCCTTCAGCCCTGACTCCCGGTTCTCCCCAGGCCGCTGCATCTCTGCCTCGCAGAGCCAGGTGGGGACAACAGGCTCACTGTGGCTGCATCTCACTGGGAGTGCAGAGACTTCCCAGCAGCACCGTGCAGGTCGGGAAGAAACTGCGGCCATGGGTGTCCATGGGAGGGATGTAAGGTCTACATGGACAGTGTGGCCCTCCACCTGGGGCTTCTGGGTGATCAGGGTGAGGGAGGTTGCCATAATGTCATCGTCTCCTTCTTTGTAAGGAATCCTGGATCGCGTCCCTCCCAAAGCCCATGTTCTTCATGACGTGTGTCATCCAGGGGCCCGGCTGTCACAGGACAGCTCCCTGTATGGCCTGAGTCTCCCCCGCCTGTAGTGACCCACTGGTCCTTCAGGATGTCTCTCAAACTCCTCTTGATGGGCTCGAGGTCACCAGTTTTTCCAGGAGCCTCCTGCACTCACACCACAGGGGCATGGGAGGGTGGGTACTGCCCAGGCTCGCACGGGCCGCCACGCGGTCCCATAGTCCTCTCCTGGGAAGGGCGGGGATCCGGTGAGCATGACGTGGAGAAGCACACCGGGGCTCCAGACATCGGCCAGGGGCCATTGTAGTCCTGGCCCTGGAGGATCTCTTGGTGGTGCCCCAGGGGCTGCTGCAGCCCGTGCTCAGCCTCCCACCGAGGAACACAGTGCTGAGCTGGAAGTCTGCCAGTTTCACACTGAGCGAGACTGTGAGGCCGAGCAGGGACACTACTGTCACAACAGTCAGGGCACCAGTCACCCCAGGGACAGGAGTTGCTGTCAGGAGGCACCAAGTGCTCTGGGCTGCTGGAAATGTCCCATCTACTGACGTGGGTGGAGAATGCAGATGTCTACACTACATGAATCTAAACTGTGTACACACACACACGTGCATATGCATGCCTAGATATTTTGTGTGTCTTCTCTGTGTATAAGTCACAATTTTGAAATCGAAAAAATGAGCAATTGTTCAACAAAGTGATGGATTATTATTTTAACAATCCAAAGGAAACTTTTAATACAGATTCTAGCTGAAGAATTCAATTATAAGAAAATTGTATTTATATAACATTAGTATTTTTGAAGACTAGTGAGGTTTCTTTATAATTTTTTTAATTAAGATTATGATAGTTTACAACCTTGTAAAATTGCAGTTGGTACATTATTGTTAGTCATGTTGTGGGTACACCACTTCACCTTTTTGTGCCCTCCCCCCACCCCCCACCCCCCCTTTACCCTGGTAACCACTGATCAGATCTCCTTGTCTATATGTTAACTTCCACCTATGAGTGGAGTCATACAGAGTTCTTCTTTCTCTGTCTGGCTTATTTCACTTAACATAATACCTTCAAGGTCCATCCATGTTGTTGTGAATGGGAGGATTTTGTTCCTTTTTATGGCTGAGTAGTATTCCATTGTACATATATACCATATCTCTTTATCCAATCATCAGTTACTGAGCACTTAGGTTGGTTCCACGTCTTGGCTATTGTAAATAATGCTGTGATGAACATATGGATGCATGGGACTTTTGGAATTGCTGATTTCAGGTTCTTAGGATAGATACCCAGTAGTGGGATGGCTAGGTCATAAAGCATTTCTATTTTTAACTTTTTGAGAAATCTCCATACTGTTTTCCATAGTGGCTGCACCAGTTTGAATTCCCACCAACAGTGTATGAGGGTTCCTTTTCTCCACAACCTCTCCAACATTTGTCACTCTTGGTTTTGGATATTTTTGCCATTCTAACAGGTGTAAAGTGATATCTTAGTGTAGTTTTGATCCGATTATTCTCTTAAAAAGGGGAGAGCCCCCACTTTGCTCCTCACACTTCCAGGCCCCATTGTCACAGGTGGACAGCCCAGCCTCCCCTAGCAGTGCCTGATCCCCCCCCCATGCTCTGGCCAGCAGCAAATAAGACCCAAAGCATGGAGTCCCCAGCAACGTGTGTTCCAGCTGCCTGAATGGAAACTGCTTGTTCTAGAAGGACACTGGACTCTCTTGCCAATAATTCCAAGTGGGCATTGGTGCCCACCACATACACCCTGTGCTCACAGGTGACGGAAGACGGCAGAAACTTGTGCTGCCTCCTCACCCCAGGGGACAGGAGCATGGTGCAGACAGCCCCTGTCAGCTGGGCGACTCTCCAAGGCCACTCTCAGGGAGCTTGAAGGAAAGGAAGCCATGGACGGGGGGACGGGCAGCCCTGGAACAGTGGGAGAGGGAGCTTGTTCCTCCTTTTCCATTTCATCCCAGTCATGCAGGAGGAAAGCAGATGGTGCGTGCATGTGTGAGTATGTGCACGTGAATGTGTGTGTGCATGTGCGTACCTTAGTATTCATCTCCATCTCTCCCCTGGAGAAGCCAGCTGCCCTGCCTGTGAGCAGCCCTGTGGAGAGGCCCACGAGGTGAAGACCTCACAGCTCCTGCCACCAGCTGCACACGGGAGGTCACAGGTGGATTCCCAGCCCTGGGTCGATGTGGCCCAGCTGACATCCTGACCAACCCTGCGAGAGCCCTGAGTCAGAGCCACCAGCCATGCTGTCCCTGGGCTCCTGACCCACAGAGAGCAGATAATAAGCATCTGCTGCTGTAGCTGCTCAGTGTCGGGGTCCTTTGCACCTAGCTATTCCGTACAGCATTGTTAATTATAGTCCTTGTGCACCAAGCAGAGCAGGCTCCAGGGGAATGTTTGTGTGAAGCCATGACAAACTAGCCCCAACGTCACACACTGACAGCAACACGTGGCAGAGCCCCATTTGACCAAGGCACATTCAGAGGATGCCCTTGAACCCTATGGAGCGTCATTGCCAGTCCCAGGGCAGAAGGAGCACTGAATGATGTGAGGAGAATACTCAGAGAGGGCCTGGCAGAACCCTGGGGTGGATGATGCCGGTGTGCACATGCGGTCCTGGCCTCTGCATGGGTGGGGCATCAGGCAGCTGAGAGGGTCCTGGAGTCCTCTGGTCTCCAGCTCACGAGGATGAGAACCAGGAACAGGATGACTTTCCAAACTGGAGTGTACAGGTGCGAGTCACAGAAGCAGCCTCACACCTGTAACTCATGACTCATGGACTGTCCCCAGCAGGACTTCCAGAGCCAGGACAAGGCTTTCAATGTGCTCATGCTTAGGCCACAGAGGCCTCAGCTTGTGCGTGCCAGATGCAGGCCTGGAGAGGATGATTCTGGAAGGAAGAGTTTATCCGGGAGATGATGGCAGGAAGGTCGGGAAGCGAGAGAGGAAGAAACAGAGGCTAGTAACGGCTCCTATCAAGCTACCCACCACTGCAGGGCCCCCACTCTGGACACCCACCACTGTGGGCTACAGGAGCTTGGTACACAAGGGAGCCCTGGCAGCCAGGGCACAGCAGGCCGTTCAGAGCTCTCCCACCCCAAGGCGTGAGGCAGCTGGGGTACCGGCTGAAGGTGCTCCTGGGGGACAGCAAGGCTCCACCCTTGAGTCCATCACCCAGGGGGCCAAGGAGTCTCTAGCGGTAAGGAAAGTCTGCAGGCAGAGAAGTGCTGGCAGCTGGAAGTCAGGCCAGTGTCCACTACGGAAGCTGGGGCAAGGGGCTCTGGCAGCCATGCTCCTGGGACTAAGCAGGAGCCTCCTGCTGTCCTCCTTGTAACACAATGGACAAGTGAGACTTCACGTGGCCTTCGGAAGGTCAAGGGTGCAAGTGATCATTTTTGTCACTCTTATTTCACACCTCTGGTGGACCCTGCAGGCTGACTCCTCAGCATGTGTGCCAACCCCTCCTTCTGTGCTTGGCTGCATGGGAGTCTCTAGAAAAACTGAAATCTACATTTCCCTGACTCCTCTGCAGCTTGGGTTCTGCCAGTGTCCTCAGCTCCTCTGGACAGATGCCTGCCCGAGATTTAAAAGGTGGAAGTGAGAAACCCATAGTGGTGGAGGATGGGGCTCCTGGCTGGCAGGGAACAAAGGGTCTGGTTCTCCCACAGCAGCATGCTCCAGTGTTCGGCCTGAGCATCACAGGCAGTGGGGTTTCCAAGGTAACAGTCTTGGGCAGGGTTAGTGACTGTCCCGGTGATTGTTAGTGTTGTCCCTGGCCATGGGACATCCAACTTTGGTCCCCCAGTAGTCCTGGAATCCCAGTCTTGACTCCCATGAAGAAATTCCCCTCTGCTCAACCCAGAGTGTTTCTGTTATCTGCAACTAATCAGTGTGACTGGACAAGTTCAGATTCTGAAATCACCTCTATCATTTGTCTTGTGTGAAAAATGTACAGGAAAGCTTAAGTAAAATGGGTAAAAATCATCTGTAATCCCACTGCCTGGAGGTAATAACTGTGATATTTTTGCATGTTTACTTCTAGGCTTTGTATTCTATGCATTTTGTTATATAGTCAAAACGGCAATTTATATCATTCCATGCCAGCTTTGCTCACTTAACAGGGATTGTAAGTGTCCCAGTTGCCTTGTCCACGAGGCCTGTAGCAGCTTTCTAGACCAAGTCAGCTCCTTTCCACCTTTACTTTTTTTTTTTCAATCCACATTATTGATGTATAATTGACACACAAAAGCTGTGCTTATTTAACACATACAATTTGATGACTTTGGAGATAAGTATACATATGGCATATACATATAATTATATGCCATAAACATATCTACCACCTCGAAAAGCTTCCTCCACCCTTATTTGTTGTTTTTTTTTGTGTGTGTGATAAGAATACCTAAGATTTACACTCTGAATAAAGTTTTAAGTACACAACCTAGCACTATTACCCGAGGCACTCTGCTATACAGTAGGTCTCTAGGACTTACTCATCTTGAGTAGTGGAGACTTTGTGCCCTTTGACTAGTACCTCTCCATTTTCCCCTTTCTTCAGCCCCTGGTAACTGCCACTCTACTCTCTTCTGTGAGTTTGATTATTTTAGATTCCGCATGTAAGTGTTTGTAGTATTTGTCCCTCTATGTCTGGCTTATTTCACTTAACATAATGTCCTCCAGATTCATCCAAGTTGTTGCAAATGGCAGGATTTCTTTCTTTTTCAAGGCCAAATAATATTCCATTGTGTGTGTTTACCACATTTTCTCTATCCGTCCATCAGTTGATACACATTTAGGTCACTTCCATGTCTTGGCTCTTGTGAATAATACTGCAATGAACATGGAAGTGTAGACATCTCTTTGAAATCCTGATTTCAATTCCATTGGGTATATACCCAGAGTGGGATTGCTGATCATTTGTTAGCTCTATTTTAAATATTTTGTCTGGTCTTGGTGTCAGGGTAATACTGGCCTCACAAATGAGCTCAGAAGTGTTCATTCTTCTATTTTTCTGAAGAGTTTAGGAAGTTCTTCTTTAAATGTTTGGTAGAATTCACTTGTGAAGACATCTGGTCCTGGGCACACATTTTATGTTACTGACGTCACAATTCACATCTTTTATATTGTGCATCCATTAACAGACTTTTGTCATTATAGTTATTCTTAATACTTTTGTCCTTTAACTTTTATATCAGGGTTAAAAGTGACTTATGCACCACCATTACAGTATTACAATATTTTGTATTTGTCTATATATTTACCTTTTACCAGTAAGACTTACACTTTCATATGCTTTTCTGTTGCTGTTTAGTAGCCTTTCCTTTCAACTTGAAGTACTTCTCATAAGGCAGGTCTAGTGGTAACAAACCCCCTCAATTTTTGTTTCTCTGCGAAAGTCTTTCTCTCTCCTTCTCGTTTGAAGGACAGTTTCCCCAGGTATACTATTCTTGATTGGCAGGTTTTTCCCTCCAGCACCTTAAATATATCATCCTACTCTCTCCTGACCTTCAAGAGAAACCTTCAGCATATGACCTTCAGCATATTGAAAAATATGCTGATCATCTTATGGAGTCCCTTGTATGTGATGACTCACTCCTCTCTTGCTGTTTTCAAAATGCTCTCCTTGTCTCTGACTTTTGACAATTTAATTAATGTGTCTTGGTGTGGACCCTTGTTAAGTTCAACTTGGGGTCTTTTGGGCTTCATGAACCTGGATGTCCATTTCTCTACCCAGATTTGCAAAGTTTTCAGCTATTATTTCTTTAAGGATGCTTTCTGCCCCTTTCTCCTTCTCTTCTCCTCTGGAACACCCACTATATTATACTGGTTTTCTTTATGGTGTCCCTTAAGTCTTACAGTCTTTCTTCATTCTTTTTCCCTTCCTTTTCTTTCTGTTCTTCTGTCTAGGTAATTTCACATAACCTGTCCTTGGGTTCACTGACTCTTTCTTGTGCTTGATCAAGTCTGATGCTGAAGCTCTTTGCTGAATTCTTCAGTTCAGACATTGCATTCTTTAGGTCCAGAAAAGATGTATGCTTTGTTGTCCATCTGCATTCTCTTATAGCTCACTGAGCTTCTTTAAGATGACTGTTTAGAATATTTTGTCAGGCAATCTGCAGATCTCCATTTCTTTGGAGTCAGTTACTAGAGGTTTGTTTTGTTTCTTTGGTGGTGTCATGTTTCCCTGATTCTCTGTGACCCTTGTAGCCTGTGCTGGTGTTTGCACATTTGAAGTAGTGCCCTCATCCAGGCTTTATGGACTGGCTTCAGGAGGGAAAGACCTTCACCAGACAGCCCCGTTAGAGATTCTGGGGATCTCTCGAACGTCCTCTACAGATGTGCCCACTCCATTCCTCTCCCTCCCTCTGGGGATTGGGGGACTCTTAGGATTGTGTGCCTGCTCCCCATCCCACAAAACTGGGTCAAGTGCTGAGAGCCACCATCCCTCTTCCCTAGCACAGTGTCCTGAGATGCCAGGACAAAGGCACAAGTTTCACATCTGTCCTTCCCTCCCTGCAAAGGAGCAGTCTCGGCATTGTGACCTTCTCCCAGGCCTGCAGAGTCAAGTTGGCTGCTGAGATCCTTGCTGGCTGCTGTGATGCATGTGCCATCTATGGGAGTGTGCAGGGCCTCATCTGTGGGGCACTGTGGTTTTGGGGAACATGCTCTGGTTGCTATGAGTCTCTGTACTTTTCTTTGTTCTTAGCTGATCCCGGATGATCTAGCCACGCTGATGCCCTCAGTGTTCTGAGTGCATCAAGACAAGCATACCTTTTGGACATTGCCCCAAAAGGCTGAGGAGCCAAACCCTCACTTGTTCTTTCTCCTGTGAAAGAAGTAGGCCAGGGGATCTCTCTCAGCTCTGAGTTTTGTCAGCCTGAAGGAGAGTTGATGCGCGCCAAGTAAAACTGCTCTTTTACCCTTTAGTGTGACTGATCTTGAATTATGTGGTCCACTGGATGTGCTGGTCCACTGAAACAGGAGGTTTTACCATGTTACTGGCATCCTTGCATGACACATAATCAGCTTTGAAACAAGAATGAAAATGAGTCACATCAGCTATGAAGTAGCTTAATGGGTATGTGAGTCAATACAGCATCTCAACGTGGCACAGTGGTCTATTTGGAGTCTTTAAAAAGCCTCTTGTTTTTCATTTCTCCTGAGGAGGAACTCCTCAGTGTTATTATTATGCATGTACAGGGCCTTCAAATGCACCATCTCCTGGGATCCATGGGAGGAGAGGTGGCTGGGTCAAGGTCACACAGCCTGTCAGTCAAGGGAAGACACACAGATGAAGGTTTTCTTTTGAAAGCCCTGGCACCACTAGAGGCAGATTCCTGGGAAGCTGTGGAAGCTGAAACCACAGGGCTCCTCACTGGTATGGGCCCCTTCTAAGATCCCACACACAATTCTTGGTTCTTTTCCTTAAAAACTTCTACCCCAAAACCTAAAAAGTTCTAAGCTTTAGGCCCTACAGGCATGGATCAACCCCAACCCACAACCTCACAGGAGGCCAAGGCCATTTTGGCTTCCTTCCCTCCCTTTCCGAAGGCCCTAAACCCAAGGGCATGGTCATAAACTTGAACCGGGTGATCGCAGGCCTCTGCTCCTCCCTGAGTCTCTACTCCTCCTCGTTTGCAGTTTCTTTCCTTTTACTGATGATTTAGACGCTTGTTATGCCAATGACATCAACAGCTCCCATTGCTTATATGCCTCTTTTAAGGTCCTTAGTCACCAAATCCTCCTGCTTCTCCCCCAGCCAGTGCTTGGGGGTCCAGCCTGCAGAAAGGGAACAGCTCCAGAGAATCCCCAGCCACCTGCCTGGTGGCCTGCAAGAGCCAGCTCCATCTCTGGCCTCCTGTGGACCCCTGTCCCCGCCATCTAACCTGCCAGGGCTGAGCAGAGCTGGAAGTCCCAGTGGCAGGCTTCATTGCTTGGCCCTGACTCAGTTTCCACTCTCCTTACCCCTTGGGCCTTCCCAGACTTTCAAGGGCCTCCCAGTCCAGACTAAAGGGATGCACTTGCCCTTCCCACCCAGGGTGGAGGAACCCCCAAACCTGGCAGCACTAGATAAGAGCATGGGGGCTGCCCCAGGGGGATTGCCCTGCCCAGAACCACCTGGGGGGCTTCTTGCCTTCCTCCTTGGAACAGGCAACTCAGCATCCCTGGGCCTCCAGGCACCCCCTACCTCTCTGGATTAGAGGACCCCCGTTTCTCTCAGAGTACATCACAGATGTTAATGATTTTGCAGAGCTGCTTGAAAAGTAATGGTGATAATTGATGAGAATCAAGGCTGCCCCAGGGAGAGAAGCCCAAGGTGTCCTGCCCTACATACTGATCTATATCATCCTTGGGAAGCATAGGACGTCCTAACTTAATCCAATTTGTTTCTTATCTAAGTTATAGGACCACCCAATAACCAGACCCCACCTGCACTGATACCATTTTAACGATTTTTTCATGATCTTTCCTTTGTCTTGTAAAGAAATAACTCACATACCTATGCCTTATAAATTTAGCCCTGCCCTCAACCCACTGCAGCTCTTACTGCCCATGGGTCCTGTCCTCATGCTACTCCATGTTATTCTCTGAATAAAAAAGCGCTACTGCCAGACCTGAGAGTCCGAGAAATCTTTGACTCCTCGACTCACCGAGCCCGCATCAATAATAATAATAATAATATGGTAATAATTATCATTATCATTATATCATATGTAATAATTATACATATCATATATAATTATATATTCAACACTAACATTTACTTGGCACTGACCACAGACCAGGCCCTATTCTAATCACTTTATAAGTACTAACTCATTTAATCCTCGCTACATCCTAGGAGGCAGGTAGGACCTTTATTTAATTTTTCCACTTTCTGGGGCTTCTTTGTTGTAATTGCAAAAGGAATACATGCCACTTAGAACATACTGCACCAGGCTCGGGTCATGTGAAAGCGAGTCCCTCACCCCGCCTGCCTCCATGGGCCTTGGGGAGAGTCTGCATGGGGACCCAGCAGGGGTGATGGCGCCCAGATGAGGGGCCACGGCAGTGTTTGCCCAGCCATGGAGGATACAGTCAGGCCAGGCCTCTCGTCCCACAGCTGCACACATGACAGCCCCAGGGCCCAGCCCTGACCCAGGCTGGGGGCACAGGAAGGACCGGCCACAGGCCTCACTTCAAAGAGGGGCCATCTGGCAGTCATACCCCTATGACAACATGAGTGGCCGTCTTCATGGGTGGCCTCAGCGCCCTGGGAGAGCAACAGGTGCATCCACTTTATAGATGGACAGCTGAGGCTCCAAGAGGCTGCCGGGCAAGCCACACACAGGCAGTGTGGATGGAGGCCCAGATCCCTGGGACCTACCCAGCCGTGGGATGGTGCAGAAGGTGCCCACTCTGCCTGGGTCATTCCAGAGAGAGCAGATGACAAATGGGCCTGAATGGGAGAGGGAGGAGGAGAGAAAGAGAGAGAGAGGGAACTGCGTCTTATAAAATGTAAACATTGCAAACAGGGGAGGTACGGGGAGGCCAGAGCCCCTCTCCCCCAGCCTTCCACGGCATCCATGAAACCCACCTGCCTAATGAGCATCGGGATGACGGTCTCAAAGGTGACCCCAAAAGGACACCACCCCACCAGCTGCCTAGGCTAAGTCCAGACACATAGACTCTTGAGAGACCGGACCCCTGGCCCCATTGATGACCAGGTCCCATGGCAACAGACTAGTCACTGGGACACGTCCAGGCCCCGGCCATCAAAGCTGGCTCTGAACAACAAACTTGAACAAAGTTGGAGGCGATGGAGAAGGGAAGGAGGGGCAGATCTTGGCTCACAGAACCTCAACCCGATGACGGTGCCCCAGCTGGAGCCAGAGCAGTAGCCCTGCTCCGTGTCCTATGGAGAGCAGCCAAGCCAGGCCTGGGGTCTTCTCCTCCTAGAGGATGGGCCACATTCGCCATTCGAGGCCACAGCCAAGAAACATGCCAACCGTGGAAAGAGCCCAAGAAGCCCAAGTGAAACTCTGCAGCAGCGTCCACTGCTCTGGGCAGGCATTTAAGGCTCTCACCTCCCCATCCCGGGGTCACCTTCTGTGCAGCTGAAGTCTGCCCTGCCTCAACGCACCACGGGGCCCCTTCTCCTGGGGCCAGAGCCTCTGGCATGCACGCCCAGCCCTGCCCAGGGAAGGGGGCCTCACCCCAAGCACCCACTCTGCTCTGTGCCCTCACAGTAATGCCACAACTACCCTAACCAGGCCACCTTTCTCTGGAGAGGAAATAAAGATCACCAACCAAAACCACCCCCAGAGCGACAGAGAGGGCAGGGAGGGGACCCAGGGAGCACAGGCAGAGGACCTCCTGCAGGAGGTGCAGCTCCACACAGGCCCTGAATGGCAGGCACAGCTGAAGAGCTGGCGGAGCTGGGAGCAGGCCCCCCGCAGTCGCCCTGTCAGCGGGGCTGCTGGCTCAGCACTGCCCAGCCCCAGCTCCCAGCCACTGGACCTCCCTCCACCGCCTTCCTGGGGCCCTCAGCTCATCCCACCCAGGTCTGGGCGGAGGGGGTCAGGGCTGCATGCTGGGCCCAGGCACAGCAGGCAGACCCAGGCAAAGGTGCAGCCAGCAAGGTCACCGCCAGGCCGCTGCTGAGGGCTGTTTATCTCACCCTGACAGTCCCCAGCCAACAGCCCCCTCCGGAGTTCACCCAAACCACGCCTCCATGGTCCACAGCGCCCGGCCCAGCCACGGCTGCCTCCGGGGGGCGACTCCAAGCCCAGCCTCCAGAGTCACAGAACCCTGTCACCTCGGGAGGCCCTGGAAGGTCCTCTGTTTTGGGTCCCGAGGGCTCTGAAGTTACCAGAAGCCCCTCATCTGGGCTCCAAGCTCTCTCAGGCTCCCAAGAAGGCGGCCAGTGGGCCTATCACTCTGTTACTAGCCACCCCATCCTTCCCGGGGCAAACGGGCACCAGGAGCCCAGGGGGTCTGGTGATGTCTGAGACCTGTGGACTTTCCTTTGCAGGCTGGGCCTTCTGTTCCCACCACCCAGGCTGATGCCAGCGCTGCGTACCCCGACAGGCGCGGGGCACTGGCCAGCCCTGAGCAGCAGGGGAAGCCTCGAAAATGCCTAGACAGCTGAAAGCCAGGCCCCTGACACTCACCCCCAGCAAGGGGCAGGAGCACTAAATTTAGCCAAGTGGGGCAGGAAGTCCCCGCCTGTCCCGCCCACCTGCGGCTCCGCAGCCCTCGCCCCTGCCCCAACTCCGCGGAGAACAGGCCGAGGGCGCGGGGCTCCTGCAGGAGCCAGGAGCCCGCCTTCCGCCTCTGCCACCCCCGTTGCCGCTCCCGAGCGCTCACCAAAGGGAGGACACGTCCAGTGTCCACCTCTAGGTGAGCTCGGTCCTTGGCTGGTGGCCGGACAGCGGGGAGCGGGAGGGCCCCTGCGCAGCCGGCAGGGCCTGGGGGAGGCAGCGGCGAAGCCTGGAGACTGAGGAGCAGCGAGATTTTGCAACAGTTGCCTCCCCAGGAGAACTCCGTCCTCGTGCTCCACGGCGCCTGATTCATCCCTGTCGGCGCTGAGCTGCGAGTCCTGCTGCCCCCACTCGCACGTTCACCTTCGCCAGGGCTTCCTGGAGCCTCCGGGCTGGTGGTGGCGGGGGCGCAGCGGCGGGAACAGAGTCCCCTCCCCCGCCAGCCAAAAGCAAAACTCCCAGGGGAGGAGGAGCAGAGCAGGGCTGGCAGCTCTGGACATGCCCCGCCATGTCTGGGTTAGGGTCAGGGGTTAGGGTAGGGTTAGGGGTTAGGGTTAGGGGTTAGGGCCAGGGCAAGGAGTAGGGGTTGGGTAGTGTTAGGATTAGGCTCAGGGCCAGGGCCAGGGTTAGGGGTTATGGTTAGGGTCAGGATGAAGGTGAGGGTGTGGGTTAGGGTCAGGGTGAAGGATTAGGGATAGGGGTCAGGTGCGTGGCAGAAGCTGGGACATAGTCCTTATAATACAGCAGAGAACTCATACAGGGGAGAAACCCTATGCATGTGACAAATGTGACAAATCTTTCTGCCATAAGTCAGACCTTACTCTTCATCAGAGAATCTGCACAGGGGAAAAACTCTATGAATGTTATGAATGTGGGAAGTCCTCCTACCAGAAGTCAGCCCTCAGTGTACATCAGATAACTTACAGGGAGACACCTCATGAATGTAATGACTGTGGTAAAATCTTCCATAAGAAGTCAGCTCTCATGGCACACCAGATAACTCACACAGGAGAGAGACCTTATGAATGTAAAGAATGTAGGAAATTCTTTGGCCATCGGCCAGCCCTCACTGTACATCAGAGAACTCATGAGGGACAAACCTTATAAATGTAATGAATGTGGTAAATCCTTCTGTGTGGAACCAAAACTCACTGTACATCTGAGACTTCACACAGGTGAGAAACCTTATGGATGTGGGAAGACTTTCTACCAGAAGTGAGAACTCACTGTACACCACAGAACTCACACAGGTGAGAAACCTTACAAATGTAATGAGTGTTGGGAAAACCTTTTGTGGGAAGTCAACCCTCAATAGACATCAGAAAACTCACACGAGAGAAACGCTATGGATGTAATGAATGTGGAAAACCTTTTCCAGAAATCACACCTCAGCAAATATCTGAGAACTCACACAAGGCGGAAATCATGTATGGTGGAGACTCTGTGTACACCAAAACTCACTTTCTTTTCCTATGGTGAATCGTATTTGAATATACCTAAAATGCTTTAAACATTCATCAATAAGTATAAAGGAAGTTATCTTCTATTCCTAGCTTTTTATGAGGTTTTTTTTTTTACATAAATAGGTATCGAATTTTGTCAAAGGCCTTTTATTCATCAGTTGAACTATTTGTTTTTTCATTGTGAACAAACTACAGCTACAAAATTAATTCTAATCATGGACTTAGCTGAAATGCAGTTTTCAAGTATGATGTTTCCATTGTTATTCAGGTGCATATGCTGTCTTAATTTCCACGAGACACGAGTTATTTTGATAGGGTGTTGCCAGTTCATTTATAACACAGGTATGATTAAACGCACCTCACAGCTAGGAAACTGAGAGGCTGAGTTTGAGGTCTGATGCCTAAGGTCTCTGAAAGACTAAAGAGTTTTCCTTCTTCCATGGAAACAGTGCTCTTTAGTCTGTTTGGGCCTCTCTCCAACCCCACCCTATCACTGTCCTACCTGGGTGGGGGAGCCTTTCAAGAGAAGGAATCTCTTTGTACCTAATTCACTGTATTTTGACCCAAGAGCACAGACTGCCTTCCATCATTGCCCTTAATTGGGCTGATGCATTTCAGTGGATTTAACACATGCCTCAGAAGCACACAACAGTCCTAGATGACTGACTCCTGGCACACTAAGGATTTCTAACATATCATGTTCTTGTAACAAGCGTCTCAGTCATATATTTTGTGCCCATGAGAGCAGAAACTATACTTAGCCTCCAAGTACATTCCTTCTTCTCATCTAATCAGTGGGGACTGTGAGCATGGAACTGACTGGCTGAGGACTCCAGCACCTTGGTCCTCACTGTTGGGATTGCTGGGATTCTGTGTAGTCCAGTCCTGAATAAGGAACTCAAGAAACAACCACAGGGTGGGTTTGCAGAACCCCTGGGCCTATCACGAGATGGTCTCAGGCCTGCATCCCTCTGCCTGGGGACCTAGAACCGCATGTCAAGTCCTAGAGATGAGCAGACCAGAGACTGAGGTTTTGGGAAGCATTTATTGAGTGCCTGCTGTGGGACTCTGGCTGAAGGCAAAGCCAGAGTGTGGCTAAGGGTTCACCCAGTCTCGGGGGCCAGACGACCCCCACCCTCCCTGCACAGATGACACCAAAGCAACTGCACTGGAGGCTTTGCTTCCCAAAGCCCATGGAATAAGCTCCAGGGAAGAGTGGGTCCTCCTTGCCTGGGAGGGCATTGGGCCCTGCTTGGTGGGCAGCTCTGGGTCTTTCTCCTGACTCCGGGGGGCTTGGGATTGGCCTGCAGGAGGTCAGGGTCTGAAGTAGGAGGCTTCATGCATCTCCACACCCTCCCCTGGGCCTTCCCACCCCACACTGCCAGCCTCTGCACTTTTGCCTTGGCTGTGCCTCTGTGGGAACGCCCTTCCCCTGAGATCATCCTCTGGGATTAGTTCCCGTATAAAAGGGACCCCAGAGAGCTCCCTTGCCCTTTCTACCACAGCAAGAAGATGGTCATCTTGGAATCAGGACGCTGGCGCTCACCAGACACCAAATCAGCCAGCAGCTTGGTCTTGGAGCTCCACACTCCAGAACTGTGAGAAATAAAACTCTGTAGTTTATGGTATTTCTGTTATAGAAGCCTGAACCAACTAAGGCACTGGTAATGCTGATTATATTAATGTTGACTAAGCCTTCATCTAAGTATATTGGCTTATTTGAGGAACTTGAAACAGTGGTGGCCACAGCAGGTGCTTAATAAAAGGGATATATGTGCATCTGTCCCATTTTCCTTTGTCCTTAGAAGGGGCTGTCCCTGAAGGCCACCCGATCCAAGCAAGCTTTCTGTGCTAAGCTTATGTCACTATTCAACCTTCATTGTGTGCAGACATTGTGGAGCACATGCCCTGCACCAAGGCCACACCACTGCAGGCAGGTCTGAGGGAGCCACCAGGAGGCTGCTGGTGACAGCGTTTCACAGAGGGGCCACAGGAGCAGAGCGTCACCCAGCTGAGGGCCACAGGCAGGTCTGAGGGAGCCACCAGGGCGCTGTTGGTGACGGCGTTTCACAGAGGGGCCACAGGAGCAGAGCGTCACCCAGCTGAGGGGTCGGCTTGCACGAGTTGCTCCTACAATTCTCTCCGCTTTAAGTTTGAAAATTCCCGCGAGGCAGCCAGGAGCACGTCCTTCCGGGGTGCACTTTTCACTTTTCTTCTCTACGCTTGCTGTTCTTCCGGAACTTTCCCACAGTTGACACGAGCTGCTGTCCCCTCCCCGGCGAGCTGCGCACCGTCACTCAGCAAGCCAGTGTCGCGATGATCGCCTGGATCCCGGTTTCGGAAAATAAAATCCATCGGTAAGAACCACGTTGGGGCCACGGATTGTGCGATGAGAACGCACATTCCCTGGGGACATTCCCTCAGGCGAGAGACCCGGAAAACGCTCCTTCTCTGCTTTAAGGGA